>NC_086446.1:529234569-529583319 GCF_028390025.1 Pseudophryne corroboree | reverse complement strand
GGGATACTCAACCTGTGTATATATATATATATATCTATTTAAAGCCGCACTCATGTTCTCCATGAGAAGCTTCCACTGAGGTGTCATCCAAGGAGTCCCAAATAGGGGTATCCAAATATAGAGAAGAGTGAAGGAGCACTCACCAGATTTCAAATGCACAGTCACTTTTTTTTAATACTTGCTAAATTCCAAACGTTTTCGATGTAGTTGATCTTCATCAGAGTTCACAGCAGAGCAACAGCACAACAGAGCAATGCATCCATCACCAAATAAGTGATCACAGATCAGTTCATGCCTACCTAGTGCCCATTTATACTCAATTGATTACAAATAAAAAGCACCTGGGGCACAGGTGAACCACGCCCACCATACTTCACAAACAAACCACTATGTTGCCATTTAAATAGAGAACAGCACAATATGTCACATATGTTCCTTCAAACAATGTCAAAGGTGTCAGCCAGCCAAAGATTACCTGAAATCTAAATAGAACTGTTACTGGGTAAACAGCAGCGAGATGCCGCTGGAACGCATGTATCACTTCCGGTCATCTGATGCGGACATACCCACGGATATAGAAAATGTGCGGCTGATGCTGGCGACCGGAGACGTGGCCTCAACGTGACCACGTCCGTAAGGGCGCGGTCCCACTGTTGCCAAGCAACCACTAGCATAGTGGCCCCAGCGTCGCTGTTTATCCAGCAACCAGGGATCGACAATCATGCCAGAAATAGCAGCCTCAGTATTATCAAAATAAACATCGACAATAGTGTTACTAATGTAATAATCATACTGAGTATATGGGGACAAAGTAGACTAGAGACCCATAATTGTCACACACACATAGTCATATACTAATCAGTGCATATATCAAAAAAACGTATTTTTTATAAAATGTTTTATGAAAAATCTTTTTTTTTTTACATTTGTGTTAACACATAATGCAGTGGAGTGGCAAAAAAATCTACTATCGCAAAAAAATATTGAATGGATTGTATTCATTCAAACCGTTTGGAGCAACAGTTCCGAGAGAGTAGATACACTTAGATTCTAATTTCCTAAGGACTAAGGCACAGTCACCTCCCCGATTCAGTGGGGGGACCCAGTCAATGAGTCTGCATTTCAACGATGATACCTGATGTTCCATGGATAAACAATGTACAGCCACCGGTTTATCTGAAGCACCAGTTTCCCATGCTTTATTGATTGAACTTTGGTGGTTGGCCATACGCTCACGAAAGCTACAGGTCGTCATCCCAACGTATGCCAAACCACATGGGCATGTTAGCAAGTAAATGACGTGGTCCATGCGACAATGTAGTTTATACTTGATCTTAATTGGTGTACCCCTCTGTGGATGGGGAAAAAGTTGCACCCGGTACCATAGACCTACATCTTATAACCCCTGTTGAGGAAATGGTCCTTCCTTTCAACAAGTTGTGCTTCTGTGAGAACTGGATTGGTGTTATTACACAATACTCACATAAATTGTGAGATGGGAAGGCTATCTTTCAATGTTGGTGGATGATTACTCATGGCAAACAACAGAGAATTTCTATCTGTAGCCTTCCGATATAAAGTAGTCCCCAGGCTGGTACCCTCACGGAACACAGTCAAATCCAAAAAGTTGATATACTGCCTCTCAACCTGTCCAGTGAACTGTACAGTTGAGTCCAATGAATTTAAATACTCCAACATACTATAAAAATCCTCCTTAGTGCCTTTTCACAATAAAAAAATGTTGTCTATGAATCTTTTGTAATATACAATCCTATCACCATAAGCTGGCAGAATATGGGTGGTCTCATATTCATGCATAAATATCCCTGCATAAGCCAGGGCCACATTAGAACCCATTGCAGTCCCGGCAGCTTGGATAAAGTAATCCCCCTCATACATAAAATGATTATTCTCCAATACCAGCTGTAACAATTCTAAAAAGAACTCAATGGGCGGGCTATGAACAATGTTAGTGGACATCAATTTTCTCACTGCATCAATACCCAAGTTGTGAGGGATGATGGTGTATAACGCTGAAACATCCATAGTGACAAGCAAGATGTCATCTGAGATGTCTTTTAGATGTAAAAAATGTACAAGAAAATCAATCTCTCAAATAACTTGGAATGGCCATAACCAGATCTTGTAGAAAGCTATCAATAAACACTGCCAGGGGTTGTAGAACAGAGCCCCTGGCAGAGGTTATTGGCCTACCAGGGGGATTAATGAGCGATTTGTGCACCTTTGGAAGTGTATCCGTGACTGGACAGACCGGGTGTTCCACCTTCAAAAAGTGGGACACCTGTCCAGTCAGCCAGCCACTATTGACAGCGTATTCAATAACTTTATCCACACTGCGCTTGATGCGCAACATGGGATTTGCTTCACATTTCACATATGTAGTAGTGTCTGACAGTTGGCGTCTAATCTCGCTGTCATAATCTGTACTGTTTTGTATCACCACCGCCCCACCTTTATCAGCTGGGTGAATGGTGATACTAGTATTACTTCGTAAGGAAGTTAGTACTTGTCTCTATGCCTGGCTCAAATTACTGAAATAACGTTTGGAATGATCAGCATTAAAGTCATTGTCAGTTACCCGTAAAAAGGTCCAAATACTTGCATTGTGTGATTGTGGGTCAAACAGGCTTGGTTTAGAAAAAGAGTGTATTGCACCCAAATCATTTTGCGAAGAGCATGAGTAACACCCAAACTGATTTGGGTGCAATACACTCTTTTTCTAAACCAAGCCTGTTTGACACAATATATATACAGTCCAGAAAATGTCTGCACACACATATAGCAAAAGCAATTTGCTGGGGTCTCACTCAATCCTCATAAGTGGTAGAAAATAATCCCCAATTAAGAACACATATTCCAAGTTTAGGAGTACACTCACCAGTCCATTTGTAAAATCATCAAATCTTTATTGTAGCATGGATGTAAAAATTATACCGACGTAACATCCAAGCGCTGGCTTACCGATAAATCAGGTCCCTAGTTTTAAATCGCTTATGTGAAACTTATATCCACATACCATTAAATGCTGGGAAACAGTAGGTCCCATTTACAGGGTGACTTCAGATATAGAGGTGGCAGGTGCAATTTTTTTTTTGGTAACACACATATAGGGTGTATGACTATATACACTGCTCAAAAAAATAAAGGGAACACTAAAATAACACATCCTAGATCTGAATGAATGAAATATTCTTATTAAATACTTTGTTCTTTACATAGTTGAATGTGCTTACAACAAAATCACAGAAAAAATTATCAATGGAAATCAAATTTATTAACCCATGGAGGTCTGGATTTGGAGTCACCCTCAAAATTAAAGTGGAAAAACACACTACAGGCTGATCCAACTTTGATGTAATGTCCTTAAAACAAGTAAAAATGAGGCTCAATAGTGTGTGTGTGGCCTCCACGTGCCTGTATGACCTCCCTACAATGCCTGGGAATGCTCCTGATGAGATGGCGGATGGTCTCCTGAGGGATCTCCTCCCAGACCTGGACTAAAGCATCCGCCAACTACTGGACAGTCTGTGGTGCAACGTGGCGTTGGTGGATGAAGTGAGACATGATGTCCCAGATGTGCTCAATTGGATTCAGGTCTGGGGAACGGATGGGCCAGTCCATAGCATCAATGCTTTCGTCTTGCAGGAACTGCTGACACACTCCAGCCACATGAGGTCTACCATTGTCTTGCATTAGGAGGAACCCAGAGCCAACCGCACCAGCATATGGTCTCACAAGGGGTCTGAGGATCTCATCTCGTTACCTAATGGCAGTCAGGCTACCTCTGGCAAGCACATGGAGGGCTGTGTGGCCCCCAAAGAAATGCCACCCCACACCATTACTGACCCACTGCCAAACCGGTCATGCTGGAGGATGTTGCAGGCAGCAGAACGTTCTCCTAGGCGTCTCCAGACTCTGTCACGTCTGTCACATGTGCTCAGTGAGAACCTGCTTTCATCTGTGAAAAGCACAGGGCGCCAGTGGCAAATTTGCCAATCTTGGTGTTCTCTGGCAAATGCCAAACTTCCTTCAAGGTGTTGGGCTGTAAGCACAACCCCCACCTGTGGACGTTGGCGCCCTCATACCACCCTCATGGAGTCTGTTTCTGATCGTTTGAGTAGACACATGCACATTTGTGGCTTGCTGGAGGTCATTTTGCAGGGCTCTGGCAGTTCTCCTCCTGTTCCTCCTTGCTCAAAGGCGGAGGTAGCGGTCCTGCTGCTGGGTTGTTGCCCTCCTACGGCCTCCTCCACGTCTCCTGATGTACTGGCCTGTCTCCTGGTAGCGCCTCTATGCTCTGGGCACTACGCTGACAGACACAGCAAACCTTCTTGCCACAGCTCGCATTGAGGTGCCATCCTGGATAAGCTGCACTACCTGAGCCACTTGTGTGGGTTGTAGACTCTGTTTCATGCTACCACTAGAGTGAAAGCACCGCCAGCTTTCAAAAGTGACCAAAACATCAGCCAGAAAGCAAAGGAGCTGAGAAGTGGTCTGTGGTCACCACCTGCAGAACAACTCCTTTATTGGGGGTGTCTTGCTAATTGCCTATAATTCCCACCTGTTGTCTATTCCATTTGCACAACAGCATGTGAAATTGATTGTCAATCAGTGTTGCTTCCTAAGTGGACAGTTTGATTTCACAGAAGTGTGATTGACTTGGAGTTACATTGTGTTGTTTAAGTGTTCCCTTTATTTTTTTGAGCAGTGTATTATGCACCCAGAATTTGTCATCACAGTTTTGCATATACTCACTATAACCTCCTAACAGTAAGTAGTGTGAGTCTCCATCACACATAATATAAAGGAGGAAAGCTAGAATGGAGACAGCTCAGAAGCAGATCTGAGTTCTAGATAGTAAATTTGTTGAAATACAAGTCTCTTGCATTATATAATACTCTACAAAATCATAACATTATAAAACAAGTGATTGGTTCTGTTTAATAGGTACACAGCCCAGTGGAAGTAGTTGATATTGGCCAGTAGCTGGGACTGCAAGGAAAACAATGAGGTGGAAAGTCTGACATTTTCTTATTTCTAGGATACATTGTATAGAACATTTTTGAATATTGCTAAATCTGCCTACGTAGAGGCGTTCCTGGAATCCATTACTGAAGTAATATAAAATCCCACAAACCTCATTCTCTTCCCTTGTCTGCTAGTTACAATTATCAATTGAAGACACTGAGATCAATGATGCCCAATTTCTAGAAGCAACCTCATGCCCACACATCCATACCTTATCACTCCCATGCTTAAAGGAACCATTAAAATAACAATATGTAATTTTTTTTCATTAATTAGCATGATTGCTACATTTTTTATACAATAAGAAAAACCAGAAAGTAATCACAAAACATAAAACGTGCTGGAGAGGGATGCAGTCATGTGACCGATGCCAGAATCCCGACATCAATCGGAATCCTGGCACTGGAACGCTGACTGCCGACATCCAAAAGGTAAGTATCAGGGTGACTGTTAGGGTTAGAGCCCAGGGGAGGGAGGGTATGGGTTAGGCACTAGATGGGGTTTAGCTCTAGCCACAACCCCCTGTGACTTAGCCCTAGCCACCAAGACTATTTTAGCCCTAGCTGCCACCCAGGAGGGTTAGGGTAGAAAACAGGGGAGGGGTAAAAATAGGATTTTAATTACCTACCGGTAAATCCTTTTCTTGTAGTCCGTAGGGGATACTGGGAATCCATTTAGTACCAAGGGTATAGATGGGTCCACTAGGAGCCTTGGGCACTTTAAGAATTTGATAGTGTGCGCTGGCTCCTCCCTCTATGCCCCTCCTCCCAGACTCAGTCTAGGAAACTGTGCCGAGGAGACGGACATACTTTGAGAGAAGGATAACTAAGGAAAGTGGTGAGATTACGAACCAGCACACACAGAACAAGAAGAAAGTCATGCTAACTAAACCTGAAACCAGGAACAGCAACAGCTGAACTAACCAGAATACTTAACTAAGTGACAGTGCAGGAAAAACGAAGCACCAGGCGTACGCCCAGTATCCCCTATGGAGTACGAGAAAAGGATTTACCGGTAGGTAATTAAAATCCTATTTTCTCTTACGTCCTTGGGGACACTGGGAATCCATTTAGTACCATGGGGAAGTACCAAAGCTCCCAAACCAGGTGAGAGAGTGCTGAGGTTCCTGCAGAACTGATTGACCAAACCGAAGGTCCTCAGAGGCCAAAGTATCGAACTTGTAAAACTTTGCAAACGTGTTTGAACCTGACCAAGTAGCTGCTCGGTAGAGCTGTAAAGCCGAGACACCCCGGGCTGCCGCCCAGGAAGAACCCACCGACCTAGTAGAGTGGGCCTGTACAGATTTTGAAACCGGCAATCCTGCCGTAGAATAGGCACGTTGGATAGTGAGCCTGATCCAGCATGCAATTGACTGCTTTGAAGCAGGACACCCAATTTTATTGGTATCATAGAGAACGAACAGCGAGTCAGATTTCCTGTGACAAGCTGTTCTCTTTACATACACCTTCAAAGCCCACAGAAAATCCAAAGACTTTCAAGTTGCAGAGGTGTCCATAACAGCTGGAACCACAATAGGTTGGTTGATGTGAAACGCGGACACTACCTTAGGAAGAAATTGCTGATGAGTTCTGAGTTCAGCTCTGTCCTCATGGAAAATTAAGTAGGGACTCTTGTGAGATAACGCCCCTAGCTTCCAACACACGTCTTGCTGAAGCCAAGGCGAACAGTGTGACGGTATTCCACATAAGGACATAAGGTACTTTAAGTAAACCTCCTGTAACAGTTCAAACCAGTCTGATTGGAGGAACTGCAAGACCAAATTGAGATCCCAAGGTGCCATGGGAGGCACAAAGAAAGGCTGGATGTGCAGAACACCTTTCAAGAACGTCTGGACCTCAGGGAGAGAAGCCAATTGTTTCTCATAGTAAATAGACAAGGCAGAAATCTGGACTTTAATGGAACCTAGGTGTAGGCCCACATCCACTCCCAACTGCAGAAAAAGCAGGAGACGTCCCAGATAAAATTCCACCGCAGAATATTGTTTGCTCTCACACCAAGAGACATACTTCTTCCATATACGGTGGTAATGTTTAGTCGTTATCCCGTTTCTAGCTTGGATCATAGTCCTGTCAGGAATCCCTCTCCTGGCTAGGATCAGCTGTTCAACTACAATGTCATTAAACGTAGCTGCGGTAACTCTTGATAGATGAACAGACCCTGTTGTAGAAGATCCTCGCGAAGAGGTAGAGGCCACGGATCTTCGATCAGCATCTCGAGAAGATCCGCATACCAGGCCCTTCGAGGCCAGTCTGGAGCAATGAGGATTGCTTGAACCTTTTCCCTTTTTATTCTCTTTAGAATTCTTGGTATCAGAGGAAGTGGAGGAAACAAATACACCAGCTGGTAGACCCACGGAGCTGTCAGAGCATCTACCGCCACTACTTGCGGGTCTCTCGACCTGGAACAACACCGTTTGAGCTTCTTGTTGAGTCGAGAAGCCATCATGTCGATCTGTGAATATCCCCACTGATGTGTCAACCACCAGAACACCTCCGGGTGAAGGCCCCACTCCCCCGAGTGCAGGTCGTGTCTGCTGAGGAAGTCTTCTTCCCAGTTGTCTACTCTCGGAATGAAGACCGCCAACAACGCCACGGCATGTTTTTCTGCCCAGAGGAGAATTCTTGACACCTCTGACATTGCTTCTCTGCTTTTCATTCCGCCCTGTGAGTTTATGTACATTACCGTCGTTACATTGTCCAACTGGACTTGAATGGCCTGATTCCGAAGTAGAGATGAGGCCTGCGGAAGGGCGTTGTAGATTGCCCTGAGTTCCAAGATGTTTATTGGAAGGACTACTTCCCGATTTGACCATCTTCCTTGAAATTGCACCCCCTTGGTGACTGCTCCCCAACCTCTGAGGCTTGCGTTTATGGTTAGCAGAATCCAATTCTGAATCCCGAACTTCCGACCCACGACGAGGTGAGAAGTCTGCAGCCACCACAGAAGGGAGATTCTGGCTCTTGGCGACAGACGAATCCTCTGGTGCATGTGAAGATTCGATCCAGACTATTTGTCCAACAGATCCAGCTGGAAGGGCCTAGCATGAAACCTTCTGTACTGAAGCGCCTTGTAAGAGGCCACCATTTTCCCCAGAAGGCGAATGCGCAGATGCACCGAGATCCGGGTTGGCTTCAGGACAGCCCGAAACATCGACTGGATTACCATAGCCTTCTCTAAGGGAAGGAACACTCTGTAAGACTCTATGTTCAGTATCATTCCAAGGAAAGAAAGCCTATGCGTCGGTTCCAGGTAAGATTTTGGTAAGTTCAGAATCTACCCGTGATTCAGGAGTAGTCTGGTTGAGAGGTCAATGCTGTCCAACAACCGCTCCCTGGATGGTGCCTTTATCAGGAGATCGTCCAGGTATGGAATTATGTTCACTCCCTGTTTACGGAGTAGAAACATCATCTCTGCCATCACTTTTGTGAACACCCTCAGTGCCGCGGAGAGACCAAATGACAGGGCCTGGAACTGGTAGTGACAGTCCTGCAGTGCAAACCGTAGATAAGCCTGATGAGGAGGCCAGATCGGAATGTGAAGGTACACATCCTTGATATCCAGAGACACTAGGAATTCCCCCTCCTCCATATCTGAGATCACCGCTCTCAGAGACTCCATCTTAAATTTGAACACTCGTAAGTACAGGTTCAACGACTTGAGGTTCAAAATTGGTCTTACCGAACCATCCAGTTTCAGTACTACAAACAAGTTGGAATACTACCCCTTGTTTTGCAGATGAAGTGGACCTGGAACAATGAACTAGTACAATCTGTACCAGTTTTTGAATGGCGTCCTGTAAGGTAAATACTTTCCTTTTGCGAAACTGATAAGCCTGATTTGAAGAATCTGTGAGGTGGGAAGTCCTGAAACTCCAGAGTGTAGCCCTGGGAAATAAGATCTATGACCTAGGGATCCTGGCATGAACCTGTCCAGATGTGACAGAAAAATTTTAGTCGGGCTCCCACCCGCCAGTCTTCCAGGCATCTCTGTCCACCGTCATGCTGATGGCTTTTAGGAAGCAGAGCCTGAGCTCTGTTCCTGAGAACTGGCAGTTGCTGGTTTGCGTGGTTTACCTCTAGCGCCTCTGGTGGCTGTAGAAGAACCTCTAGGTTTGCCCTTAAACTTGGCAGTCCGAAAGGACTGTAGATTAGGTCCTGACTAGGCCTTCCTGGCTGGGGGAACTGCAGAAGGAAGATATGTGTACTTACCCGCAGTAGCTTTGGAGATCCATTTGTCTAGTTCATCTCCAAATAAGGCCTCTCCTGTGAAGGGTAGGCCTTCCACGCCTTTCCTGGAGTCTGCATCAGCAGTCCACTGGCGTAGCCATAAGCCTCTGCATGCTGACACTGCCAAGCCTATTTCTTTTATGGCTTCCACCATAAGGTTTGCAGTGTCCTGTATATGTTGCAGGAGTAAAATAATCTCCCCCTGAGACAAGGTATCTAACCCCTCAATTAGTTAACGCGACCATTTGGTGATGGCCTTAGTAATCCACCCACATGCTATAGTGGGTCTCTGGGCCACCCCAGCAGCTGTATACAAGGATTTGAGTGTAGTCTCAATTCTACGATCAGCTGTGTCTTTTAGGGAGGCTGCACCTGGGACAGGCAATACAATTTTTCGTGACAGCCTGGATACTGATGCATCCCCTATCAGTGGATTTTCCCATTTTTTCCTATCCTCAGGAGGAAAAGAAAAAGATGATAGCAACCTTTTAGGGATTTGAAATTTCCTATCAGGCTTAACCCACGGTTCTTCAAACAAGGTATTTAGTTCCTTTGACACAGGAAAAGTGTCTGAGTATTTCTCTTTTAAATTCAAATAAGATTCCTCAGTCTCCTCTGTCACCTTATCAGGGATATGCAGAACTTCTCTGATAGCCTCTATGAGAGCTTCTATTCCCTGTGACAGAGTAGACTCTCCCACCTCTGAGTCCACCTCCCCTCCTCCATGTCTGACTCTCCATCATCAGAGTCAGACTGCAAGATATGGGCCAAAGTATGTTTTTGCGGACAAATGGCAGGGGACTGAGATGCTTGTTTGGGTACTGAGTCTCTTTTCATAAACTCAGTCATCGATTGTCTTAAGTATTGCGTCTCTTTCTCATTGCGGTACAATTTAGTAGAAATATAGGAAATCATTCCCTTAATGGAGTCCAGCCAAGCTGGCTCTGCCCCGCTAGCCTGGGAAGGTACACTGCACTGAGTACAGAGTAGTGAACCACCTGGAGAAGAGGAACACTGTGCCTTACATGATACACACTCTTTGTCTGACATACTGTGACAGTGACAGCACACACACAGTAAAAGGTTAAATGCACAAATAACCCACAAAGAGCCCTTCCAGGGAGACACAGAGATAGTATGGAGCCAGCACACGGTGCCCTTACTGCTAATGCCAAGCTTAGCCTGGTACCTAGATTAGGGACTCAGTACACTAAAAGTCGCTCCCCGTCTGCTATAACCCCCCGGTACCGCTGAGGTAATCTGGGTTCTCTCCGGGGGAGCTGCACGTCCCTGTCAGTCAGCGTCTGTGTCCACTGCAGAGGGAAAATGGCGCTGGTGAGCTGCTGGATCCGCTCAGAGTGAAGCCCCGCCCCTTCAATGGCGCGCGGTCCTCCTGCTCTTTTTTATACTGGCTGAGGTAATTTTGTGCCTAAAATGGAGTCAGCCCCCTTTTAAGTCTGTAATGCCAGTCTGGGTACTGTGTACACATGTAGTGTACTGGGACTCCTCAGAAGCTCTGCGTCTGCACTGTGTACTGAGTCTGGAGACCCAGCTGCTCCATGTACAAGCCATGCATCTCTGTATACTCATGCCGCCATAATGGCCGGCGACCCGCTAACCGGGACGCCGGCTTAGTACTCACCACTCTTCTTTCTTCTGGCTCTGTTAGGGGTGGCGGCATACTGTGGGAATGTACGCTCCCGGTGGTGGGGCTTGCAAATAGTTCCCTCAGGAGCTAGTGTCCTGTCAGCGGGGAACGGGACCATTAACCCTTAATGAGGTTGGGTTCCCCTAAGTCCCACTAAGCAGGCTGGCTGGTGCCATCCTGTCCTGCCTGAAAATAACAAACAGATAAAATAAATGCAGAAAACTCTTCAGGAGCTTCCAGCGACGTGACCGGCTCCTCCGGGCACATTTTCTAAATTGAGTCTGGTAGGAGGGGCATAGAGGGAGGAGCCAGCCCACACTATCAATTTCTTAAAGTGCCCATGACTCCTAGTGGACCCGTCTATACCCATGGTATTAAATGGATTCCCAGTATCCCCAAGAACAAAAGAGAAATAATGCCCCCCTCCCCTGTCGGCATGTTCATTGTCAGGATGCTGGTGTCAGTCTTGTGACTGCCATCATCCCAACCTCCGGTATATTGTATCACACCCGCTGGCGGTATATATAAAAAGTATTGCAACAAATGAAAAACAAAATCCATTAACAACATAAAGGAATAAAGTAATAGGAGCTTTCCAGGAGGTTAGTTGTTTCTGAGCTCTGCACATAGGTGGTGGCAGGTGTGCTGCGATATTAGATTTTTTTTTCTAGGAGTCACGAGCCACTAACATGATGTAACCTGGTTAATATGATGTAACCCATGTGTATGTGAAAAAGAGAATGTGTATTCATTGTATCAGTCAATTAACACAAAACAGGTATCAATTGATACACAAAATAGACATTTTACCAAGTGTGTCATTCAGTTAACACAAAACACATGTATCAGAAGCAGTTGTAGTAACTATATTGTACAGTCTCTGGTTGTGACTTTTCAAAGTGCCGTATTAATTTTAAGTATTTTTGAAAAACAAAATGATGCGTCTCAGAGTAATTTGAATAACATAAGTAATGAAAACAGCAGCAGCTAAGTATGTAAAGTAATTTCTGGTTAGTTTTCTCATAACATTATACTGGGTTGGGATGGATACCCGGCGGACGGGATGCCGTCGGTCAGAATACCAACTGCGACAGCCTGATGATTTAAATCACAACAGGGGAAGGTAAGTATCCTTACCTTCCCTCAATGGCCCCCTATCCCTAACCCTCCCTGTTTGTAGTATAAACCTAACCCTCCCCTGCAGCCTAACCATAACCCTCCCTGGGGGTGCCTAACCCTAAATCCCTTCCCCGCAGCCTATCCCTAACCTCAAAGGGCCACAGCCTTACCCTAACCCTCCCCCCGCAGCCTAAGCCTAACCCCTCCCCACCACCCACGGCTTACCTTTCCAGTGGCCCAGCAGTGTAGCGATCGGGATGCCAGTGCCAGGATTGTGATCCCTGTTGGGATTTCGGCGCCAGCTTTATGCTATATATTGGGATCCAGCGTCTGTATTTTGACAATCGGGATCCTGACCACCAGAATCCTAACCGGATCCCCATTATACTGTATGCATTACAGTGGATGGAATAGTACTCACTAATAATGCAGATCTTTTGAGGAGTATTAACCATAAACTGGAGATAAGAGTTGCAGTTTTGCTGAAAACCAAACAATCCTGAATATTAGGGTTCTGAGTCGAACCAAGTCCAGGCTTGATTCACTTCTGGGTTCTGAGTCAAACCGAGTCCGGCTTGGATCATCCCACCAAAACCGAATCTCAAATGTTTTTGATTGTATGTATCTCCCTCCCTAATGATTTAAGGTGCCATTTCACCCTGGCAATGACTGAAAATGTTATTGATGTTAAGAATATTGTAGGTACAAAAACAAGTCACTTCTTTTAGCCAGTTGACTGGTGAAGAACTTTTTGCATAACCTCTACAAATGTACTTATTTGCTAACTTTGGAGACACAGAGATAGAGGAAGACATATTACCGTTAAAGATTTAAACTACACCTAGAATTTGGTGGAGAAAGCCATAAGAACATCTTTAAAGGATACAGTAAGCAAATACACTAGTTCACACCTCGCCTTGCATGCAAATAGATTCAGATTAATTCCAGGAAATTAAGCCCAAGAGGCAAGAAATGCAGGTAACTATAAATAGAATCCTACATGTAAGAAGAAATCTATCTTGCACTACCCTGATGTTTCTCTTTTTAAACCTTGGCTAATTCCCTTATCCCAAGTATGTCTGAGACATATGAGAAGTTTGTCTGAACATTGCAATTTCTTGGTTCCAGCCAAACTGTCAGAAACCTGCAAAATAAACCTGAAGAACATAGTTTTCTAAATTTCTTATGAGCAAAGCTGTCCCTGGTGTATACCTTGCTCTGACATTGCTAAATTAAAACCGGGAAAACAGCTGTTTTGGTTTGATTTTCATCTTCCTTGCTAGCCTAAAACGTTAAGCCCTCTGGGTACTGAGAATCACAGACAAACACCCAGGGGTGACTCAATCTAGTCAAGATTCTGTCCTCCAGTAATGGATAGTTTTGCTGCCATGCAAATGTTTAATGGATGTGGCAATGTTACTTTATCTCTTCCTCTATAGGGAGGTTTAAAGAGCAATGCTGGTCTACAACCATTATTCTTCGAGATGACAATAGCAGATATTAGTTTCTTGTTAAATTGTTTTTCTGTATAACACAATTTTACACTTACTTTATCCAATTAGCTCATAGGAACCTTCAAGATATGAAGAGATGTATTTTGCAGGAATAGTACAATGGAATTCGGTGTAATTTACTATTTTTGTCTAATAAGTTTTTTGCCTAACTAAAACACAATGGCTAATACAAGAGGTTACTCAGATGGAAGGAAGGGTAACAACTCTCCATCAGGTTATTTTTTCTCCTTTTTTTTATTTCAGCTGAAGATTCCCAATACCCGGAATTAGTAAATTTGGTATCAGTTCCCACTATTGTAGTCATATTCTGGTTGCTGCATTCATGTAGACTTTGAAAGATTAATCTGAGCAGAGTTATAATATAATTCATGAATAGAATACAGGGTGGAAAAAGGAGAAGGGACGGACTGTCCTCTCATTGCAGTTTAGTCTAGTCATGGCCACTGTTCCCTGTTCCTGGTGGACATGGCCACTGCTCCCTGTTCCTGGTGGATGTTCCATGTGTTTCTGCTGCATCAGATTTGGATTTACTGAATTTATAAGGATACAGCCGCTGTTGCTGGAAATGAGCACACAGCAAAAGCCCTTCTGTCTTAAGCGAAGCCTTCCAGGCTTTGCTGAGTCCCATTGGAATGCAGGGGCATGCAGGGGAATCTGGTGACATTAAAGGAGCATGTACAGTAGAGTTGTCTGATAGCATATTAGAGGCATGTGGAAGTGTCTTGTGGCATAAAAGGTGCATTTGGAGAACCCTTGTGGCATAAAAAGGGGGAGGCAATCATTTTACTGGCTGTCGGAATCCCGGCTGTCAGGATACTGACGTCAGTATCCCGACACTCTGTGAAATGGTACAGATGGTGGGAAAACACTAGATGGACTTCAGGGGTACAGAATGACAATGAGCACCGCGCCTGTGGACAGAGCATTCACGCAGCCGCAAACTGGGGCCGTGACCTCCAGAGGCATGCACACAAGCGTGCTGGTAAGTGAGATGCCACTGAACGCCGATTCCTGACAGTGGTGTTATCATTGAGTCATGCACCTTGGGCGGTAGCCGTCTGCAATGCATGTTGTTTTGTGGATTTGGCTGAGGCTGGCCATGCTTTCTTTGCCACCATACTCTCTCTTAAATATAAATTTAAATAAATAAATAAATACTGTAGCTAACTGTTAGTACCGGGAAGCGTGTGTCCCGGCCGTTGCCGTGGTGCCAGGACGCCACACCTCCCGCTGACCCCCACTCAGCGCCTAGCAACAAGCGGACGCTGGGCGCAAGGTTTTCTGGTCCCCGCTCGATGCCTAGCAACAGGGAGATGCCGGGCGCTGTGAGCTGCCGGATCCCTAGCAACTGGGACACTGGAGGCAGACGGTGTTCCCCGTTGCTGGGTAACTAAGTACCCAGCTGTGTACAAGGACGTACAGCATTACAGCTACACGATATTTGCAATTAAGGTGTTTCTTCTGTGATTGGTGCAGCACCTTTTATATTCTCTTCCTGGTCACTCCAAAGACGCTGGTGATAGTTCTTACTTCTGTGTGAACCTGTCAGCTCGTTGGAGATCCTGCCTGTGTTGTGCTGTGACCTGGAGACTTTGACTGATCAATTCTTGACCAGATCTTGCCAGCCGGTGTTCAGGTTTTCGTGGAGTATCCACGCTAACAGTTCTTTGTTTATATTTATATCTTTAACATCCCTGAGCATTGTTGCTCTCACTGTTTATTTGCTTATAACATCTAAGACCATTGTTGTTCTCATTATCACTCATGCATTAGTGTTGCAGGGTTAGTTAGGTTCCCCCTTAGTCACTCGCAGTCTTGGGTAGTGACATGTCACTTAATAAGACCGGGGGGCATCGGAGTTTGGGCGGACCTTATTCGCCCATTCAAACACGGCTGCCATGGGCAGAAGAACACTAGCACCGCAGGTACCATCCGAGCACTAAAAGGGGGTAACAGAGTCAGGGGTAGAACATGAGTTGCTGCAGACATCAATTCTAGCTGCAGCTTTACCTGTGAGTACTGGAACTTCCCAGTTGTCGCATACTCCCCTAAGTTCCAGGTACTCATCCATAACAGTATCACCAGCCAAAAAAACGTTGCTCCGTGGGTCATTTGTCTCTGGATGGAACCAACACAAAATCCGTCTCAGATTCTGGCAGGCCAGATCCATGGTTTGACCAAGCAGCTACGTGATCTTACTCTTCAAGTGGACACTTAGGAGGAAACTCATAGGACCCAGACTGTCTCATTATCCGCTCCCAGGGAGCCTAAGCTAAACCTCCCAGATAGGTTTTCTGGAGACTGTAAACAGTTTGTGAACTTCCGGGAAAGTTGCAAGCTGTATTTCAAGCTCAGGTCTTTCTCTTCGGGCACTGAGACCCAGCGAGTAGGAATCATAATTTCCCAGTTACAAGGTGACCCACAGTCTTGGGCCTTTGGCCTTTCAGCAGATCACCCTAGTCTGCTTCCGTGGATTCCTTCTTTAAAGCCTTAGGTGTTCTATATGATGATCCAGATTAGGCAGCGTCCGCAGAGGCCCATCTTCATTCTCTTAAACAAGGGAGAAACTCTGCCGAGGTGTATTGTACAGAATTTCGCCGATGGGCCAATGATTGTGGCTGGAATGACCCAGCACTTTGGAGTCAGTTCTGGTTAGGATTAACAGAACAAATCAAGGATTTTCTCGTCCAATATCCTTGTCCGGCCAACCTGGAATGAAAACTCATGGATTTAGCTATCAAAGTAGATAGGCAGAATCGGGAACGAAGAATGGAGAAGGAGGTCCCCTCACCTATAGTACGTCACGTTGGACATTGCCAGTGGTTGTAGGGGATATGGAGGAACCCATGCAAATCAGGGCTTTCCATTTAACACCTCAAGAGAAGGCGAGACATCGCACTCTTGGACTGTGTCTCTATTGTGGGACCAAGGGACATCTGGCGAACATTTGTCCACAAAAGGCGAAAAAGTAGTAGACCCAGGAAATTTTGGGAGAGTCTTTTCAGGTCTCTGTTCAATCTCCCCAAATAATATGTTGTTGAAACCCATGAGGATAACAACCCCTTCTGGTCCTAGTGAGGTTATTGCTTTTGTTGATTCCGGGGCTGCCAGAAATTTTATGGACTTGGAATTTGCTCTTGCCAGAGGAATTCCTATGGAAACTCTTTGCTCACCAATTTCCGTTTGTGGATTAGATGGTAGACCTCTCCAAAAAGGTCTGGTCAGTACCCGGACTCCAGTCCTCCAGTTTTTTGTCGGAATGTTCCATTGTGAAGAGTTATCCTTTTTTTGGTACATTGTACCTTAACTCCAATTGTTCTGGGCCTGCCTTGGCTTAAGATTCATAATCCAGTATTCAACTGGAGTACTGGAGATCTTGTTTCTTTGGGCATGGAATGTGCAATCAAATGCCTGACCATGCCAGTTCGCTCAACACGTCCTGTCCCTGAAGGGTTGCCAACCCAGTACATCTCTTTTACGGACGTTTTCTCCAAACAACAAGCTGAATCGCTGCCTCCGCACCGTCATTATGAATATGCCATAAATCTGATACCTGAAGCTAGACTCCCCAAGGGCCGCCTTTAGGATCTGTCTTTGCCCGAGACGAAAGCTATGGAGGAATATATCTGTGAGTTTAGAAAAAGCTTCATCAGGCCTTCTAAGTCACCGGTAGGAGCCGTTTTTTTCTTTGTCTGTAAAAAGGACAGATCTTTACGGCCACGTATTGACTACAGGGGACTGAATAAGATTACAATCAAAAATTAATACCCATTACCCCTGATCACTGTCTTATTTGATCAGCTCAGAAGTGCTACAATATTTTCCAAGATCGATTTACGAGGGGCATATAAACTCATTCGGATCCGGCAGGGAAATGAATGGAAGACCGCATTCAATACTCATTCAGGTCACTATGAGTACTTGGTTATGCTTTTTGGATTCTCCAACGCTCCTGCCGTCTTCCATGATCTTATAAATAATCTTCTTTGGGATTTCCTTGGAAAATTTGTGGTTGTCTATCTTGATGATATTCTGATCTACTCTGCCTCACTTAAAGAACATCAAGCTCATGTAAAAGCGGTCCTCACAAAACTAAGGTAGAATCATCTGTATGCAAAATTGGAAAAATGTGAATCTGAGGTTGAGAAGGTGGCCTTCCTGGGATACATCATCACCTCCAAGGGGTTTTCTATGGATCCTAAGAAACTTCAGGCAATTGTGGAATGGGTCCGTCCTTCCAATCTGAAAGCTACTCAATGTTTCCTTTGTTTTGCAAACTATTACAGAAGATTCATTGATTCTTTTTCCTCAATTGTTGCTCCAATTGCGAGCATGACCAAGAAAGGTGCAGATTCTGCTCATTGGCCACCACAGGTGGTAAAGGCTTTTGAGGACCACAAAAATGCATTTAACTCTGCTCCTGTTCTTCAGCATCCCGATCCAAATCTACCTTTCATTGTAGCAGTAGATGCCTCCGAAGTAGGCGCTGGAGCTATCCTTTCGCAAGAGGATCCACTCAGTCATAAGCTCCATACCTGTGCCTTTTTTCTCTCGAAAATTTTCTCCTGCTGAAGTCAACTATGACGTAGGAAATCGAGAGCTTCTAGCAGTCAAATGTGCTTTGGAAGAATCGAGACACTGGCTTGAGGGAGCAAGGCATACAATAACCGTTTTCACAGACCACAAAAATTTAGTCTACCTTGAATCTGCTAAAAGAGTAAATTCTCAACAAGCCAGATGGGCACTGTTTTTTGCCAGATTCAATGTCATTATTACCTATAGGCGCGGCTCTAAAAACATCAAAGCTGACACTTTATCCCGAAGTTTTCTGTTTTGTCATGAAGTCTTTAAGCGTCTGGAGCCGATTCTTTCCCCAGGGTTGTATCCTTGCTGGCCTAACCATGAATCTTGTCTGTCAAGTCCAGTCAGCACAGATGCAGGCCCCATATGAGACTCCTTCAGGACTCCTGTTTGTTCCAGAGAAACTCAGATCAGCTGTGTTATATGAGTTCCAAGACAACAAGACTTCAGGACATCCAGAGGTTAATAAGACTTTACATCTTCTCTTACGCTCTGTATGGTGGCCAACTATTAAGGCAGATGTTCAAGAATTTGTTAGGGCCTGTCATATCTGTGCCAAAAACAAGTCTCCTCGTATTCTTCCTTCTTGACAATTACTTCCTCTGTCTGTACCCTCCAAGCCATGAACCCATTTGTCAATGGATTTTATTGTAGATTTACCAAGATCTTCCAAACGTTCGGTCACCTGGGTGGTGCTTAACCGTTTCAGTAAAATTGCTAATTTCATTCCTCTGTCTAAATTGCCTAATGCTAAGTATCTTGCTTTTTATTCGTTCAGCACATATTCCGTATTCATGGCCTATCACAAGACATTGTCTTGAATAGAGGCTCTCAATTCATAGCCCGTTTCTGGAGATATTTCTGTGCGGAACTAGGAATCAATATCAGTCTCTCGTCAGGATATCACCTACAGTCCAATGGCCAGACAGAACGGGTTAATGAATCGTTGGAGCAATATCTACGACATTATAGCTCTCAGTGCCGTCTTTTCATGTGGGCTCAGTGGGCACTTGTCCAAGGGCCCCAGGAGTATAAGGGCCTTACTATGATAGCTGAGGGTCCCCTCTTTTCAGGGGTACCAGATTTTTGAAAATCGGCCATGGAGAACCGGAGATATTTGATGTCTAAGCAGTGGTCACCATCAAAACCTGTTAATTGCTCTTCCCAGCCAGATATCTCAGGCTCTGTCTGACTTAGAGTTTTTCTGAGGGTACACTTTAAAAGCTGGGACTCTCCCCTTATAGTGGACACTGGCAGATTGTCTTTATTATGCCCAGAATCAGAGATATCGCCTTCAAGCAACTGGTCCCTGCTCCAGCTCCACATACCTAATATGCAGTTTTATATTTTCGTTGGTGGATTGCTCTGGCTCCTGAACTCTGATCTCCAGGTCCCAGGTACCTCCTGAAAGGCGGGACTCTCTAGTTTTTTTTAATCCCATTCAAAGATACGAAATCTATTTCTAGGAACTTGAGATATCTGCAGTCAAGCAAGCTGCACTCCCAACAGAAAATTATGAATATTAAGCCCA
This sequence comes from Pseudophryne corroboree, assembly GCF_028390025.1. NCBI lineage: Eukaryota > Metazoa > Chordata > Amphibia > Anura > Myobatrachidae > Pseudophryne > Pseudophryne corroboree. The sequence goes on along the minus strand of NC_086446.1, from coordinate 529,563,630 downwards.
CTCCACTATCCACCCCTCCCCTACATATTAAACACCCTCCACCACCCTGGAAGTCATGTACCAGGGCCCCTTTATTCAGCACAATGCCCCCTTCTACAGTTTAGTGTTCTCCCTCCTGCCCCATCTTTGCAGTAAAGGAGTAATTAGCAGAAATCACTGCTCCAGGTCCTACATGCTGAGTGGAAGATAGAACACCACCTACCGTCAGCGGAACATCAAAGCTGTTGCTGATAGGACCTCCCACCACTATCACTGGAGAATGGGTAGGGGCCCCAGTGCATTGCTGGGCCCAGGGGCCTACACTGCTGTTAAGACGGCCCTGATAGCTCTAAATGCCAGGATGATTGGGTTGACTATCTACACTTTGAAGAGTTTGCGTATAATAATTCTGAACATTCTTCAACTTCCATGTCTCCTTTCTTCTGTGTTTCCGGTATTCATCCTAAATTCAATGCTTTCACTCCATCACGACTGTCTAGTTCTTCTTCTTTTTCTCCCGTGTTTCACCTTAGGAGGATTTGGAGGAAAGTACATCAAGCCTTGGAAGATGCTGCAGTCCGATCTAAGAGATTTGTTGACAGATTTCGGAAACCTTGTTCTTTTAAAGTAGGAGACATGGTATGGTTATCTGCCCAAAACATCAAGTTCCGCCAGAAATCTCAAAAATTGGATCCCCGTTACATTGGACCATTTCAAATCATCCAGAAAATCAATCCTGCTGCTTTTCTTCGGCAATTACCCAGGTCTTTGAGATTCAATAATACCTTCCATTGTTCTATACCTAAATTGGCATTTGTTTCTAAGAAGTTTAAAGTAAGAGGTTTCAGGAGACCTTCTCCAGTCTTGATTCAAGGACATCAAGAATTTGTTGTTGAGAAAATTCTGGACTCCAAGTTTGTACAGGGTCAAGCACATTTTTTAGTTCATTGGAAAGGCTACGGTCCTAAAGAGAGAACTTGGATGCCTGGGAAGTTCCTTCATGCTCCTGAATTAAAGAAAGGATTTTTCAAGAAATATCCCCAGAAGCCTGGATCTAGGGTTTTCTTAACCCCTCTTCAAGGGGGGTAACTGATAGCACTGGGAGGCGTGTGTCCCGGGCCGTTGTCGTGGAGCTGGGATGCCGCACCTCCCGCTGACCCCTGCCTGGTGCCTAGCAACAAGCAGACGCCTGGCGCAAGGTTTTCTGGTCCCCGCCCGGTGCCTAGTAACAGGCAGACGCCGGGCGCTGTGAGCCGCCGGATCCATAGCAACAGGGACGCCGGAGGCAGATGGCGTTCTCCATTGCTGGGTGACTAAGTACCCAGCTGTGTACAGGTACATGCAGCAGGACAGCTGCACGATATTTGCAGTTATGGAGTTTCTTCTGTGATTGGTGCAGCACCATTTATATTCTCTTCCTGGTCACTCCAAATTCACTGGTGATAGTTCTTACTTCTGTGCAAACATGTCAGCTTGTTAGAGATCCTGCCTGTGTTGTGCTGTGCCATGGAGACTTTGACTGATCGATTCTTGACCAGATCTTGCCGGCCGGTGTTTAGGTTTTCGTGGAGTAAACATGTCTTTTGTTTGTGTACTATAACAATCCACCTGTTCTTTGTATCTATATACAGGCAACAGGCATCCCATTGAGTTGCATTTAGCAGACATGCTGGAGTCACACCCAAAGGGTACCTGCTGGTGAGCTGAGGACCAGGGGAGGTCTGCGGTCATGCCCTGGCAAGTGAAAATGTGTCAGGTGTTAAAAAGAGGCAGATCCAGGTTAGAGTGTCTCTCTCTACTGCACAGCATTCTGTTGGTCACAGGGTGGTGATGGATCATCCACACGTAGATCTACAAACTTCTACTGACTTTACTACTGTGTGTGTACCTGAAAAAAAAATGGGTACAAAGACAATGGTGAAGTATTAAGCGTGTATAATTTGCAATGTGGCAATGTGTTTGCTATTTGTATGTGCTGTGTGCCTTTATGAGAAATGTGTGTCTATCACCTATTTGCCTTAGTGATTTATTTCACTCACAGTGAGGTACTGCTAAGACCAGCCCCTTAGCATAAGGCTTACTTATGGGCAGACTAGTAAGCTGGTAGCGCAAAAACTGCTAAACACTAACCAGTATCCTCACCAGATCCCCATCTGTCCTGTTTTGTCAAAGAGTGTGATTATTACAATTAAAAGACAAGAGGGCACATTCCTAAGACACTGAATTTTCTACCAGCTCAAAGCTGCCAGTCATCTAGACTCATCCTATATTTTTAATGGGGTCACATGGACCAGGGCCATGGCTAGTGGCAGTGGTGTGCAGGACAACAACTAGTGATGTGTGAGTGGTGCCAACACACATGGTGCAGGGTGCCTGGAATGGCACCCTGCAGCCAGTAGCGCTACTGCAGGTCCACCCGAGCATCCACGGAATGCTCCAGATAGGCATCCTGAGTCACTGGAGCTGCTCCAGACAGAACTCTGCTTTCCAGACTCGGCATCCTCACTGCCTAGGCATGATGTCATGACATCACAGGTTTATTGGGCAGGGCATGAACAGGGCACACTGCTGCTCTTACAGGTGACGGCAAACCAGGAAGTGGAAGGTCCCGTGCTAGCTGAGTGCAGTAGCGTTTTGTGGCATTTAGAGTCCAGGAAACCTTGCAAGATGTTGGGGAGTCTCGGAGTGCAAGGGAAGCTTCCCATCACTATCAGGGATTGCAAGCATCCTGGACAGACACCGCCATATGTACCAGAAGCTTTTACCTCAGGGGACCTTAAAGCTGAAATATCATCACAGTGTGGGGACATGAGAGACACTTACCGGTAAATGGAGAGTGCTAAACACGCTGCACAAGTACTGGACTGACGCTTCAATCCAAGCCAGTGCAATCACCCTGAGGGTACATAAACTGTGGGATTAGGAATTAATGGATAGCAAAGTTGTTTCTAAAGAATGACCTCACACCCAATTTAGAGGGCGCCCTCTGTGGTGACACTGCACTGACTGAAATTGACCAACATACATATTTAAAAGACTCGATTAAGAGGAGAGCACTGTGACTTCTCCAACTAAGTTTTATTTTGTTTTATGGAATAAGTTATTTTACATTTATATACACATTCCATGTATTTATTTATTTTTTACACCCTGAACACCCACCACACTTATCACACTTTCATATATACATTCACATTCCTACCCATTTCCCATCTTTCACCGACTTCAAGTGCTGTGCTGAATCAATCATTGAGACTGGACACCTTCTTGATTTAGCAGCGCCTCCTACCCATCCATGACCCTTTCCTGTCTCATTGGTGAGCACAGTGATGTGTACTATCTAGGGTGGCCAATCCCGGGCTGGCGGGATCCCTGGTTTTTAGGCTAAAAAATGGCCGGAATTCAATCACGGGATTGGATGCTTCAATTCCAGGGAATTGAGGGATCAGCGTTGAGCGACCTCAGGACACTCAGACGCTGCCCGGCTCCCAGCTCCCCCTGCACATGCCGCAGCGTGACCTTTAACTCTGAAGTCACGCTGCGTAGTTACTCACCAGCCCATCACCCGCCTCCGAGTCCAGAAAGCCGACTGTTATTCACCGCGAAGGTGGATGAAGTATCGCCCCCCTGCCCCAGCAATTATGTAAGTCATGTGAGTTATGTGTGTTATGTGTGTGGGTGGGGAGGGTGGAGAGGAGGGTGGCGTGGGGCAGAGCAGAGCAGAACAGGGATGAGTGGACTTAAAGTAAAAAAGCCAATCCCAGGTATCCCGGGAATCCCGGGATTGACCATTTTTCAATCTCAATACCCGGGATTGAAAAAATGATCCGGGACTGGCTACCCTAGTACCATTACACAGTGCCACCCTGTTACAGCGTTGGGATGGTGTACCATCCAGGCACAGCTGTGCAAATCCAAGATGTTTTGTCCACGGGTGCAAAGAGCCATGCGGGACTAGGTAATGAATAGGGGTATGGTCTAAAAAGGGTGTGTGTCCACCTAAAATTAATATAATGTAAAAAATTAACAATTGCTATTGTATTTTATATATATATATATATCTATATATCTATATACAGATGTGTCCTCCATTATCTTGGCTCTTTCTGCACCTAGACGAAGGTTTAGTCACACCTAGGTGATAGCTTAGGTTGCTGAGTTTAATCACAGACAGGCGCGTTTAGGCACGACTAGATACTCAGCATGCAATACACATCTCCACCACTGGGTGGCTAATGCTCCACTAATCCAGTACTTTAGATCGAATAGCGGCGGATTGATCTATAAGCTCTGGCAAATGGTCAGTGACGACTGTAATGTTAATAGATGGTGACCAATGGTGAGATGGAGAGAGTTAAAAAAATAAAAAAATAATTTATACACACACAAACGAACATGTTAAAATACTTATGTATGCAGACGTAACTAAAGATTGTGTATGCAGACGCAACTAATGTGTGACAGGAATAATATAGCTCATTGACTTTAAAGTATGTACAGTGCACTAAATACCGTGCTTTTGAAATTTGAGCGTCCGAGTCCCCTAAGGCATAAACCAACACCAATGAGAAGGAATCGCTGCTTGCAGTATTTTTACACATGAACTTGTGAATCTTCCATGAAGTGTCGTGGGCTAGTGATGAAGGCTCCCGCCCCTCCCAATCTGAGAGTCCCGGGTTCGAGTCCCAAAGTGCCAACCTTTTGTTTGTGTTCCCGTGACATTCACTTTTTTATATTTTTTTTTCTTTGTAATACATTCAGTGGAAGGGTGCACACAGGTTTCACATAAATCAGCGTAAATCTGCAGAAGTGACTCATTCCACTATATACAATACACAGCGGTAATGAGCACCCGTAGACATACAGTACCAGTAAATATAAATTAGTGTATTCTGATGTAAATAACTGTTTGAGCAATACAGTACTGTAGATTGTCAGCATTTGTGTATTGTACCTGACCTGAACTCCCTCCCTATCTACTGCATGAACTGTGCAGGCTCCCAGGGGGGAAGGGCGAGGGGGATCAGGGGAGGCGGTGGAAAATACTGTGCTTTTGAAATACATGTACAGTATGAGCGTCCGAGTCCCCTAAGGCATAAACCAACTAAAGATTGTGTATGCAGACGCAACTAATATGTGACAGGAATAATGTAGCTACAAGTAGGCAACAATGTACTTGTAACACGTCCGTTTGCGTCTGTGTACACTACTAATTTTATGTTGCTTTGTCTGCGGGATTTAGACGCTCACATATTCCTAAAATACTGTAAATGGACCATATATGCTGTACTATTTGTGTCTGTACTGTATATACTGTATGAAATAATGTAGCATAATGAGACGCTGTATATACTGTATGTTCAGTAGCGTAATGAGACGCACTAGTAAAATAGTTCTTACTATGTATTTCAGTATTGTATTTTATGGAAGACCACACGCATGTGCAGTGGTGATTGTAAAAAGCGACATCTGGTGGATGATTGCAGGTATTACACTTAAAGATAATGACAAATGCTCTGTGCGCCTCCCTGCGACTAGGCGCGCTTCTCTGCGACTAGGCACACCTCCCTGCGCCCCGGCACACTGCATATGTCCGATCGTGACTAACACCTTAGCCAGCCAAGATAACGGAGAACCCATCTGTATATATAAATTAATTTGTCTGTTTTTATGTCTGTCTGGTTATGCATTCGGACAACCCTGCACTCATTGGAATGAAACCAATGCGAGGTGGTCCAGTTGGATCCTACCCAGGTTTTAGGTTGTTGAACCTCATGATGGAATGCTCTAGGCAGAACTTTGACCTGGGGAGCCTGTTCTGGGCCTTCCACTCAATGGTTGTGGGCAAAAACTTCACAGATGGGTGACAATTGGTCTGGGCTGTCTAATGGAGTGGTTGGGGTCACAGTCAGACCTCACAGAGGAGTGTGCCATGCAGAACTTTGACCCAGGTATCCTGTTCTGGGCCTTCCACTGTATTGATTTCAACCTAACATATTATGTTGTTGAGGTTCCGGTTAGACCTCCCATTGGTGTACGCTTGGTTGAACTTTTACCCAGGGGAGCATGTTCTGGGCCTTTCACTAAATGGATTTGGATGAAAACTTCATAATGCACATTTATTGGCAAGCTGCTCAATCAGATTGTTATGTCACTCAGGTGCTAAAAGGTGATTCTGGGTAAGAAAAAAACATTTTGCTATCCCTAATGCACACTGAGTGAGAAATAACTAAAGATGTGCACCGGAAATTTTTCGGGTTTTGTGTTTTGGTTTTGGATTCAGTTCCGCGGCCGTGTTTTGGATTCGGACGCGTTTTGGCAAAACCTCCCTGAAAATTTTTTGTTGGATTCGGGTGTGTTTTGGATTCGGGTGTATTTAAAAAAAAACCCCTCAAAAACAGCTTAAATCATAGAATTTGGGGGTCATTTTGATCACATAGTATTATTAACCTCAATAACCATAATTTCCACTCATTTTCAGTCTATTCTGAACACCTCACACCTCACAATATTATTTTTAGTCCTAAAATTTGCACCGAGGTCGCTGGATGACTAAGCTAAGCGACCCAAGTGGCCGACACAAACACCTGGCCCATCTAGGAGTGGCACTGCAGTGTCAGACAGGATGGCACTTCAAAAAAAAAGTCCCTAAACAGCACATGATGCAAAGAAAAAAAGAGGCGCAATGAGGTAGCTGTGTGACTAAGCTAAGCGACCCAAGTGGCCGACACAAACACCTGGCCCATCTAGGAGTGGCACTGCAGTGTCAGACAGGATGGCAGATTTAAAAAATAGTCCCCAAACAGCACATGATGCAAAGAAAAAAAGAGGTGCAAGATGGAAGCTGTGTGACTAAGCTAAGCGACACAAGTGGCCGACACAAACACCTGGCCCATCTAGGAGTGGCACTGCAGTGTCAGACAGGATGGCACTTCAAAAAAATAGTCCCCAAACAGCACATGATGCAAAGAAAAATGAAATAAAACGAGGTGCAGGCATCGCAACCGACACAATTGGACTCTCGTTGGGGATTTGTGATTTAGAAGAACGCACAGTTCTTTGCTGTGCTTTTGCCATCTTAACTCTTTTAAGTTTTCTAGCAGGAGGATGAGTGCTTCCATCCTCATGTGAAGCTGAACCACTAGCCTTGAACATAGGCCAGGCCCTCAGCCGTTCCTTGCCACTCCGTGTCGTTAATGGCACATTGGCAAGTTTACGCTTCTCCTCAGACGATTTTGATTTAGATTTTTGGGTCATTTTACTGAGTTTTATTTTTTTATATTTTACATGCTCTCTACTATGACATTGGGCATCGGTCTTGGCAGAAGGCGTTGATGGCATTTCATCGTCTCGGCCATGACTAGTGGCAGCAGCTTCAGCACGAGGTGGAAGTGGATCTTGATCTTTCCCTATTTTACCCTCCACATTTTTGTTCTCCATTTTTTAATGTGTGGAATTATATGCCAGTAATATATCAATAGCAATGGCCTACTACTATATATACTGCGCACAACTGAAATGCACCACAGGTATGGATGGATAGTATACTTGACGACACAGAGGTAGGTAGAGCAGTGGCTTACTGTACCGTACTGCTATATATTATATACTGGTGGTCAGCAAACTGTGCAAAACTGAAATGCACCACAGGTATGGATGGATAGTATACTTGACGACACAGAGGTAGGTAGAGCAGTGGCCTACTGTACCGTACTGCTATATAGTATATACTGGTGGTCAGCAAACTGTGCAAAACTGAAATGCACTACAGGTATGGATGGATAGTATGCTTGACGACACAGAGGTAGGTAGAGCAGTGGCCTACTGTACCGTACTGCTATATATTATATACTGGTGGTCAGCAAACTGTGCAAAACTGAAATGCACCACAGGTATGGATGGATAGTATACTTGACGACACAGAGGTAGGTAGAGCAGTGGCCTACTGTACCATACTGCTATATATTATATACTGGTGGTCAGCAAACTGTGCAAAACTGAAATGCACCACAGGTATGGATGGATAGTATACTTGACGACACAGAGGTAGGTAGAGCAGTGGCCTACTGTACCGTACTGCTATATATTATATACTGGTGGTCAGCAAACTGTGCAAAACTGAAATGCACCACAGGTATGGATGGATAGTATACTTGACGACACAGAGGTAGGTAGAGCAGTGGCCTACTGTACCGTACTGCTATATATTATATACTGGTGGTCAGCAAACTGTGCAAAACTGAAATGCAGCACAGGTATGGATGGATAGTACACTTGACGACACAGAGGTAGGTAGAGCAGTGGCCTTCTGTATCGTTCTCCTATATATTATATACTGGTGGTCAGCAAAATTATGCACTGTACTCCTACTATTTACTACAATGCAGCACAGATATGGAGCGTTTTTCAGGCAGAGAACGTATAATACTGGTGGTCACTGGTCAGCAAAACTCTGCACTGTAATCCTCCTATATAATACTGCTGGACCCAGTCCCCACAATAAAGCAGTGTGAGCACAGATATATGCAGCACACTGAGCACAGATATGGAGCGTTTTGCAGGCAGAGAACGTATAATACTGGTGGTCACTGGTCAGCAAAACTCTGCACTGTACTTCTCCTATATAATACTGCTGGTCCCCAGTCCCCACAATAAAGTAGTGTGAGCACCAGGGCCGGTGGAAGGTTTCTCGGCACCCTAGGCAAAACTTAAGCCTACCCCCTCCCTACCCTTATTCACGTTACGTTACAGTAGTGTCTCTTATTGATGTTGCGTCACACAGTAATGCCTCTTATTCACGTTACATCACACAGTAGTACCCCTTATTCACATTACACCACAGTAGAGTCCACTTACATTAAACCACACAATAGAGACCATTCACGTCCTGCCACACAGTAGTATTCCTTATACACATTATGCCACACAGTAATACTGCCCTTTATAACACTATATGCCATAAAGTAATGCCTCCTATACATTATACCCCGAAACGTTGGTGGAACATTGCCTGTTACAAGACCTTGAGTGCCGCAGCTTTTTTCCCAATATATATATATATATATATATATATATATATATATATATATAGTGGTCGAAGTAGAAATTTGAAGTGGGGGTATGGAAAAGTTATGATTGCAATTATGTGCGCACTTTTGGGAAAGGGGGCATGGCCACTCAAAAGGGGGGGTGTCCTTCAGTGTAGTTTACAACACAATTTACCCCTTATACACATTATGCACCACAATAGTAGGACCCCTTATACTATCTTGTACTGGTGCCCCTTTCACATTATACCACACAGTATGAGCCGAAATTCACATTATAGCACACAGTATGAGCCGAAATTCACATTATACCACACAGTATGAGCTGAAATTCACATTATAGCACATGGTATGAGCCGAAATTCACATTATACCACACGGTATGAGCCGAAATTCACATTATAGCACACAGAATGAGCCGAAATTCACATTATAGCATACTGAATGAGCCGAAATTCACATTATACCACATGGTATGAGCCGAAATTCACATTACAGCACACTGAATGTGCCGATTTTCACATTATAGCACACAAAATGAGTTGAAATTCACAATATAGCACACAGTATGAGTCAAAATTCACATTATAGCACACAGAATGAGCCAAAATTCACATCATAGCACAATGAATGAGCCAAAATTCAAATTGTAGCAAACTGAATGAGCCGAAATTCACATTATAGCACAATGAATGAGCCAAAATTCACATTATGCCACATGGAATGAGACAAAATTCAGGGAGAGTGACAGCTGGGACATAGGGACAGGGAGAGTGACAGAGGGACAGGGAAAGTGATAGCAGGGACATAGGGACAGGGAGAGTGACAGAGGGATAGGGGAAGTGACAGCAGGGACAGGAAGAGTGACAGAGGGACATGGAAAGTGACAGCAGGGACATACGGACAGGGAGAGTGACAGAGAGTGGGATAGCAAGGGCATAGAGTAGGGACTAGGTAGAGAGAAAGGCAGCAGGGTAAGCAGTGGTGTAACTTCAGCTCAATTTCCCAGAGGCAAGAAAAATGTTGTGCCCCCCCTTGCAAAAATTATTTGTATTTTACTGACCCTCTTCCTCCTTTCCTACTGTGTGAGACACAGAGACAGAGAGAGGGAGACAGGGAGAGGGAGAGAGTGAGAGAGACTGGGAAAGAAAGAGATGAGGGAGCGAGAGAGACAGAGATAAGGAGAGAGAAGTGAGGTAGAGAGGGAGAGACGCAGAAACAGGGAGAGAGACAGGGAGAGGGGAAGAGAGACGAGGGGGAGAGAGAGAGAGACAAGGGAGAGGTAGAGAGACGAGGGAGAGAGACTAGGGAGGGAGAGAGGGAGACAAGAGAGATGGACGAGGGAGAGAGAGATGAGAGAGAGACGAGGGAGAGAGAGAGAGACACGAGGGAGAGAGAGAGAGACACGAGAGAGAGAGAGAGAGAGAGAGAGAGAGAGAGACGAGGGAGAGAGAGAGAGACACGGAATAGAGAGACGAGGGAGGGAGAGACGAGGAAGGGAGAGAGAGACAAGGGAGGGAGAGAGAGAGATGAGGGAGGGATGAGAGAGACGAGGGAGGGAGAGATGAGGGAGGGAGAGAGGGAGGAAGAGAGAGACGAGGGAGGAAGAGAGAGATGGACGAGGGAGAGAGGGAGATAAGAGAGAGATGGACGAGGGAGAGAGAGATGAGGGAGACAAGGGAGAGACAGAGATGGGGAGAGAGGGGCGAGGGAAGGGAGAGAGAGATAGATGCAGAGACAGGGAGAGGGAGACAGGGACACAGGGAGGGGGTGAGAGAAACAGGAGAGAGAGAGCGAGAGACAGGGAGAGGGAGAGAGATACAGAGACAGGGACACAGAGAAACGTAGAAAGACGGAGAGAGAAACGAGGGAGAGAGAGACGAGGGAGAGAGACAGATGGAGAGAAAGAGAGGGGGAAAGAGATGTGGGAGAGAGACAGGGAGAGGGAGACAGAGATGGGGACACAGACAGGGAAAGGAAGAGAGACAGGGAGAGAAAGAGACGCAGGAGAGAGACAGGGAGAGGGAGACAGATGAGGAGAGAGAGAAGCGAGGGTGAGAGATGGAAAGGGAGAGAGACAGGGACACATAGACAGGGAAAGGAAAATAGAGACAGGGAGAGAGAGAGGGGAGGGAGAGAGACAGGGAGAGAGAGGCGAGGGAGAGACAGATGGGGAGAGAGAAGCGAGGGAAAGGGGGAGACAGTGAGAGGGAAAGAGACGCAGAGAGAGAGACAGAGAGACAGGGAGAGAGACGCAAAGACAGAGAGAAGAGCCGGGGAGAAAGAGAGAGAGACAGGGGAAAAAGAGGGAACGGCACAGGGTGAGATGCATGGAACCTTTGCCACTCTGTGGGACGCTGGGTGATGAAGACGGACACCAAGGGTGCCACACACTGACGCTCCTCCTTATGTGGCCGGTCCGCCATGGTGCTCGCTGGTAGCTGCAGTGCTTCTTCCGGCCTCGCTGTCCGGACCGTGTACCCCTCTCTCAGTCAGGGCGGCTGGTTGTGGGGGCAGCTCCTCCCCGTGTCCACGGTTTCCACTCTGCTCATCCCGCTAATGTTCCCTGCCTTACCATGTCTTGCTTATTCGGCATCCGTCTCTGCTCTCAGGCAGCCACTGAATGGCAGTGAGTGGGTCCTTCTATGTGTCCCCGCCCGAGAGGGGGTCTTTTAGTGACCCCTTCGCCCTACTGTGGTTGGCGGCACAGCGGCTCCTAAGACCACGGCGCTACTATTTAAAATCTGCCGCGGACCGGCAGCCAATCAGGAGTGGTCCACGGCAGATTTAAAATAGTAACGCCGCGGTCAGAAGCGAGAATACGATATGGCGGCAGCAGCGGGGGTCATCAGAGCACTGTATATATAAATATACTGTATATGCTCAAGTTCAGAATCTGGTATTCCCATTTACATCTACATGGATAGTGAAATGGATAGCCCAGGGGGTCCCACGTTCTGACCTTTAGCATATACAGTATATGTGCGGTTCCATGGCAGCACTACTCTCTGTACACTGAGCATGCAGTGGCAGGAGGTGGAGCTGGCCAGGGTCAGGTAACTACAAAGGTGCCATCAGCAGGAGGGCGGCCAACAGCTGGTGGGAAATGGCGACGGACGGCTAAAAGAGCATGGAAGGCTGGCTGGGGGCAGCGATCGGACCTCCGTGCCTACAACTGCAGGGGGAGGGGGGAGGAGGGAGAGGATGATGCTGCTGCTGCTGCCTGCCCGGATGCTGCTTGTTGCCGGGGTCCGTCATCAGAGGGGGCGCGGGTGCCGGCGCGGCAGACGCAGTTCACCCTGGCCAGGGGTGACTGATAGCACTGATAGCGCTGGCTGCGAGCGGCTGGCTAGACCGGCGCTGCGGCCGCCGCTAGCCAGCCCTGCACAACTTGATTTTAGGTAAAACTAATTCAGGAGGGGTGTGCCGCCCTCCAGTGGCCGGCGCTCATAGGCAGCTGCCTAAAGCTGCCTAATGGTAGCGCCGGCCCTGGTGAGCACAGATATATGCAGCACACTTAGCACAGATATGGAGCATTTTTCAGGCAGAGAACGTATAATACTGGTGGTCACTGGTCAGCAAAACTCTGCACTGTACTCCTCCTATATAATACTGCTGGTCCCCAGTCCCTACAATAAAGCAGTGTGAGCACAGATATATGCAGCACACTGAGCACAGATATTGAGCGTTTTTCAGGCAGACAACGTATAATACTGGTGGTCACTGGTCAGCAAAACTCTGCACTGTACTCCTCCTATAATACTGCTGGTTCCCAGAATAAAGATATTTGCACTGAAGCCCCCTGAAACAAAGTGAGAGGACGCCAGCCACGTCCTCTCACTATAATTTCCAATGCACAAGTGAAAAATGGCGGCGACGCGCGGCTCCTCATATAGAATCCGAATCTCGCGAGAATCCGACAGCGGGATGATGACGTTCGGGCGCGCTCGGGTTAACCGAGCCCTACGGGAGAATCCGAGTCTGCCTCGGACCCGTGTAAAATGGGTGAAGTTCAGGGGGGTTCGGATTCTGAGGAACCGAACCCGCTCATCACTAGAAATAACACTACATAATAATCAGATAATACAGAGATCTTAGTTGCGTATATCTGCAGATATAGGGTTAAGCCCCCAGGCCGAACGGCAAGGCGTCTCTGTCACTGGGGGTCCCTAATAGTAGGTGTGGGTCTGGGGTGCGGGACCCCATCATGTCGGCACAGGCTGACTACCCCAGGGCAACACACAGGTGAAAATTAGTAAGTGTTAATAAGAAGCACATAAGTGCTATGTAAGTGAGTTGTGATTAAACTAATCCAAAAATATATACAATGTGATAGGGAAAAACATAAGTGTTAATAAAGTGTTAGGGTGTGCCAACCTGAAGTAGCCCAGCCATACCAACACAGGGAAAATCGCATCCCAAACCCACCCCATAAATAATGACAAATATGTCTGGGTCTAATAGCCCAGTGTAAGGTCACATGATAATGGCTCCTACAGCATCTGAGAGCCAGCTAACTTGGAGACACTTCATAAGACAAATAACATTGGGTCCAAGAAGATATACAGTACTGTACTAATGGGTTGCGATCCTGTTCAGACATCCAGTTGATCTACGCCAAACAGAACTTAGACACAGGGAGCAGTGGCGTAACTAGAAGTTTTTCTCCCCCAAGCCAAAAAATGATTCGGCCCCTGATAGATTATAGCACATACAATGCCTGTGACACATTATGACACACACTGCAATGACCCTGAGACATTATACCACATACCACAATGCCCGTGATATAGTATACAACACACAGTAATGCCTGACACATTATGACACATACCGCAATGTCCGTGATACATTATGCCACACACTGCAATGACCCTGAGACATTATACCACATATCACAATGCCCGTGATATAGTATACCATACACCATAATACCTGTGACACATACCGCAATGCCCGTTATACATTATTCCACTGCAATGCCCCTGAGACATTATACCACATACCACAATGCACGTGATATAGTATGCCACACACCGTAATGTCTGTGACATATTATGACACACACAGCAATGTCCGTGATACATTATGCCACACACCGTAATGCCCATTACACATTAAGTCCTACAGTAAGGCTTCTAATTACTTTTAAATTACCTGCTCGTTGCCAGGGGTTTCATGCACTGGGTGTCATGCTCGTTGCCAGGGGTTTCATGCTCTTGGTTCCATGCACGGTGCCAGGGGTTTTCATGCTCAGGGTGTCATGCTTGTTGCCAGGTGTTTCATGCACTGGGTGTCATGCTCGTTGCCAGGAGTTTCATGCACTGGGTGTCATGCTCGTTGCTAGGGGGTAGTGCTTGTTGCTAGGGCTGTGCTCCCAGTGCCACATATGTCCCCAGTGCCACATATTCCCCCACGGTGCCAGGTACTCACATGCCCCCAGTGCCACATATGCCCCCAGTGCCAGATATTCCCCCACAGTGCCAGGTGCTTACGTGCCCCCAGTGCCAAATATAGCCCCCCCCATGTGCCAGGTACACATGCAGTGCCATATATCCCCCTCAGTACCCCCCCAGTGCCATATATGCCCCCTCAGTGCCATATATGCCCCCACACTTCCCCCCCAGTGCCATATATACCCCCTCAGTGCCCCCCAGTGCCATATATGCCCCCTCAATGCCCCGTGCCATACATGCCCCCTCAGTGCCATATATGCTCCCTCAGTGCCCCCTGTGCCATACATGCCCCCTCAGTGCCATATATGCCCCCTCTGTGCCCCCTGTGCCATACATGCCCCCTCAGTGCCATATATGCCCCCTGTGCCATACATGCCCCCTCAGTGCCATATATGCCCCCTGTGCCATACATGCCATGCCCCCTCAGTGCCATACATGCCCCCTCAGTGTCCCCTGTGCCATATATGCCCCCTCAGTGTGTATCCCCCCCTCGCTGCTGTGAAGGAGGGACAAGGAGGGCACAGCGCGCGCCTCTCTCATGTCCCTCCTGCATCTCCGTCTCTCTGGTCTAATAAAGGAAGTGCCGGTTCGTGAGCCAATCAGAGCTCACGAACGGCACTTCCATTATTAGACCAGACGGACGGAGACGCAGGATGGACACTGGAGAGGCGCGCGCGGCGCGCTGTGCCCTCCATGTCCCGTTACAGCAGGGAGGGAGAGGAGACAGCAGACTGACATGCGGACGCTCGTCCGCATATCAATCTGCTCTAAATCAGTGGCGGCGCCCCCGCAGCCCCTCGCCCCCAAGCCACCGCGAGGGCTGCGGGGGCAGTAGTTACGTCACTGACAGGGAGCCTGTTCTGGGCCTCCACTAGACAGATTTGGATGAAAACTTTAATAAACTGTAATAGTTGACACAAGGAACCATCATTTAATGACCTAAAATACGTAACTGAAATAACCATAAATTAATGAACTAAAATAACTGACAGAAATGGAAGTAGGAAGACAAAAAATATGGCAAAATCCAAAAACTATAGAATAGCAACATTGATAACAGAACGAAAATTTGAGACACATCTTACGTTATTATAAAACTGAACAGAAAGGAAAGCTGGGGAATAGGCTTACTGGCAACACCCCCCCACCCCTTCCAAAAAATGGGTGTGTTGGAAGGGCTGCTAATTATTTTAAAAATATTGACAGTGCTCCTCTATGCTATTAGCTTTGGACGCAGAAAAGGCCTTTGATAGAGTCTCCTGGGATTTTCTCACTCAAACTCTCCATAGTTTTGGTTTCCAAGGTGAATTCCTCCACGCCATTACAGCACTCTACCACAACCCCTCCACTTCGGTCCTCACAAACGGCATCCTTTCGGACTCCTTTCCCATTGCAAACGGCACACGCCAAGGCTGCCCCCTCTAACCCCTTATTTTTGCTTTAATAATAGAACCCCTGGCATGTCGTATTCGACTCAACCCGGACATCTCGGGCTTCACCCAGAGCCGGATTAAGAGGGGGGTCCCGGGGATAAGTACCCCGGGCCCCCTTTTTCAAAAGGGCCCCCCGCCACCGCCATAGATCGGATCACTGGTCCGATCAGCGGTATTGCACTGCGCTCCCGGTCCCCGCTCCCAGGAGCCGGCGCAGCGGCATCACACGCAGGGCAGCTAATCGATTGCTGTCCCTGGCGGCTCACGGGAGGCTCCCCACTGCAGTCTGCAGTGTATCGAAAGGATGGTATAGGGAGACAGAGGGAAGGACAGCTGAGCGACAGCTCAGCTGTCCAATTATCTGGGGAGCAGCAGCCTGCGGCTCAGTCATTGGCTGGGCGCGCAGGCTGCAGTGAAGGAGTACACATTGTATGGATGCAGCCAGCACCCAGCCAGCTCTCCTATACAGTTGTTCTGTATATTATCTGTGCAGCCTACCAGGAGTACATTTCACAAAAATGTAAGGGTGGCTGTTTTTTTATGTACAGGGTTTATATATATATATATATATATATATATATATACACAGGAAGAAAACAGCGGCAGTCTGATGGTTTTGTCCAAATAGTTCAATGTGTTCATTTTTATGTACCGCTGTTTTCTTCCTGTTGTACTAATTACAGAAGGCACCAGTGGCATTTGCTCCTTTATTGGAGTGCCAGGCCATCCATTCCTATGTATGTACTATATATCACCACCCAAATGGCTTCATTAATCCTATTTGTATTCATCATATGGCAAGCATATTCAGGGCCCAATTCAGTAAGGATTGCAAATTCTGCTAATTAGCAGAATTTGCAATCCTTTTCCTAGCATGCTGACCACCGCCTCCCCCCTTTATGAAGCAAAAATTGCGATCGCTTCGCAATTTCTGCTTCATTGTAGAAATTAGTGAAGCCTCCTGCCAGCGCAGCCGCCGTGGTTACGCCCCCGACATGCCCTCCTGTCCCCGTTCGCGCCGCACTGCCCCCCGCACGGCTCCGTCTCCTCCCTGGAAACTAAATTTTAGGGCCCCCCTGTCTTATGTACCCCAGGCCCCCCGAAGCCTTAATCCAGCTCTGGCTTCACCGTCAAGGATTCACAATACAAACTCTCCCTCTTTGCCGACGACGTTCTTCTAACACTTACCAATCCAATAATCTCCCTGCCTAATCTATTTAAGGAACTAACCTTATATGGGGACCTCTCCGGTTATAGAATTAATAATGATAAATCAGAAGCCCTGCCCCTACATGTTCCAACGGACACATTGACTCTGCTCAAATCCAACTTTGACTTCACTTGGCGTCACAGCTCCATCAACTACTTAGGTATCCATATTACTAAATCGTATCACTCATTATTCGAAGCGAATTACCCCCCCACCCCCCCTATTTAAAAAAATATCTCAGGGCATTCTATCTTGGCGAAAACACTTTATTTCTTGGATAGGTAGGATTAACGCTATTAAAATGAATGTTCTCCCCAAATTACTATACCTTTTCCAGACCCTGCCTATCCCGGTCCCCCCCCGTACCCTGAAAACTCTCCTGACCCAATTCTGCAAATTCATTTGGAATGATAAGAAGCCCAGATTACGTAGGGAAATCCTGCAGAACAGTTCCATATGTGGAGGCTTGAGCCTTCCTTCCATTCCAAGATACTACCACGCCACGGTCCTGAGTCAATTAGTGGCCTGGCACTCCCCGCGATGTGTGAAACGGTGGGTGGACCTGGAGGGCGATCTGGCCCAGGTTGACTCCATTTCTAACATTCCGTGGCTTCCCAGACTACACCGACCTACAAACATCAAGTCCATTCCCACAGTATCCCTCACATTGTCGATCTGGGACTCACATCAAAATAAACTATCTCCCCACGTATCCCCATCCCCCTTAACTCCTATCTGGAATAACCCTTCCTTCCCCCCGGGCCTCTCTCCTCATATGGCTTCTATCTGGTCCAGCGCAGGTATCACTCGTCTACACCACTTCCTCCATAATAACACACCCTACTCCTTTGCAGACCTCCAGGCAAAGCACTCTATCCCCACGTCCTCGTTCTACCAATATCTCCAAATCCGTGACTTCGCTCTGTCTGTTACGAGGAAAACGCCTATTTCTACTCTTCCCACCCCTCTCGAACGCCTCTGTATTCATTGCTCTATGTCCCGAGGCATTATTTCTACATTATATCGAACTGTTTTGACACCCGTCCCCCCTTCTCGTGCCCCGCATGAAATCGCCTGGGAATCTGACCTGGGGAATCCCCTCGAAGACGAAGTCTGGGACGATATACGTTCGACTATTTCTAAGTGCTCAATCAGCGTATCAGTTAGGGAAAACTCCTACAAGGTATATACACGATGGTATCTTGTTCCAGACCGCTTACATCAAATGTACCCCAATACGCCCAACCTCTGTTGGCGCCGGTGTGGTCAAGTTGGATCATTTTTCCATATTTGGTGGAGCTGTCCCAAGATCGTGCCCTTTTGGAAATTGGTCCAGAACCTGATTAATTCTGTCATTCCCTTTTGTCCCCCACTTCCTCCTATGGTGCTTCTTTTGTGTGCCCCGGCCTGCCAGCTGTCTAGACCCAAAAACAAACTGGTACTTCATATTTCTTGTGCCGCTAAGCTTCAAATTGCTAAAGTATGGAAACAAACCTATCCTCCCACGCGTCAGGAACTGGTGAACCGTATTTGGTTTGTGGCTAGAATGGAACATCTTTCCTCTCTGCTAAATGACACTGTGGACAAATTTCATGAAGTACGGAATCCCTGGTACTCTGAATTTCAAATGGACCCACCAGGCCTTAACTGATACCTCATCACTTCCTCTTCTGCCTCCCCTCTTTTCATACCCGGCTCGTTCTCTCTTCTACGTTCTTTTCCCACTCCTCCTGCTCTCCTCCCCCACTCTCCCCTCCTCCCTTCGTTCATTCCTCCCCCTCGTTTTCTCTTTTACTCCTATTTCGCTCTTATATTTTCTCCCCCCCTTTTTTTTTTTTTCTTTTTCTCTTCCTAAACTCTCCCAGACGCTCCACTGGCTGGCCCTGGCAAGTAGTTCTTCTCATCTCCCTTGTCTTCTCTCCTTCTCTCTTTGGTCTTATGTCTGGTTTTCTATCTATTACTAATTTTTCTCTTTCTCTCTTGATATATTAGATTTTTATATACCCATTATCTATTTTGTTATAGTTTGATTTTATTCGTAATCCAGAGCATTATGCTGAGAACTTATTATATATTCCTGTTTTCTCACGCTCTATCTCAACCGTACTCATGTCTTCTATGTACTGTTTTCGTTTGTTCTATTAATAAAACTTTAAGATTTAAAAAAAAAAAAATATTGACAGTGACATCCATCTCATTTATAACTTGAACTTTTAAACATAGGCATAGTACTGTGCAAAGGTTTTTGGCAGGTGTGGAAAAAATGCTGCAAAGAATGAATTATTTTAAAAATAGAAGTGTGAATAATTAACAAAATGCAAAGTGAATGAACAGAAGAGAAATCTAAATCAAATCAATATTTCAGTATCTAAATCAGATCACCCTTTGCCTTCAAAATAGCATAAATTATTTTTGGTACACTTGCACTCAGTTTTTGAAGGAACTCATCAGGGAGGTTGTTCCAATCGTCTTGGAGAACAAACCCAGTGGTGCAAGTGGGCGGGTACGGGTGGGTACGGCGTACCCTTAAGAATTTATCCGTGGGTACGCTATACCCACCACCGACGGGCCGACGCTCCTCGCCGCTCCCTCCCTCCGCTGCTCACCGCCACTGCTGCTGTGAGGGGAGGAGAGTGCAGCGTTCACCTTTCAGTGTCTTCCTTCACTTCAGCACCGTCCTGTGAGCCAATCAGAGCTTGCAGACCGGCAGCCAAGGGTGCTGGGCCGCGAGCTTTGATTGGTTCACAGATCGGCGCCGAATTGAAGAAAGACACCCGCACCAACGCCGGAGACGGAGGGGCAGGAGAGGCGCAGGCTGCACTCTCCTCACACACACAAACAGGACAGCAGCAGCAGCGGTGAGCAGCAGGGGAAGGGGAGGGGGGGGGCGCATGTATACCTGGTACTGGGGGCATATCTGGCACTGCGGGGGACATGTGTATCTGGCACTGGGGACATATCTGACACTGAGGGCATATCTGGCACTGGGGGGACATGTGTATCTGGCACTGGGGGCATATCTGGCACTGTGGGGGCATTTCTGTATCTGGCACTGGGGCAATGTATATCTGAAACAGTGGGGGCATTTGTGTATCTGGCACTGTGAGGCAATGTATATCTGGCACTCTGGGTGCATTTGTGTATCTGGCACTCTGGGGGCATTTGTGTATCTGGCACTATGGGGCAATGTGTATCTGGCACTGTAAGGCAATGTATATCTGGAACTCTGGGGGCATTTGTGTATCTGGCACAGTGAGGCAATGTGTATCTGGCACTGTGGGGCAATGTATATCTGGCACTGTGGGGCAATGTATATCTGGCACAGTGGGGCAACATGTATCTGCCACTATTGGGGTCATATGTGAATCTGCCCCTCCCCCCATATGTATATCACGCCCCCATTTTCATTGGCCATGCCCCATAGTACCTATGAGACATTTTTTCTACTTGCACCACTGAACAAACCACAGATCTTCTGTGGTTGTAGGCTTGCTCAAATCCTTCTGTCTCTTCATGTAATCCCAGACAGATCTGATGATGTTCAGATCAGGGCTCTGTGGGGGCCATATCATCACTTCCAGTACTCTTTGTTCTTCTTTACACTGAAGATAGTTCTTAATGACATTGGCTGAATGTTTACGGTCGTTGTCCTGCTGCAGAATAGATTTGGAGCCAATCAAACGCATCCCTGATGGTATTGCATGATGGGTAAATACCTGTCTGTATTTCTCAGCATGGAGGACACCATTAATCCTGACCAAATCCCCAACTCCATTTGCTGAAATGCAGCCCCAAACTTGCAAGGAACCTCCGCCACGCTTCACTGTTGCCTGCAGACACTCATTATTATACCACTCTCCACACTACCTTCTGTTACAGACAAATATTTAAAATTTTGATTCATCAGTCCAGAGTACCTGCGGCCATTTTTCTGCACCCCAGTTCCTATGTTTTTGTGCGTAGTTGAGCTGAAAAAAAGGCCAGACGACTCAACAATTCAGCCCTGTTGCCTAGGTAACAAAAAAAACCATCAATAGCATAAAACAAATCCAGTTTTATTGAAATAGGTATAAAAAATATTTATTTAAAGCTTGCAAATTAGGTAGACACTGTCATCCTAGTTCTGTGATATCACAAGTTGGAGAGAAGTTGGCTGGTTTGATGAAAAAGTTGGTTAGGTGTGTGGGGCAGCATTTTAGTTGGACAGTTGGTCAGTTGGATGTTTGGAGGAAAGTTGGTCAGATGTATGGCCCACATAAGTTAGGTGAGTTTGTGTAAAAAGTTGCACAGCCTGATCGCATAAATAAATAGACCCAGGGCCGGCTCCAGGCCTACTAGTACCCTGAAAGCGCCCCCCCCCCCCCCCATGCGCGCGACGAAGGCGCGCTCTCCCGTAAAAGTGGGTGTGGCCTCGGGAAAAGTGGGCGTGACCTCATAACTTCATATCATCAAACTATAAATATATTTTCACACAATTAGCAGCCTTACACATAGCCACAGTAGTGTTCCTCACACACAATGTCTCCAGTATAGTGCCAGATACACATAATGTGCAGTGCCAGATAGACATGACATGCCCCCCAGCAGTGCCAGCTACACATGACATGCCCCACAGCAGTGCCAGCTAGACATGACATGCCCCGCAGCAGTGCCAGCTACACATGACATGCCCCGCAGCAGTGCCAGCTACACATGACATGCCCCCCAGCAGTGCCAGCTACACATGACATGCCCCGCAGCAGTGCAAGCTACACATGACATGCCCCGTAGCAGTGCCAGCTACACATGACATGCCCCACAGCAGTGCCAGCTACACATGACATGCCCCCCAGCAGTGCCAGCTACACATGATAGTGTTCACTTTTTAGGGCATGGTGCTGATCACAGGGAGGGCACATTTTTAAGTTAGGAGGGCAAAATGATGTACATACTGTAATGCTTGTTGTTCCCATACCCATATGCTAAAGCATGGACAGTCCGCGCCGAAGGCGCGCAGCAAAAATTAAGGGGAGTTACTTCGTGGGGAAGGTACGTGGCCACATAATAGTGGCAATTTGCATTACACCACACAGTAGTGCAGCTAATACACACTGCACCAGGTAGAACCTCCTATACACTTTGCGCCAGGCACAGCACTGAGACACATTGCACCAGGGAGAGCACTGAGACACATTGCCTAGCCACAGACGCCTAGCGGGAACACTACATGACATGCCCCCCAGCAGTGCCAGCTACACTTGACATGCCCCCCAGCAGTGCCAGCTACACGTGACATGCTCCCCAGCAGTGCCAGCTACACGTGACATGCCCCCCAGCAGTGCCAGCTACACGTGACATGCCCCCCAGCAGTGCCAGCTACATAAATGGCCACACAGTGCCAGATATGCACCCACAGTTCAGATACATAAATGCCCCCAAAGTGCAAGATACATAAATGCCCCCACAGTGCAGATATGCCCCCCACAGTCACAGATACATAAATGCCCCCACAGTGCCAGATACATAAGTGCCCACACAGTGCCAGATACATAAGTACCCCCACAGTGCCAGATACATAAGTGCCCACAGTGCCAGATATGTCCCCACAGTGCCAGATATAAAAATGCCCCCACAGTGCCAGATATGCCCCCACAGGGCCAGATACATAAATGCCCCCAGTGCCAGATACATAAATGCCCCCAGTGCCAGATGCATAAATTCCCACAGTGCTAGATATGTCCCCACAGTGCCAGATATAAAAATGCCCCCACAGTGCCAGATACATAAGTGCCCACAGTGCCAGATATGTCCCCACAGTGCCAGATATAAAAATGCCCCCACAGTGCCAGATGTGCCCCCATAGGGCCAGATACATAAATGCCCCCAGTGCAAGATACATAAATGCCCCCAGTGCCAGATGCATAAATGCCCCCAGTGCCAGATGCATAAATGCCCCCAGTGCCAGATGCATAAATGCCCACAATGCCAGATATGTCCCCACAGTGCCAGATGTAAAAATGCCCACACAATGCCAGATATGTCCCCACAGTGCCAGATATAAAAATGCCCCCACAGTGCCAGATATGGCCCCAATGCCAGATACACATGTCCCATGCCCCCCCACAGGGCCAGATACATAAATGCCCCCAGTGCCAGATGCATAAATACCCCCAGTGCCAGATGCATAAATGCCCACAGTGCCAGATATGTCCCCACAGTGCCAGATATAAAAATGCCCACACAGTGCCAGATATGTCCCCACAGTGCCAGATATAAAAATGCCCCCACAGTGCCAGATATGCCCCCCAATGCCAGATACACATGTCTCATGCCCCTAGTGACAGACATGTTCCCAGTGCCAGATATCCCCCCCCCCCCCTCACCTGCCCCCGTGCTGCTCACCGGTCACCGCGATGGTTGCTGAGGCTGCTGCTAGGTGCTGCTCTTTGGCTGAGGGCAGGGAGGAGAGCGCAGCGTGCGCCTCTCCTAGGAGCCCTTAATCTCCGGCGGCGGTGTACAGGTTCAACTAGGCGCCGGTCCGCAAGCCAATCAAAGCTCGCGGTCCGGCAGCCAATCAGCCTCAGCTGCCGGACCGCGAGCTGTGGTTGGCTCACGGGCCGGCGCCGGTTAGCGGGGAGGGGAGCGGACTGCAGCTGTAGCGACGGCTCCAGGCTCCAATATGGCGGCCAGAGCTAGCGGCGCCCATAAAGTGTGGCGCCCTGTTCGGCCGCTCTATTGGAACATGCCTGGAGACGGCCCTGAATAGACCCTCAGTTATGTTCCATAAATGACCTGTGATGTGTATACATATCTGATGAACAACCAATTTAAAGAAAAAAGGTCTATCAGTCCATATTCAGGAGTGAGAGAGAGCAGTGCAGTGTACTGTCTACTGTACATCACCCTTAAACATTTGAAACATTTCCAGGAAGCCCTTTTTTAACATATAGTATTTTACTTTATACCGGAGCAAGACATGGTTGAAAAAGGGACATCAAGAGATCTAATTCAAACTGATCTTCATTATCCCTTTGGGGGGGGGCAGGGCCGTAACTAGGATTTACGCCACCCGGGGCAATGTAGAAATCCCCCCCCCCCCCCCCCCGAAAAACGAAACAAAGCAAAAAACCCTGCCAGACCTAAATAATCAGATTATCAGAATTTTTTTAAAAAGGGAATACTGTTGGACAATATTCCCTTATGTGCCTCAAATGCCCTATGTGTCACATGCCCCGCCAGTGTGTTCAACTACATGCTCCTCTGTGTGTCCCCATACAGTGCACCATATCATAACACTTCATCAATGCACTACATTCCCCTAAACACTGCACTACATCACTATACTACATCCCCTAAAGCCGGCATAGTAGAGATCCCAGGAACTGGAGCTAACCCGCACAGCGTCGGCGCCAGCTGTCTGCTGTCTCACTGGAGCAGCACAGCACTGCCGGTAAAAAAACAAAACAAAAAACGCTGCTCCTCTAACTCCATGGCGCCCCCTCAAATCCTGCACCCGGGGTGCATGCCCCCTTAGGCCCCCCCTAGTTACGGCCCTGGGGGGGGGAGCTTCCACTGCTTCTTGCAGTTGAAATGCTCAAGAGAGCATTTTTGTTTAACTGCTGTTCACGCAGGAAATTGTTGGGCTGAACTCACTGTGTCCAGTTTCAGTATACTTAAATAAATGGCTCTACTTTTATTAACATATAAAATATATTAGTTTGAGGTTGATAGTAAAAAGTGGTGAGTCAAGAGCTAAATTATATAGGGAAACGTTTATTTTTATTGTAATGAATTACACCATTTAAATTATATCGGTTTTGCATGTTTTAAGAAAGCAAACAAAAGAAGATGAAAATGGAGAAATGAATCTACTGGCTGTCTGGTCAGCCAATTCCACTTGCAGAAATGTGTTACACAAAATAAATGAGGTTTGAGGATGAAATATAACATGGTGAAGAAGAGGCAGATGATTTTCACTGTCATTCTAAGTCAGGAATCATAAGCTGTCCTCTATTTACAACCATGTCCCTTCACTGAGCTGCCTTGGCACCAGTCCACATTTCTGAGGTTTCATATACACGCCAGTGGCAGCAGGCACACTCGTTCTTCCATCTGCAGAGCAGGATGGGAGGAAAACCACAAGCTCACACTGAGGCACCAGCATTTGCATAGACCAACAGTCTCCCATGGTGCACTGCAATCGGAGAATACTAGAAGAACAGAAGTTTCCTTCTCAAAGAGGAAACCAGCTGAAACGTCGATGGATGTTAATTTGAAACATAACAAGCTGGTGGCAGCCCGGATCCTGAAGCGGGTACACAAAGAAGTTATTTTCTTGTACGCAAGGTGCTGACAGGGAGAGACAGAGTCCATCAAGGACAGCTGATGTGAAGAATATCATAAATACAACCACATACCACAAAGGATCGAGAAAGTCACTAACCACTACACATTCATAAGCTAAACTATAATATTATTATAATACTGTAGGAATAGTCAGGTCTACAATAAATCTAATTGCTATTCTAGCTGGGCTCACCTTCTTGAAGCTTTATGGCCCACATTGCTGAAAGTCATATCCACAGAAAAGAAATACATGTATGACACCAGTAATTAAATTAACTGTTGCTGTTTATACAACACGCCTCATCCCTGTACAGAAATATAAAGAAAATAGGTGGAAAGACAATTATGAACCACAATGTACAGTATACTTGAGAAAACATGAGAAAAACTGCTGTAAGGTGATGAAACTACAGTAATAATACGATGCCATCTTTACCCATATATGTGGACATTATATAAAGATCTTGGGGGGTTTTCAGAGTTGTTAGCAAACCAATAACGTTAGCAATCAGGCAAACCATATGCACTGCAGGTGGGGCAGATGTAACGTGCAGAGAGATTTAGATTTGGGTGGGTTATTTTGTTTATGTGCATGATAAATACTGGCTGTTTAATTTCTACACTGCAATTTAGATTTCAGTTTGAACACACTACACCCAAATATAATCTCTCTGCACATGTTACATCTGCCCCACCTGCAGTGCAACTTGTTTTTTTTCCAATTGCTAACTTTTTTGGTTTGCAAAAACAACTGTGAATAACACCCCTTGTGCGAAGAGTAAATTGCAGTGGTTGGCACTGTATCTTTACAAGAACTTTATAACAATACAGGACTACTTAGTACTTACAGTAGATATTTTTCCCAGACATCTGATGGCTAATTCAATTGCAATAGCAACTTTCTTGTATCACTTCAGGGCAAATAGTAAAGCCAGCCTTTTTCTCCATTGCTCCAAGAAGTACTTATTTAAGACAATGGAGATGGATGTAGCTGTTGAATAGTACTTTGCATTAGTAAATATTCCCTACTTCCATTATACGGTACACATCATATAGGGGCAGAAGCGGGCAAACGGAGGGTGGTGCGGCGCAAATGGGGCATGTTGGATGCATGACCGCAATGGCACACGCAGCTGCCGCGAGCGAGAGCGTGGTGGCGGGCCTCCTGCGTCGGAAGGAGGCATCCTCTATTATTGCTAACAAGCAGAAAATGCGATGCATTCGCAATTTCTGCTTCTTGAAGGGGGGGAGGCGGCGGTCAGCATGCTGGGCGGCCTTGCCCTGCAATAGGCGACCCCAGCATGCTAGCAAAAGGATTGCAAATTCTGCCAATTACCAGAATTTGCAATCCTTACTGAATTAGGCCCAATGTTCACATACAGTAATTCAATGATTATTTACAAAAATTGTGAAAATTCCCTACAGCGTATGCGTTACACAGAGTGTGTGCAGAAAGATCCTGCGATCAGGACAGACAGAGCGGGATGTAATGCCGCTCCAGTTTGACGGCCCTGTGGGATGCTTGCTGAACTCATGCCTTGTAAGCTATGTGCCCTTTAAAAAAAAACATCCCGGTTCGGCCGGCATCCCGCACGTAGAGAAGTACACAATATCAGAAATACAGCAGCAAAAGTGATGCCAGGTAGCTAGAAGTGAAAGCCGAAAAAGTCTGTCTCATTGGTGTGTCATGGGAATGTCACGGCACTGTCAGTGAAAGTGGCTGCTTTCCTGAACACACAGCTGCAGACTCAGAGGCCACAGTCAGATAGAGAGAGTGCACCTGGGGCTGGTGCATGTGCTGATGCCGTGAGCGGTGGTGTGCCGATGGTGGTGTCTAAAGAATCACCGGCCATATTACACTGTGCAGAGGTGCTGAAAGTGGACGTCTCAGTCTTTATACATTCAGACGCAGGCTACTACACCAGGGAAAGCTAATATTGGCATGATGTGCACATTATTGCAACGGCGACTCTGGCAAGAGTGGATGCAGCAGCGTTCACTTCTGAATCAGGCCCATACAGTGTTGGACTGGGGCATGATGGGCCCACCTGGGGAATGCAGTGATAGGGGCCCATACTTAGGGGTGTGGCCAGCCTACAAAGGGGGTGTGGCCAGCCTCCTCAGAGGCTTGAAATACACAATAGTTTAGTGCAGTGTAATGCAACATATCTACCATGTATAATACAAGTGCACAGTCTGGAACCTGATCCCTAGAGGAAGGAGTGGGCCCTCAGGCAGTGGGGCCTACTGGTGGTTTCCCTGGTACCACTGTATGCCAGTCCGACCCTGGGCATAGCCTCAGTCAGAGGTGGATGTAAATCTAATTTTGTGCTAGAAAAATTTGTTTTTCCATTTCGTGCCTGTATCCAAAAAAAATGCATTTGTTTTAAATGTAGACATACCTTAGACTTAATGCCCCTTACATGTAATACTCTGGAATGGGGGTGGGCATCACACACTGTATAAATCTATACATATCTGCTCCTAAATTACCCTTTGTGCTTACTCTCTATCTTTCCTTCCACTTTTTTCAGTTAGAAAGTGATTGGCAAGGAGTGCAGATCTCGCTTCTCCTAAACAAACAGCTACAGCAGTGAAATTCTGCTCAGCAAAAAAGTCAACTCTAAATATTCTCATAGCCATCTTGAGTTCGGTCCAAGCAGCTAACCAAGCTGAGCAGTTCCCTGCTTCGCCACATCTTAAAAATAGTGATCTCCTGCAGAGAGCAAAAAGTAGCACAAGAGCGTTACTGTCACTGACTCTTTCCAGGGAATCCGCGGTGACTCATTACGAGGCAGTAAATATCTGGTTTGTGGATATTAGTGTACTCAGCAATGCCACCCAGTGATTTCACCAATGCCAATAAATAATTCTTGTACAGGAGGTTCTACAGGCTAGAGAAGCAGTATATACGTGCACCAATTTTATGTTTTGTGATAACAAAATCATGCGTTGTTGTTCAGTATATATTGCAATTTTAAATTTTCTTGAAAGAAAAATGTATTTATTTTTTGGTTATAAAATAGTACAAATAGGCTTAAATGACTTAAAAAGACTTTTGTACCACAAGCTTTTTTTTTCAAATGAAGCCCACTTTCACAAACCCTACAGTGTATACTTCCAGCCTTACATTTGGTTTTTGCAAGTCAGTTTTATAATATTAGAATGATGAGCCGATGTTGGAGAAAGAGTGCTATATAAATAAAATTATAAACGTCCTACTGGCTGAGGGGTGTACCATCCTAATGACAATGAACAATTCCAGACAACTTATACTATAAAATAACGACACGGAGACATGTATTTTGGCAGAAAGTTGTTAGCTATTTATTATTAAACTAATATACTAGAGAAAAAACCTGTAATAGAATGATATTAATATGTAAATTTAATAAAAGAGTATGGTGGCCAGAAAAAAGAATGGCTGAAAACCAATGACAAAAATCCCAAGATAATTAAATCTAAACCAATCAAAATCACAAAACATAGGTATCCACTCAGACCTTTATTTTGACTACCCACCCTGAAGAGTGATGACGCTGCCCCCTGAAGGGTGGTCCAGCAGATATAAAAGTCAACAAAGGAGAGTGCACCTAAACAGCACCAAACCGACTGAAAACTGTGACTAACAACTCAAACACGGGAACCTGCCGCTCTTTTCCGCCAACAAATAGCTAACGAGAACAACAAACCGCCAACAACTTTAAACCAAAAACACCCTAACAATAATGAAAAATAAAAAAGGGGCAGGAGGGTGGGAAGGCAAAATGAAAAGACAAGGAACAACACAAACCCAACCCAATTCCCCCCACTAACACCACCCATAACTTTTCCTGATTGGCTGTAAAAAGTCATACTATCCTGATCCACCCCCATCCCAGGAGGTTTAACTCTCTCCATTCCAACATTGTCATTCTGTTCTCCTTATTATTATTATGATGATTATTATTATTATTATTATTATTATCATGTAACTTTTCTCTATAACAACTTTAGACATGTACACTTTCATGCTAATACTATACAGTAAATGTCTTTATCTCTATGGACCAGGCTGTACTATATATGTCACATACTGAAGGCAAAAAGAGAAAATCAGACATGTACCTCTGGCTAATATGTCTCCATGGGTAGCCTACGGCTTATTCTACAATGTTAACGGCAAACATTTATTTTTTTGTTTTAGGGTGGTTACATTCTTTACGTTCAGTGATTAATAATTGTATTAACCAGAGAAGGACTTACCACAAGGCAACCAAAGCACCTGCTTAGGGCCCTATTGGTCTCAGGGGGCCCTGCTGGTCCGAGGGGGCCTGCCAACAAGGCTGTATAAAGGGCATTTCTGGTGGACCACAAGCTTCCCCAAAATTGTCTAAAACCTGGGCTGGCTCAATACTCCTGGCAGGCTGTGAGTGATTACACAGCTCTTGGATGCCGGCTCCAGCGCACGCCTGTGTCTCCAATCCTGCAGTACTGTGTGTGTGACCAGTATACTTTATTACAGTATTTTTAAAATTTTATATAACATCCACCTACTTCAAATTCCATTCAGGCGGGAGTGGGGGATGGGGGTGGAGGACAGTGTTATTTTCTGTACAGCGTCTAACATTCACCTGCTACAATCATGGCTGAGGAGAGGCACACACTGACTGGTGATATATCAGTATGCCATAATACTCTATTTTAAGTACTACCGTGTATGAGAGCTGCCTGCTATAATCAGTGGGGCACTGATATATAATCAATACAGTCACACTGACTGCGGGGTGGAATAATGGGTATAATAAGGGATCGGGTATCTAGTAGGTAAGGGGGGGAGGAGAGGAACTCATATATAATGCAGTCAACACTAATGTAATTGGGTGTAATAATAAGTATTATAAGATATGGGTGCCTGCATTATATATCAGAGCACCCCCCCGCCCCCCCCAATCACCCACCCACATACACTGATTGTAACACATCGCCTATCCCCTATTAGCAGGTCCCCCATTCCTTATAATATCCATTACTGCGCCCCTCAGTGACTGCATTGACTACAGTATATATCAGTACCTTTAGTATGACTCCATTATACGAGGTCTGACAATTAAGTTAGTGAACTTACCACCGTGCTGTGGCGGATTTACCACTATGTAACCAAAGCAGCTACAAGGGCCCGGCAGGTTGCAGGGGGCTTGCCAACAGATCGTGTAGTCCGGAGGACATTTCTGATTTCCGCAGAAAATGTCCAAGTGCTGGGCTAGCTGAATACTCCCAGCAGGCTGTCTGTGACTAGATAGTTACCAGGTGTGATTTTAAGCGCAGCACAGACTGTGTAATGGTTAGTATTACTGTCTCACAACACTCAGGTCCTGGGTTCAATTCCCACCATGGCACTAACTGTATGGAGTTTGTATATTATACCCGTACTTGCGTGGGTTTCCTCCAGGTACTCCGGTTTCCTCCCACAATCCAAAAATATACAAGTAGGTTAATTGGCTCCCAACAAAATTAACCCTAGTGTGTATGTGTGTGCATGTACATGTGGTAGGGAATATAGATTGTAAGCTCCACTGGGGAAGGGACTGATGTGAATGGCCAAATGTTCTCTGTAAATCACTGTGGAATATTATTATGCGCTACATAAATAACTGGTAATACTCAATACAGTAGTACACTACCATCCCTCTGCTAAAATCGTCTGGGAGCAGATTGAGGAGCATACACCGACGGGGAGGTGCAGGGGCAGATTGGGAGTGAAAACCAGCCCGGAAAATTTATGGAAGCAGTCCTAATAGGGGTGGGGGTCTGTTGAGGGGGTGGAGTCTGTCAAGTGGGAGGGCTTACTGCACAGAAGGCCTGAGTACACGTATGCATGGAAAGTGCGCACCACAGGCGCGCTACAACATTGTAGGGGTGTGGCTTCGTGGGGAAGGGGCATGGCCACATAATAGTGCCAATTCACATTACACCACACAGTAGTACCGCTTATACACATTGCACAAGGTAGAACCTCCTATACACACTGTGCCAGGTAGAGCATGTTATACATATTCCGCCAGATAGAGCACGTTCTACACTTTGCGCCAGGTAGAGCACGGTATACACTTTGCGCCAGGCAGAGCACATTATACACATTGTACCAGGTAGAGCACGTTATACACTTTGCGCCAGGCAGAGCACGTTATACACATTGCAGCAGGCAAAGCACATTATACACATTGCTCCGGGTAAAGCACGTTATACACTTTGCATCAAGTAGAGCATGTTATATACATGTTACATATATATATATATATATATATATATACACACACATATATATATATATTATATATATAATACATATATAATATGGGTCTGGGACTCCAGGTCGACAACAAAAAGGTCGACACACCTTAGTTCGATGCCAATTGGTCGACACACCTTAGGTCGATATGGACAAAAGGTTAACAGGAACAAGGTCGACATGGAAAAAGGTCGACATGAGTTTTTTATGTTTTTTTGGTGTTGTTTTCTTCGTAGAGTGACAGCGTGCACCACGTCCCCTCGCATGGCTTGCTTCGCTTGCCAAGCTTCGGGCATGGTGCCTTCGCTCCGCTTCGCTCGGCACAGATTACCGTTCCAATCGTAGTCCACGTGGATCGTTAAGTACGAAAAGGTTCCAAAAAATAAAATAATTGTGAAAAACTCATGTCGACATTTTTCTATGTCGACCTTGTTCCTGTCGACCTCTTGTCCATGTCAACTTGTTCCTGTCGACCTTTTGTCCATGTCGACATTTTGTCCATGTCGACCTAAGGTGTGTTGACCAATTGGCGTCGACCTAAGGTGTATCGACCTTTTTGTTGTCGACCTGGAGTCCGGATACCCTACATAATTATTAAATGTAGTAGAGTAGACAGTACTTACTGACTGTCACACAACTGGTGTGTGATGCAGTCAGAATTGGCTGGTTGCCGCATCCAGGTTCGCCTGCTATAAGCAGCCGCTCCTTTGTGCACTGCAGTGTGACGGAGGGGCTGAAGGAGAGACGGAACATGTGACTCCTCTGGCGGGAGACGGAGCCGTCAGTAGTGACTGACGGCTCGGCTCTACAAAGCATTATGGGGAGGAGGGGCTGCTGCTCATGTGCAAGCGCGCCGATGGCAGACAATCTTTAAATGCTTCACTGAGCTTCTGCACATGCACTAAAGCTTAAGTTAACGCGATCGCGGCTGGTGGCCTGCATAGGGGGTGACGGCCAGCCAATGAGGGGATGCCGGACCGGCCAAACAGAATCTGGTCCGGCGTCCCGGCATACCAATCCGCCCCTGGGGAGGTGACATAATGAGCAGGGACCTGTGTTCACCAATTGGTGGGGGGGCACACTGAGGATTATTTGAGGAAGGGGTACCCCAAATCAGTAACTCGCTTAGGGCCCCATGAGGTCTAAATCTGCCTCTGGTATTAACTTATTTGGTATGTTTTTAAACTAGTTTAATTATATATAATTTAATTTGACCTTGTAAGTACTCAGCGTTATATTCTCTGGGCATACTGGTATAGTATAGAAAACAATATGAGTGATTAATGCTGGTTTTGTATTATGCGGTTTTTTATATAAAGATAAACCTTCTGGTTAACAAAATCTATGAATTTCTTTTTAATAAATAAAAATATAATTTAGCACAATGTAGGTACATTATTGATGATTAAGCAAGATGAACATCTAAATGCCGTCACTCAACAGACACAGCGGGAGCCACGTGTGCTGGTACAATACTGTCACATATTGATATTTAGTCTGAAAGTCTCTGTTTTAGCTATGAAAAATCCTGAAGACAAAATACTAATAGAATGAGCTAGTCGTCACAGCGGGGGCCAGATCCAAAACACTGAGATTGATATACACAATCCATTGATACTTCATTAAAACGACCCTTTCACAGAAGGTGGTTTTATAGTATAAATTACACCTACCCCTTGGTTCATGACACAGAACCTGTACAGAATAGCAGCTTCTCTAAACATGTGCAAGCTCAGAGGAACTAGTGTGCATTAAGCAAAACAAGCCAGGAGAGAGACGTTGCCTAGTGTAGTATGCTTGTTGTTGTGAAGTCCCAGCTGACACATGTCAGATTATCTTGTTTTGCTGGGTTCTATGTAGGACAAGAACACTAGAACATTTTCTTTTAGAATGTATGTATTTATGTATGTGTGTTTGTATATATGTATGTGCGTGTGTGTGTGTGTGTGTGTATATATATATATATATATATATATATAGTTACCCTGGACCCTCTTTTGATGGACAGATAAGCTTTTATATCTATTGTTTCTTGTACGTGTGATTCCTGCTCATTTTAAACCGTGGTTTAATTTATGTACTAAAGTAAATGTGAAGGGAGATATCCTGGACCTTATTTTTATGGACAGATAAGCTTCTATATCATTTGTTTCTTGTACGTGCGATACCTGCTCATTTTAAACCGTGGATATATTTTATGTACTTAATTAAATGTGAAAAATTATCTTTCTACTACGCTATTGTGGAGTGTGATATTCTGGGAGCATTTCCAATTAACACTCAATAAGTAGAAAAATGCTATAAGTACATACAGGTTTAAACGGTACACACTATTGGTTGTTTCTTTTTCTCATTTGCATATTACTGTGTTGATATTGGTCTGAGGACCGAAGATTCCTATCTGAGATAAGTGCTTGTCCCATTTTTTTCACTAAATCTCATTCTATGTCCCCACCGTCATTTTCTAGGCATTATTAGGCGCTGATTACTTCTATTTTTTACACATATATATATATATATATATATTGTCGAAGTCAAAAATATTACATAAAAAGAACATACAAACTACACACATTATGAGTCGCTATACTTGCAAATACGCGCAGCAAGCACAGCAATATATGGTAACACACGCATTTACACGGACTGGCCACAGAGATGGATTCAACACTTATTTCATGCAGTACATAATTATAATAATATCAAGCGCCAGACATCATGATGATTTAAAATTATATAATGAAGTAATGTCATGTATGTGTATTATTTGAACGAAACCAGATACACCTGTCATATTTGGTATTAAAGCAAGCAGATTAATGTGTAGATTCATTTGATACTTGTTATTAAGTTGTAGGACATTGCAACAAGGAATTATGATTAAATGTATAAAAGCTAAAATCACTTTTATTAGAACAATAGATATTCCAAACAGGTAGTGGACAGGAAGCTCAGGCCAGCCCCTCAGACGTCCCCAAGGCTGAACCTCTTCAGCACACGAACAAACCAGTGACTCATCATGAATGAGAAAGTCCCCTCCCCAAAACTAGATAACACATTGCTGATCACACAGGAAGCCAGTTTGCTGTTTTGTACCAGAGGATGATGGAGTTGCTTTTAGACCAGATCCTGCATGATTTTACAGAGAGAGAGAGAGATATAAGATGCATTGAGGGAATGGTATTGTATGCTGGCCTGTAACTGTAACTGTATGTATTTTGTATTAACTGATTGCTGTGCTATTGTATCCATGTAACTATAGGTATACTGTACATTGTAATATATTTTGAATCCATATCCTTTTAATAACAAATATATATACATCAATGAGCTTTGGAACTCAGATAATGTGTGGGTGTATTGTTTTCTCTTATGGGATGCAGTGTTTTGCTATGTATAGTGCACATTCATGGCACATGGTAATAAGAGGTGCAGGCGTTTACAATATATATTAGAGTGGACATTTTAAATATTTGTGAGAAAACAATTTGGCATTCACAGATGGGGGCTGGTCTGCGATATCAGGGTCTTAATGATGCAGTGTTCATTACAAACGCGGCTGTGATCGACCGGCTCCGATGGACGCATCGCGACGCTGATGAATAACATCCACGTGTATTGTTGTGTTATCAGTAAGCCAATGATATGAAAAAATTCAAGGGACAATGCGTTTCTCATAATATTTAAAATGCTAAAATATATTTTTATTGTTGCAAAACAAAGTTCAAATAAGTCATATTGTGTTTGATACAGATTGGATTGTTTGTCTGTTAAGTAGGTTTAAAAGTACATTTAAAAGTTGCTGCATAGCCATGATATAGTTTTTTTTAACTCAGGCCTAAAATAACTTCTGGTGCTTATATGGTGTGTGACAAAGGAAGCCGTATGGTCTGTCCTCCATTTTGGGCTAGCCACATGGCCTGTCCACCATTTTGTGTAAACCTCATGGATGTGGAAGGGGGAGGAGCAGTGGCCATTTTGGGAAGGTCATTTTCTAAATAGCTGCTTTTCAGTCTGCTCAGAACAATCAGTTTCCTTGGTCTCATCTCACCATTTATGAGTTACCAATGCATTTATTTAACCCATGCCATAGTCAATTACAAATAGTTTCAATTGGGCCTAGTGAGAGTACATGGTGAGATAAATGCTTGGCTTGGTGTAAGAAATTGCAAAAAAAAATAAAAAAAAATTCTTCTTCTTTCCCAGGATTTAGTTAACTCTCTGTTTGCTATAGGATAGCCACTGAAATGCAAATTAACCCGTGTAACTGTTTTTTCTTAGCAGTGAATACCAAATAGCTTTGATATGCAAATAAGAGGTAAGGTGTCTCATAGGAGACCAGTGAATGGTACATATATATAATAATATTATAATTATGTGTATATTTATATCAGTGTATGTTCTGCAAGATAGTTATCCAATCTGAATCATATTATTTAAATTATAGATTATTGCAGTCATTATAGATCTGTGTGAAATAGGATACATTTGTTGCTATATAGGTACATTTGAAATAACAGTATTTTAAGGAAGGAAGTGTAAAGACACAGACGCAGGTCTGCATAAAAGTTTATACAGAACAAGTTGTGTCTAGTGGGCAATAGTAATTAGTATTGTTCACATTTATAGAGCTGTGTGATTTGTTTTATTGCGGATGCAGGGTTTTGTACACGTGTCTCGGACAAAGTACAGGACTGCGCACGCAGCGTAAGAGACACGCACGGTCGCGTGTTTATGCAAAGTGCGTAAGAGTGCTGGCACTAAGTACAAATTACACAATAGTGTCGTTTAGTTCAAAGGTGGGACAGTAGCCATGCTACAATAGCACAAAACTACTCGGTTTCTAAAGCAGATTAGTATAAAACTTTTGTTTAAACTTTATTGCCTCTGGGGGTAAAGCTGCCAATCTGATTGAATTAAAATTTTCTGTACAGAAAAAACAAAGTGTATTTGAGTGAGCGAACGTAGGAGTGAGTGGATTCGAACCCCGGAATGCGGGATCCCATCGTTCGGTACACCAAGTGAGTGGAGGCTTGGTGGCGTGAGGCGGCTGACTCACGTTAGTATAAGGTTAAATACGTAAGTCATGAAGAGACTTACACAGGAGCATGATAGGGAATTTTGAATTGTGACCAATATAGTTTTTTTGATACGCTCCGGCTGAAGTTTCGCAGCTTGTGATTCGATTCCAGTGGTCGTACGGCAGATAAGTAACAAGTACCTATACGCTGTGCGATTGGACCGCGCGATTGTGGGTGCGATATATAGCGCAACTTGATACCCCTTTACGAGCTTTTGCATAAAACCGCGGTATCATTAGCGCTGTATAGAGCATACGCAAGCGTGATTTGTGTATAAGTGCATAGGG
Organism: Pseudophryne corroboree; assembly: GCF_028390025.1. NCBI lineage: Eukaryota > Metazoa > Chordata > Amphibia > Anura > Myobatrachidae > Pseudophryne > Pseudophryne corroboree. The sequence goes on along the minus strand of NC_086446.1, from coordinate 529,526,541 downwards.
AGTTTTCGCTGGTCTCTCTCAGGAAAATCTCCAGCGGTGGATATTTGCTGGAAAAGGTAAGTCACTCCTAGCACTTCCAGTAAATATAAACCAATTAGGTCGACCTCACTGGGTACGCGGTGGTCACTATTGGAGTGAGTCGTGGTACTCAGCGGAGAAGGAGTGGGTGAAAGCGCTCTAAGAACTTTCACCGTCTATCCGTGTCGTGCATTGGGGATTGAGTAAAAGGAAAAAGTCCGCGATGGGATCCAATTGCACAAGCGGTGGACGTATGGTAGCCAGGGTTCAGGTTGAAGGACCGCGGCCCAAGGGATCAGCGAGGTTTGTTATGTGTGGGAAATATGGTCCACACGCTGAAGACTTTTTGTCTGAATGGGTACGTATGACTGACAAAGATAGGGTACCATTCCCTAGGGTGGGCAGCTTTGAACCAGAGGTACTGCAGAACTTAAGGATAAGGATATGTCTGATAAAATCCAGAAAACAAAGGGTCAGACATACAAAGTGTTTAAACCTGTGGCAGCAAGAGGCGTTGGTGAGTTTGATCCTAAGGTATTGCAGGTGGTATGTCTAACCAAAGTCATATAAGACAAGAATGGAAATATAAGAACTGTTTGAACTTGTAGCAACAATAAACAAGTAGGAAAAAAAAAAGAATGCAAGTACACCGCCATATGTAGATGTGGAAGCAGTTATGGCCAGCATACAAACTATAGAAAATAATAAAAATATGAAAAATATGACTGTAACCTATATATATACTAATGAATGTTGAAGTTTTATTTAGGAGGAGAAGGTGACCTGATTGTTTTCAGCCATTTCTCACGCACTCAGAGGAGTATCCAACTGGTAAAAGAAGAGCAGTAGCCTGTGGGGGAAGTGGCTGAGACCAGTGGAACAGGTAAGTATGGTATCATTTGTGTACATATATAGTAAAACCCAAAAATAAAACAAAAAAATCAAGAAAGTAACGTCAGAAATGTAGAAAAACCTGTCCGCACATTAGTACTTGCCAGTAGGAAAGCGGACAGAGACAAGGTAACCCCCGGATATTTCTTTCAGTTACCATATAAGAAGTATTCATTCCTAGTAATGCCCCTAGTCAAGATGAGCTCGGAAATGTTTGTTGGACCATGTACATGTACAGACCCTTAATACCGGATGAGAAGTATTGAATGAATACTTTGCATGACCTAGAAGCTTGTTAAACTTTTTTTTGGTTTTTGTCTCTTGCAGTAATAGAAAACTCTCCATCTGGATAAGACCACTGGTAAACACTAATTTGGCAAATGGGAGGTGGCTGTCTCTGTGCAAATGGACGGGCTCAATAAGGTATTGAGTGTCAGGGTGCAGACTTCTTTGCAAAATTGGAAAGGGGTCACAGTAGCTAATCTTAGATAAGTGTGATATTAAACATCACAAGAATAGTGCTAGGCACAGAAAACAACAGGTGGAGAGGTTGAGGACAGTAAGTATACTGGCACATACAGGAAAGACCCATTAGTCCAAACCCCAGATCCCTAATGGTCAATAATATGTTACATTTGTAGGAAGGAAGGGCATTTTGCCAGAGATTGTAGGAGTAGTAGGACACATAGTCAATATAGATCCCCTAGACAGAAAACACAAGCCACATTATTAAACACATAGACGGGACCAAGGGACATATAGTAAGGAATCATAAGCCATATAGAAAACACAGATTCGGCTAATGGGAAGAACAAAATAAATGCAACATTACCCTTTGACAAAACTTGCTGGGGTTAAGATGGGGCCTTTAAACTTTTGCTTCTTTTTCCTAGCAGAAATGGCCCCTGATTAACTTAATTTTGTTAGATATGATATACATATACTGTGCTCCAGCTCAGGAAGTACAAAGTATGTTAGACACCCACGAAGACTAATGTCGCATTCTACTGTTTTAGATGCATGTCCATCACAGGTAGAGGAAATTATCTCACAGATACCGGGTTCCCTATGAACTTAGGATGGACAGGACACTGGATTGATGGCTGGGAAAGTCCCAATAGCAATACGACAAACACAGAATTTTTTTTAAGGGGAGTAGACCAAGTAGAGAATCACTTCCCCGTAGTGCCCAATCCAGTTGTCAAATTTTTATAAAATCTTCTTCACCTCTATAAACTCATCTGTCACCAACCTCTATTCTGTATTTCTACAGTTTCCTCTTCATCTTTTGCATTCACACAGGGTGGTACAATACATGGACCCAAGCACAGTTCAAACTCCACATGCCTAGGTCCTTCAGAGTTCTGCCCGAACCCAGTATATCTCAACAGCACGATAACACCAGTATTACTGCAGTGTGCCTTGTCATGCACAAAGGGTGGAGAATGGGAATACTGGTAAAGGGAAATTTTGTATAGACACTCATATGCCTGTTGGTGAATGGCAAACATGACATTTTCTTTTTCATTTTCTTCTTCTTTCTCTCCTCTAGAGATGTTTTTTTTTTGAGTTATGCTCATGGTACTCTACATTGCAAACACACGATAGTAAATTAAAATGAATAAATTTGTGTTCCCTACAGGAAAAGGCAGTCTGGAGGACAAAGGGGTATGGCCAGGAGTCCTCAGGACTGTGGATAGGTGGACATGGTAAGCCAGTAGCCCCCAGAGCATACCTTCCAAGTCTAGCTGAAGTGGCACACGGTCTGACTCATCTAGGCAAAGAGGGTAGGTGCAGGCTGATGAGAGCCTACTGGTGTGCGCCAGGATTCTATTCTCATGCAGGTAAGAGAGCAATGACCTGTCTTGCTTGCTTGAGGAAGAATATTGGTAAAGCAATACCAACAGAGCCATCCCATATCCCTCCTGCAGACGGATCTTTTCAGGAAATACAAATCGACTTCGTACAGTTAACACCCTTTAGGAATTATTGTTATGTATTGGTGTGCACTGATGTTTTCTCAAACTGGGTAGAGGCATTTCCTGCCGCCACGGATGCTGCTGTGTTTACCGCAAAGAAAAATTGTGCAGAAATTTGTGTGTAGATAATGGTACCCCTAGAAGTAGGAGCAAAGGTTGAAATTGTACTATTGTGATCATAGATACTGCCACTAGTATTATGTAGCATCGGAACCACTCCCAGATCTTCACTCAACGAATCACCCTCTTCGAAATTTATTTTTGTTTTGGTTTTGGTATTTGTGTCTTTTTGGTTGTTTTTGGAAGACAACCTCATGTAATGATTGATCCGCACAATGATCAGAAATACACCAATGAGGTGACAGTACAGTACCTAATTGAGATGAGCCAGCATTTGAGAACTTGACAAAAGAACTTGAAACTGTTGATTGCTGGTATGCCAAATACTAACTGTCTTGATTGTGAACCAAGAGACTGTGTGATTGTTCTTACGCTCAGGTTGCCTAATAGACAGGTGGGAAGGACCATACCAAGTTTTGTTGACTGCACTATCCCAGTGAGAGTAGCAGAGAGAGAGACTTGGGTCCACGATTCCCATTGCAGGAAAGTCGGTAGTCCGGAAGGAACTCGTAAATGGAGTGAGATCGCAAAAGTATCACCAGAGACTCTGTTCCGTGAAGACTGAGAGGCGGCACTGTTGAACACTACCTGAGCATACTAAAGGATATCAGAAAGACCAGTCATTGTAATTGATTTGTTATGAACAAGAGTTGTTTTGTTCTATTTCTCTTTTCTCTCTTTCCCGCTGACAAACATTTTTTTTCAGGATATTCTATTTTAGCGAGGTTTTTTTATGAGGAGTCGAGTGTGGGACTGAAACTGGTTCTGGAGGAAGGAGTGATTTCCTTATAGGATCCCAGGATTAGCCGATCAGTTTGTTAAAATCAGAGAAAAATCAAAGGTCTAGTAGTTATGGAGTTCGGAGGTAATCAGGAAAATTCATACAATGGCTATTCACACATTGCAGATAAAGAGCTCATTAATATATGTGGAAGAAAGGTTTATGTGTGGCTCTCCCGAACTCCGAAGGTTTATGTTATTTAGGAAGGACACTACTTATAACCCTTGTTCAATTATTAAACAGACCTAGCATACGTTCCAGAAATGGAAACAATGTTCAGAAAATGATAGGAATATGTAGATCATGAAAATTTTATATGTCACTGTCACGATTTGTTTGTGTCTTCTTCATCTACCCAGCAGAACCTCAATCGAATCCAAACATCAGTGTACAAAGATGTAGGTACATGTATGTGTGAAATGTTCGTGCAAATCAGACAAGATAGGCCAAAGCACTGTCCCAGCATACTCTATAGGTTGAATGTTGTCCCACACCCAACCAGTGGTCCCGTGACCGCCGAGTGCATATAGAGGATGTCTCGTCCTCCTCCCTGTCTTTCCCAAATATAGTCAAGTGTCTGATTTGCGAAATGAATACATACTTGTGTCTAGGTCACCGATTATTGTCTGAAATATTTTTTCTTATGTTAATAATTGATGGCAGTTATTGTTTACTGCCAAAGGGTGGACTGTCGAAGTCAAAAATATTACATAAAAAGAACATACAAACTACACACATTATGAGTCGCTATACTTGCAAATACGCGCAGCGAGCACAGCAATATATGGTAACACACGCATTTACACGGACATGCCAAAGACATGGATTCGACACTTATTTCATGCAGTATATAATTATAATAATATCAAGTGCCAGACATCATGATGATTTAAAATTATATAATGAAGTAATGTCATGTATGTGTATTATTTGAACGAAACCAGATACACCTGTCATATTTGGTATTAAAGCAAGCAGATTAATGTGTAGATTAATTTGATACTTGTTATTAAGTTGTAGGACATTGCAACAAGGAATTATGATTAAATGTATAAAAGCTAAAATCACTTTTATTAGAACAATAGATATTCCAAACAGGTAGTGGACAGGAAGCTCAGGCCAGCCCCTCAGACGTCCCCAAGGCTGAACCTCTTCAGCACACGAACAAATCAGTGACTCATCATGAATGAGAAAGTCCCCTCCCCAAACTAGATAACACATTGCTGATCACACAGGAAGCCAGTTTGCTGTTTTGTACCAGAGGATGATGGAGTTGCTTTTAGACCAGATCCTGCATGATTTTACAGAGAGAGAGAGATATAAGATGCATTGAGGTAATGGTATTGTATACTGGCCTGTAACTGTAACTGTATGTATTTTGTATTAACTGATTACTGTGCTATTGTATCCATGTAACTATAGGTATACTGTACATTGTAATATATTTTTGAATCCATATCCTTTTAATAACAAATATATATACATCAATGAGCTTTGGAACTCAGATAATGTGTGGGTGTATTGTTTTCTCTTATGGGATGCAGTGTTTTGCTATGTATAGTGCACATTCATGGCACATGGTAATAAGAGATGCAGGCATTTACAATATATATTAGAGCGGACATTTAAAATGTTTGTGAGAAAGCAATTTGGCATTCACAATATATATATATATATATATTAGATATTAAAATACCTGTATTAACTGTAACTGTATAAGGTAAGAATAATAGTTCTATATTATGTAGTCTATACTGCTGGACTCTGGCTGCATAGTTATTACCCTGTTCGATAGATTCCACTTTTGCAGATGCCAGCTCCTGTAAACTCACTACTCGATTCTACATACTGTGGGGCATATTTATTACAATCCGCATCTCAGTTGCAGATTGGTTGTAATTAATTTGCCCAAAATTGCATTGCGATAATTAAATATATCTCAAGGACGTATTAATTATTGTATTCAGGGACAGAGCTTGCAAGAAAGCTCTTTCCCTGCAAAGCCACTCACAGGGTATTTTTATGTACAACACAAAAAGGTGTGATCACAACAGGTGTGCTTAAAATCAGTGTGCAACCAGACAGTGAAACCAAATAGGTTTCTCCTCACCTCCACCAAAACATAAATGCACAAGAGAAAAATAGGTAAAACTTTTCCGGCGCTACTGGTCAAGTGGCGTTTTTTTGGCAGGGTCTCTCCAATCTAAAGAATACAAAAGATCTTTTAAATTTTGTAAATACTATCACTTGGGAAGAAGGATTCATTTTAGTAACAGTTGACGTAAGATCATTATATACTGTAATTGAGCATGACAGGGAAGAAAAGGCAGTAAGATCCTTTTTGGCGGCAAGTCAGCTGGAGAAGAAACTACAGGAATTTCTTATTGAGGGGGTACATTTTATTCTAACGAATAATTACTTTTTATTTGATGATGATTTTTACCTCCATAAAGTGGGGATGGCATGGGCACGATATATTGACAACGACATTTTTATTTGGAGAGGGGGTCCAGATACCCTATACGAGTTTTATTCTTATCTTAACCAAAATGATTTTAATATTGAGTTTTCTTTTGAAAGTAGTACTACTTCTATTAATTTTCTAGGCCTAACCATTTATGTGGAATATAACCAGGTACACACTAAGTGTTTTAAGAAACCCACAGATTCAGGGACTTTCCTTAGAGCATAAAGTTGCCATCATCCCAATTGGTTGGGATCAATTCCAGGTGGACAACTTAGGAGAGCTAAACGGAACTGCTCAAAAAACGAGAACTATATTGAGCAAGCAGAATGGATGAAAAATAATTTTCTGTCTTCAGGTTATCGCGAGACATCTATAGAGAAAACCATAAATGTAGTGGGAATGATAGATAGAAAGGATTTATTAATAGAAAAAAACAAAAACATCTACAAATGCAACTGTCTATGATTGGGTTTTATAACAACTTTTAGTTTTAACAGTCAATATAAGACTTTGGAAAAAAATGTAACCAAACATTAGGGTATTTTAAGGAAGGACCCAATTATAGGGGACTTATTACCCATTAAATCTAAATGCATTTATAGAAAAGCACCAAATATTGGTTCCAAAGTAGTAAGGAGCATGTGCCCCCCAAAAAGAACGGGGTCCCTAGTAAAAACAAAAGGCTTCTTTAGATGCGGTACATGCATAGGATGTAAAGAAATAAAAGGGATAGTAAAAAATTAACAGAACTAGAAATCAATGGTAATACTGCAAAAATTAAAAAGTTTATTACCTGTAATGTAAAAAACTTTATTTATGGAATTGAATGCTCATGTGGGCAATTTTGTATTGGCCGCACATCATTGAAAGTGCGTATGGGCGGGCATCTGCAAAATATTAAAAAAGGATTACAAACCCAAGCACTGTCAGAGCACTTTAGACAAAAACATAATAGTTGCACATCAGGAACAAAGATGTTGTTTGGTCTTAAATGGGTTTCTGGCCATAGGAGACAAAGTGACCTGGCCAGTCAATTAGCGAAAGCCGAAATGAGGACAATTTTTGAACTAGGGACAATTAAACCTGGAGGGCTTAACCTTGATTTTGAAATCAAATGGTTTTTATAGTTATGTCTTGCATCATTTTTAACAGTCATTTTTAGTAGACCCTTTCTTTGAATTCATTGACTCATGTGTTTATTCCCTTATGTAGTTATATGATATTGATAATGGTATTTTTTCTTTGTTATTTATACACATGTAGTGCAAGAATGTGTGTATTGAACTATTTATGATTATGGAGCTGCCGCCGGAATGTAGCGTTACAAAGGACCAAAATAAGAATGATGGAGAGCGGACGCCATACTTAGCCCAATGATCACCAGACTGGTAGTGCATAAATTTATAGAGATCAGCGGCGGCCAGCGGGACGCTACTAAACCATCACTATGGGAACAGGATCGGAAGTGAAGAAATGAACCGGAAGAGCCGTTGCGCTACTATGGTAATGGATACGCTATGCAGCTAGGGGACTTGGGAGTTGTAGTAAATTGTCTCATTGACACCAGCTGCAGCGGGCGGAACACTATTGGTTCAAGCTCCCTTTTTAAGCCTCACTGACACTGCTCCACATTTGTACATCCGGGATTCCTTGAAAAAAAAAAACAGCGCCGGGGTAGAAATGCGTTGGAAGCGGGGGCATTCACAATTGGTTACCAGTGAGATGGTTACAGGTGGACCCAGGAAGGTTGACTAAGCGTTGTTAAGAACTGTGGGAGCCCGGGACTCACATTGTGAACGTTGTTTCTGAACTGCATTTGTCAGTTCCTACAGTACCTTTCTGGTAATTTCATTTTATCACGGTCACTAAGGCTACCATCGTTTTATGTTTGTAATGTGTGGAGCTTTTATGTGATTTTATATTATTATACAGTATTTGCGCCATTAAAAAAAATGTACTTCACTATGCATATCCCCATATGATAGTTTTTTTTGGGTGGATCTGTATTCAACCTTTGACTCTGAAATACGATTGGAGAGGCCCTGCCAAAAAAAACGCCACTTGACCAGTAACGCCGGATACGTTTTACCTATTTTTCTCTTGTGCACAGGGTATTTTTAGTTAGAAATACCTTAAGGTTGTGACTGCGTATGCACTGCCGGATACCCCTTGCGACATCCCCCCCCCCCCCCCCTCCACACACACACACTTACCTGCAGCCAGGACTGGTGAACTGGGAGGGCATCCGGTCATCTGATCCTCTGCTGTAACTCCCAATGCTGTAAATTGAAATGCCTGCTTTACAGTATCAGTTTACTGCACCTGGGGTTACAGCAGATGCAGAATGATCAGATGACCGATCACCAATCACGTGTCCCTGGGTGCAGAAAGTATTATTATTTTTCTTTTATTTTTTTTCTTTTATTTTTTACACAGTGATCAGCCAGTCTGTCAGACACAGTTGGCTGATTACAGGGGCCAGATACCAGCACATCCTGCCAGAATGTAAAGATGGGGCAAGGGGAAAAGAGAGAAGCCTGGACAGAGCTATTATCGCTGGGCTCCCTCTGGTACTTTATATATATATATATATATATATAGCTATTATCACTGGGCGCCCTCTGGTACTTTATATATATATATATATATATATAGCTATTATCACTGGGCGCCCTCTGGTGCTTTATATATATATATATATATATATATATATAGCTATTATCACTGGGCGCCCTCTGGTACTTTATATATATATATATATATATATATATATATTTAGTAAATTTGGGCAGATCGCATGTCCTATTACAAGTATGGGAAATGCGATATGGTTACTAAAATGAAAAAAAGGGAATTTAAGGGCTTTAAGAAGAATGTTGCTAATTCTTCTCCAATTACCCTTTAGTACCTTACCTGTGACACTAAAATAATGTAAAAGGGTGTGAAACATCCTTTTTCACATTATTTTAGTAAAAATAATTTGATAAATATGCCTTTTCTGTATCCCTAACAACATCCTTCCAGCATTGCCTTACCATTTAAATAAAGGTTTAAAGCGATTTGAATACAAGTAACAACTTTGTCTGGCCCATCACCTTGATATTATAAAAATATCTTGCACAAACTATATTAGCAGATATGAGAATGTAGGGTTCGTGATAGTGGGCTTCATTTTAAAAGTCATCTGGTAAGACAGTAGGTAAAAACTAAAAAGACAGAAAACATCTTGTAGTAAGCAGACTGTGCTTTGGCTTAGAGAACAACTATACAAAAAATAAATAAAAAGGAGGCTGCTCAGACACCAATTTGAAAAAATGTCTGTGCCATGAATAAATCCCACCCAGTGCCTTAGAAATTATGCTAAGTTAACACATTGAGCTGGAAGTTAGCCAGTGCAGAACACTGAACATACTCTTGAAGGAAAACCCATAAACAGTGCAAACAATGAGTCAAAAAGGTGAATTTTATGTCCCCCTATGGCAAACTTAGCTTATTTATACTGGGATTCAAAGCAACAAAGTAAATCCTTCAAAAGCTTGAAAAGCAGAGGTGGAACAAGAGTCAATATACAGTGGTCAATGGAAACATCCCATTCTTACCAGGGTTTAGAGATGGAAGGCTACCAGCTCTTAGGTTTGTGTTGGCTATAGCTTGGAAAAATAACACAGGAAACCCTCTTCTGTTATATTACTGGAACTGCAAGCCAGGGCTGTTACAGTAATTCTGGGATAACTATTGGTCAGCTTTCAAGAAAAATGGGTAGGTAGAAATGGACAACTGTTGTTGCACTAATATTATTACAGGAGATGCTGCAATGAGGCACTCTAGAAATAGAAAGACGGAGAACTGTCACATAAACTCAGTTTTTAAATGTATGATTAAGAACCAGAGGCGTAACTAGGGTAGGGCGAGTGGGGCATGTGCCCTGGGCACCTTGGCAGGCCCAGGAGAGGGGGGCGTCGGCGACGGGCAGGGCATCATGCCCCACTCGCCCCCGTGATGCCGAAATGTGAGGGGAGGAGAGCGCAGCATCTCTCCCTCCCCTCACCGCCGCTTCCAGCACTAGCAGCGCTGCCAGCAGCGCTGCGTGTGCCCGGTCTCCGGCGTTAGCCAATCAGAGCTTGCGGACCGGCTCCTGATTGGCTGCCGGTCTGCGAGCTCTGATTGGCTGGCGAACCGGCGCCACACAACCGCCGGAGACCTGGAGCGGTGAGGGGAAGGAGAGGCGCTGCGCTGCGCTCTCCTCCCCTCACATAGACACAACAGGCGGTGAGTGACCGGCGGGAGGGGGGGGGACTCGGGGGAGCACAGTGGGGCATGTATCTGGCACAGTGGGGCATGTATCTGGCACAGTGGGGCATGTAACTGGCACAGTGGGGCATGTAACTGGCACAGTGGGGCATGTATCTGGCACAGTGGGGCATGTAACTGGCACAGTGGGGCATGTATCTGGCTCAGTGGGGCATGTATCTGGCACAGTGGGGCAATGTTTCTGGCACTGTGGCGCATGTATCTGGCACAGTGGGGCAATGTATCTGGCACAGTGGGGCAATGTATCTGGCACAGTGGGGCAATGTAACTGGCACTGTGGGGCAATTTATCTGGCACAGTGAGGCAATGTATCTGGCACAGTGGGGCAATGTAACTAGCACTGTGGGACAATGTTACTGGCTCAGTGGGGCAATATAACTGGCACTGTGGGGCAATGTATCTGGCACAGTGGGGCATGTATCTGGCACAGTGGGGCAATGTATCTGGCACAGTGGGGCAATGTAACTGGCACTGTGGGGCAATGTAACTGGCACTGTGGGGCAATGTAACTGGCACTGTGGGGCATGTATCTGGCACAGTGGGGCAATGTATCTGGCACTGTGGGGCAATGTATCTGGCACTGTGGGGCAATGTAACTGGCACTGTGGGGCAATGGAACTGGCACTGTGGGGCAATGGAACTGGCACTGTGGGGCAATGTATCTGGCACTGTGGGGCATGTATCTGGCACTGTGGGGCATGTATCTGGCACTGTGGGGCATTGTATCTGGCACTGTGGGGCAATGTAACTGGCACTGCGGGCCATTTTCAGCGGCCACACCCCTTCTGGTGCGTGGCCACACCCCTTCTGGTGTGTGACCACGCCCATTTTTTTTCGGCACGCGCGCACATGCTTCTTTTGGTGTCTTTTTTTTGGGGGGGGGGCATTTTTCATCTTGCCCTGGGCTCCAAAAACCCTAGCTATGCCTCTGTTTAGAACATTCCTCCAAGCTAATAAAATCTTGAGACACATTGTCCAACACGACAAAAACCAATACCATGCAACAAAGACCTGGACAGCAGACATTCATTTAAGATGTTGTGGTTACATTAGGACTGAGAAGGCAAATTTAAGATGAAACTCAGCTGGCGCAATGTTGCAAAATTGTACAGCAAAATTTAATATCAGTGTTTTTCCGAACAGTTTTAAATTGTTTGCACATATTAAGCACAATATCCATTTTGCATTCAGTTTGCATCCAATGAAAAAATATGATAATTTACTGAAGATACTGTAGCAATTTTATGCATTACAATTATACATTAATGGTGTAGACCTGAACATAATAAAATGTAGTTATTGCCTGGAAGAGCTGTCATGTATTTTTTCTTTGCTAAATCAACATTAATGAGAATGCAGACTCTCCAAATAGTAGGAACCAATGATATTCCTTAGGCGTGACTCCACTACGTGCAGACAGGTACTATTTACATTTTACATGCAGGCTACAAGTACTGTCATACAGAGTAATGTAACATCTGTGAGACTTTGATATATTTCCTTTGAATTTAACTTGAATGGAGGGGGTTTCCCTCAGGTAGGGGCCCACGTATCCAGCATCACATTTGCAATAAAATCTGGGCACGACATTAGCACTCAAAATTGCATTTGCAGCATGCAAAACTTATGGTGGGATGTAACAATCTACACTCGCAGGGATAGGGGCTCTGTGTGCGATCTACAGATGTATCCTTATTCATCTAACCTCAATACGCCATGCAGCGAGAGATGCCTGGTGTGAGTGAGCAGCCAGGTCCTGTGTAACTCTGCTAACGTCTGCGACTAGGGCACACAAGTCTCAATACTGAGTAGAATAGAACTTGTATTAGAAAAAAGCTGCAGCTGCTACAGTACATTGTAATACTTGTGTATAGATGCAGAGGGATGGTATCGGGATTCCTGGTGCTTTGGATGCCGGCGGTCAGAAGACAGAAAGTGACATCCTGATGGTCAGTAACTCGACACTTTTTCAGTATGTATGCTAACCCTCCCCCCCAACCCTCCCTATCTGCAGCCTAACCCTCTCGCTGCAGCCTAACCTTAACCCTCCAGCCCTAGGGGTCTATTTACTAAGCCCTGGATTGAGATAAAGTGGATGGAGATAAAGAACCAGCCAGTCAGCTCCTGTCATTTTTTAAACCCAGCCTGTGACATGTCAGTTAGACAGTGATTAGTTGGTACTTTATCTCCATCCAAGGTTAAGTAAATAGACCCCTTAGTGCCTAACCCCTGTTGCCTTACCTTTACCATACCCCCTTAGTGCTTAACCTTCCCTACTTAGTGCTTAACCCTAACCCTTAACCCTCCCACCTGCAGCCTAACCCTAACTGTCCCTCTAATGGCTAAACCTAACACCCCCCTCCCCCCCTGCAGCCACCAACCCTGACTCTCCCTGGCATACTTACGATTGGGATGCCGACAGTCTGGGTTACAGCACTGGCATTGTGATCAGGGCAGGTGGAAGGTCTCTTGGCACCCTAGGCAAAGCTACAGTCTATCGCCCCCTAACCAGCAATCCCCACTACCTCCACCTCCAAGAGGGGAGATGCAGGTGGCCACTAGGTGGGCTGGGGTGAATTGCGTCATTATACATATACAGAGAAAAGAGACAAAGTATATTATAAGGAAAGTCACAAAATGTTGTGGCTTTGTTCACAATATACTTTCACTTTCAAATTCTTGAGTGAGGACCATTCTTTCTGCCTATGTAAAGTATACATGATAGCTGACATGTTAGGCATTGTGCAGTACAATGAGGCCAATTTCACATTTTTGCTGAGTGCCGGGATCAGCGGCAGTGCATATACCATAAGGGCGGAGAACCTGCTGCACCCTCCGGCATCTACTGTGACCCGGCACCCACCGCATCCTCCTGCTACCACTGCCCACTCAAATATAATGAGTAGTGTTGCCACTACATACATTGATTACAGTAGGCAGCACTACAGCTGCTCGCCCATGAGCTCCTCTGTCTCCTGCAGTGTCAGTGACTAGCGGTGGAAAGCCGCTCCGTGGCCTGGATCAAGGAAGGTACTGCTGCATGGATTTGTGGAAAGTTGCTTTAACCTGACCTAGTGCACGAACCCTTAAGGCTGCAACCGCATCCTGTGCAAAGAAGAATTGGGCAGTGGGGCGGCCGATACCAAGTGCTCCTGGCTATCCTGCTTCAACTGCAGTTTTCCTAAAGTGAGACTTCCCCTCTGATGATTACATGCTCTAACAGTTTGTTGTACAGCTACAACCTCAAAGGGTAATTGTCTTTTTTTCCTTCCATCCTAATTGTTTCAGGCACATTACCCGGCCAGCTGCAGTCACATGTCCCTTACTCTGGACTGATCACTGGTCTCCTTTCCCTACTGCAATATAACATATATAAGGGATACTACTGTACTGTGTAACATGTATAAGGGGTACTAATGTGCTGTGTATAATTGGTGCTACTGTACAGTGTATTGTGCAGTGTGAATTGGAACTATTCTGTTGCCACGCCCCCTCCCTCAATTCCCTTTTATGTTTGACGCATGCCTGTGGAGTGTGCTATCCCAGTTTTGGATATATGGTTGGAATGGAGAGAGGGGGAATGGGGGCCCCACAATTCTCTTTCTGGCACAGGAACCCAAAATATCTATTTACGGCATTGGTTGGGATATTTAATTGTATGTATATAAATGCATATAAACTCACATACATATATTTGTATGCTCCTTATTGTGTTCCATCCCCATCTGTAAATTCATTATTGGCCCCCACACACACACACCCTTCCTTTATAAATACTGTATTGTGCCCCAGTCCCTGTGTTTTCCCTATTATGCTGTTTACAAGTGCAAACCACCCATGGGGCTGTAAGATCTGTACTGTCTGTGGTCCTGCAGAAACCCTCATGGGTTACTTACCTAAATGTTGTTTCCTTGTTTTCCCTCATAATTGGCAATATTCATTCTTACAGGCGGCAGCAGCATCACAGCGATGCCGCTGGGTGCAGACATGTAGTCAGGTGCTACTTGCTGCTGGAGAGCCAGGATCTATCATCAGGGTTATGAGGAACCGGCATGGGGGCGCCCCTCAAGAGCCATAGTCACATCCGCCTCTTATGTGCCTTCGCATGACTTAGTGTAACACGTGTCAGCATGGAGGAGGTGCTGAGACACGATATGGTACAGCCTGATAGCGGTGACTGCACCTGATAAGACCACCAGCAGGAGCCAGCACAGTGTAAAAGATTATCACGGAACCTGGTGTGCCAAGATGGGCTGTTTGGTGTGGCTGCATGAAGAATGAGGACACATCTCAGGCTTGCTTATTCCAGCATGGAGCGGCATGCCAACATTTGGGCATTAGTTGCAATGATATAAAACACCACTAAATGAAAGAAAAAAATACTTATAAAATGAATGAAATTTATTATACAAGTTTATTTTTAAAATATTATTAAATGTGGATCTTGTACATACTTCTGGTATGTGGCCAATCTTCTGCAGAAATGTTTCATGTCTTTCTCCAGTGGTACACATACATTTCCACGGCAACTTGATGAGGCAGGTAAGATTGCTGACACCTCACATTGGTGGACAGATATGAGCAGTTAGGAGATATGACCCCACTCACAATGGGGTTTGGTTGTCTATGGTGCAAATCAAGTGGGTTTTCATGGAGTTGTTGGGTGAGGCCACGAACTTTGGAAGCATTTCACTTGCCTGTATGGTGGGTAGGGTCATGGGGCATGTTCCTAATGTGAAGTGGTTATAATCCCTTTGGAGGAGGAGACATATCTGTGGCCTGACTTAGGAATTCATTGTTGGGCATTATGCTATTTTACCAGACTAATAAACCTTAATCACATTTATGTAACATACAACCTAAGAAAATAATCATTTTGTTTTATTCTCAACATATTGTAAGATACTGTAACAGTCTTAAAAGAGAACACTTTTAAAATGCTTACTCATGAACCTTTGGACAAATCCTTCCTGATGACAATCCTGCATGCAGCCATTTTTGCAGACTCACTACCAAAGCCATATGGCTACAGAGACCTCAGAAAGGGGGTGCATGTGTCTACTACTTTCGGGAATAAGGATAAACAAGAGAAAACGTTACAGAATTTTCCCTGATCTTAATCTTAACTGTGATGTTTAGAAATAAATCTTTTAAAATAAAACAGATTTCTACTCTGCAGGAACGACATGACTTGAAATGACAACACTTTCTTCATACTTTCCCCATACCTCCCAACTGTCCAGATTCCAGCGGAACAGTCCCGCTAATCGGATAGTATCCCACAGTGCCACCCGCGGGCCGCAGTGTCCCCTAGTCATGGGGGAGGTTGAGGGAGTCTTTGATCACCTATTGCCCTGTAAAAGAAAGCAGCGAGTGATCCGTGAATAGAGGCCGTTTGCATCTGTGCAGCACAGGGAGGTGAGCAGGAGCTGGCCAGCAGTACGAGGAGCGCTGGGCATGCTCCCACAATGCTGAAAACAGTGTTGGGGCACAAGCCACGCCCCTTCCATCCGATGCCATGCCATCTCATCTGAGGCCACACCCCATGGGTCACGTGCCTCTATGGTGTGCAAGGGTCCGATCTAGGGGAAGGAAAAGTTGTGAGGTATGTGTCCCTGATTCCAACGACTTTCTAGTTTGAAGCTCATATCTGATTATTCAAGTACAATTTCTGAAATGAAATAAGTTATTTAATCCGTAGTGCTCACATGTTAAGGTACATGCTTCATCAACAACAAAGGTAAATGTGCACTGAATGCCTTCAGAAACTCAGAGCTAGAAGTGGTCATCCGAAAGTGTTTTGAATTAATGACAGCAATTTCAAGTAGGGTACTAGTGGTGGTTTGGGTTGAGAATACATTAAATATGGAAATGAAAATATTAAATGTGAGATATAGCAATGTCATTTTACAGTTTTCCATACTGTCATGATCCAGGCTATTTCAAATAGGAACAGGCCTGTCAATAAGTAGTGTGATATCAATGTAGGTGATATCAGGATATCCGAGTGATGTATCAATGGATGTGATGCCAATGCATCTGGGCTATATCGAAATGGTATGATTCAAATTTGTATTATTCTGATTGATGTATCAGTGTACCATTGTATAATACCAGTCAAATGTATTTGCATGTTAAATGGCCTGTGAGTGAGCAGCAGCAGGTAGTTAAACATGAGAAACTCTTGCTGCAAACTGTCATTATCTTGAGGTGGCATCCAGGAAGAGATTAGATCCTATAATGTCCAGGAAGTACAGATACCTCACTCAAAACCAGTGTTTAGACTCTTCAGGTGATCTGAATGTTGGATCTTTTTTTCTATTTTTATTTTATTTGAAAATTGTATTTACGTGTGTGACTTTCCAACTATTATATTCTTGTAACTTCTTTTTTCTGCAACAATAAGCTTTGAAGTTTTTACTTGGATTAAAAATTCTTAATCTTATTTCTGTTATCTGTGCTTCCCAAACCCAAAGCCTCGACACAGGTTCAGGCTACCTGATATTTAAGTATTAATAACTGTACGGGTAAGAGCAGAAGCTCGCCCTGGGCGTGGTCCCTAAAAGTCGCTTGGCTTGGCTGGCACAATGATTGGAGCTTCTGCTGGTGGCAGTTACTGCGTGGATTTACCACACACACTGAGGTAATCAGTAAAGTGTCACAGGCAGCATTCCCAGATTGGTCTATCTGGAGAATCGCTGTGCTAGGATCGTGACACATATCATTGTCATATTTATCTTTAGGGCTGCTTTAGTATCCCCCGTATTTATCTAGGTGCCCTGTATTTATTTAGGGGCTGCTTTAGGATTCCCAGTATTTATTCTTAGAGTCCACTGCCCTCCATACAACAGTCCTAGGGTTTTATGGAGCTTGGCCCCACTAACTACTGTAATGCCATTTTTTAGATGGTGTTAGCCATTGTAGCCTATTGACTACAATATCACAAATAGGAGCATAGACACTAACGTGTGCTCAGACTGATGCTGTGCTTGTACATTACATCATGCAAATCAGAAATCTGAAAGTGAAGACTTCGCCAGGACTGCTGAATACTGTTGGAGTAAAGACACATCATCAATTACAAGAATTATCAACCTGCTGCTTTCAATCACAGAGGCCATTATTTGCCAGTGTTTTTAGTCAATATCACCCATGGAGTAGGGTACGGGATACTGGCAGTGAGGATGCCGGCGGTCAGATTACTGATACCGGCATCCTGACAGCACAAATCCCAACAGGTGCCCGCAACTAAACTAACCCTAACCCTACCCTTAACCCTAACTTTCCCTTCCCACAGTCTAACCCTAAATCTCCCCCCACAGCCTAACCCTCCCTAGCATACTTACGTTAGGGATTCTGGTATCTGTATTTTTACTGGTTTTGGGATTCTGGTGCTGGTCTTCTGACCAATTACATCCCCACTCACGTTAATGTGTATTGCATGCCTCCCAACTGTACAGCTTGACAAAGAGGGAGTTTGGCACGGCGCAGCCACGCCCCGCCGGGCAAAGGGGGAGTGGCTTCACATGAGTGCTGCGATTGCCAGCCATGCCCACATTTTCATCACTAAGGGGGCATGCCCAGTGCTCTATGAGCTGCTGGCATGCCTCCTCTCCCTCTGTCTCCCCGTGACTAGACGCTGTGACTATGCGCACAGCGTCAACTCACTGCTGCTTTGCTAAGCAGAACAGCGAGTGATAGAGCCTCCCAACTGTCCCCCCCCCCCCCACGCGGAACACTGCGGCTCGCCGGTGGGACAGTCCCCCAAAAAATGGGACTGTCCCGCGAAAATCGGGACTGTTGGGTGGTATGATATTGTAAGCATACTTCATACTGTATATGATTCTTATTTCTATAAGTTTAACTCTGAGTAAAGTCCTGAAGCAAAGTACTCAGTGAGGATTCAGAAACACTTTTATCTGCTTTCTTTTGACTGGTGATTTCATTTCAGTGTACTGTAGCAAGGTAAGATTAACATGTTTATTTTTCCAGTGGACACATATCTCCACCCTGTGGATTATGCTGGCCAGTATACACAGATTATATTACGTTATAGTAGGCAGTACTGCCTTTAATTGTTTCTACAACTAAACTGACATTTTAGTAAGTGTAATATGATACATAATGTCAATATAAACATGTGTCACATCTGTTCTATAAACATTAATGTGTTGTATACAGATATACAGACTTAATATACAATCCCTTTTGGATGGACAGAAGTCCATTCTACTTATACCTGTGTATTTTACCCGCCATCCTCTTAATTACTTTTTATTTTTATTATGTAATGTTTACGAAACACCAACAGTTTATTTAGCACCAAGCAATGTGTGTTACCCAGACATAACATACTAATACAAACCTATACAAAAGGATGGCGGTGAGAGTTAACAATCTAAAGGTACTTTAAAAGGAAGCAAGATCGCATACAGTGCAGGAATGAAAGCATGACACACCTGTAAGCACGTATGCTGATGAATATAGAGTGGATAGTCTGCTACATGAAGATTCAGTGATGTCCCTGTGTGCAGCATCTGTCTCAGGCAGGGCCGTCATAACATTCCACTCATTAACAGAAATACATTAAAATAATAATAATAACAACTTACCCTTCCTGTAGTCCCGCACTGTCTCTCCATATACTTTTATACTGTAAATGGCTGTTAGCACTCTTATTGATGGATAATTTTAGCCATCAACCATTCAGCATGCTGACAGACATTCACGGTCTGGCTGCAGGCTGAGAGGTAGGTAGGGAATGCTGCACTCTGATTGGTGGATAGCTCCAGCCATCTGCTAATCAGCATGCTGATCGCTGACAGCCATTCACTGCCTGACTGCAGGCTGGGAGGCAGGTAGAGAATGTTTCCTGGATTGTATAATATACAATCAGAGCAGCTAGGCAGCATTCTCTAGCTGCCTCCCAAGAAGCTCCAGAGGAACTGGCAGGGGGACAAATGCCCCTGAACCAGCCCGCCCCTGTTTGAGCGTCTCTAGAGTCGTGGGGACCTGGGCAGCTGCCCAGTGAGCCTATACGTTAAGAAGGCCCTGGTCTCAGACACCAACATTTTAAAGGCAGCTACATTAATATAGAAGTCATGTTCTCGTTCTAACAAAATAGTTTTTTTGTAGATTATCAGATATTAACATGTTATGTATATAACAGCAATACAAATGTTACTTTTTTTAAGAGATGAGGCGGCTCCGTTCCAGTCACCATCTCAGGTAGCAGAATGGTTCAGTAACACCTGTGGCCATCCCATTCTCTATTGCACTAAAGATCTCTTAGAAAGTGTATTGCTATTATAGCACTTTCCTGTAACCATGATTTTTGACTGTACCCGTTAGGCTATTGAGAGTCTGACTAAACTATGTGTACAACCAGGCTTTGTTATTGTGAGCAGGCATGTCTGACTCAAACTAGCAGCCAAAAGACAGATGGGACATTGCTGGGCAATTAATTACCATCTTTAGAAACCCTCAATGCCAAACAGGAAACTGAATGACTTTAGCAAATGTACATCCATTCCTGAGTAGAAAGTAGGAGCAAACAGGGCTGAGCTGGAGAGACGAGCTGAAAATTGCTGTGGTGCTCAGCTGCAGAGGGGGAGTTCAGTTCAATCTGAGCAGTGATGCAGGGTTAAGTACACTGAAGATATCTCTATGTCAGAGTCAACATGAATAAAGTGTGAGCTGGACCATTTTATGTCAATGTACAGTACAGATCATACTTGATAATTTGTATACAGCCCCCTGACGGAGAATCTCAGAGGAGCCAACCATGTCAGAGGTGTGGGGAGGGGTGACCCTGCAGGAAAGATACTTCTCCGTCCTGGATCCTCCAATAATCAACATCACAAATAATGACATACCATCAATAATCAACCACTACAAATAATTAAATACCATGCTCCTTACCATGATCTGTTAGACCCACACAGTATCTGTATGTATATATATATATATATATATAGTGCCACCAATGTTCAGCAGCACCTAACAAAGTTCATAAACAAATGAGCACACAAGAAATCAGTGACCAACAGTACAAGACAATGCAGGACAAGTACATGGTTTATGAACATTGCTGTATAAGTGGTCATAGCACTCAAATAAGAGCAGAGTGGCAGAAACCAAGGGTTAGGTGCCATTGTAAGGAGTATGGACAGAGCTGGATTAAGGCAATGGGGGGCCCGGAGCACTTAAGACAGGGGGGCCCTAAAGTCAAAATTTAAAATCATAGCGTTGTAAATATTAAAGATTCTCTGTGAATTATTTATAGTTAATGCAAAAGAAGTATATATACACACACATATTTGAGTGCTCCTGTGCCTTCCTACGAGAGAACCAGTCCCCCCACATGTATCGGCCGGAAATAGGTGGCACTAGGAGACTTGTCAGTGCATAAAGTGCTTTAATGCAGATTAAAGCACTTTATGCACTGAAAAGTCTCCTAGTGCCACCTGTTTCCGGACGATATATACATATATATATATATATATATATATATATATTATGCATACATGCGGTGGGATGTAATGGAGTGCTGTTTGTGTTTCTGTATACGTATATATGTTGGTGTGTGTGTTTGTGTGTCTCTCTCTATGGACGTGATACCGGCCAATCTTGGACGTTTTTTAAAGGGGCAGTCACTTACAAGGCAAAACCATGCCATGAGAGAGACACAAACACACCAACATATATATACAGATACAAACACACCCATACAGTATACTGTATATATATATATATATATATATATATATATGTAACAAGAAGATGAATCGGCACTCACCATAACAAGGGAGAAAATTGCTCTGGTGCCATCTGGAAAGAGTCTATAAAACAATACATCAAACAAGCAGCGGCACTCAGAGACATAATGAAGAAATAACTGTGTATTTATAACATCACTTCAATCCATCCAACGTTTTGGGTCAGTATAGTCCCTTTGTCAAGGTGAAACAGTGAATAACCTTAGTCACTGTATCACCTTGACAAAGGGACTATACTGTCCCAAAACGTTGGATGGATTGAAGTGATGTTATAAATACACAGTTATTTCTTCATTATGTCTCTGAGTGCCGCTGTTTGTTTGATGTATTGATATATATATATATATATATATATATATATATATATATATATATATAAACGTCTTCCAACGGCAGCACTCAAAATAACCACACCAGGCAGTAGATTTCTACCGACATTTCAATTCTCCTTGTTTGGCATTTTTGTCACGGTGTATAACGAAAATGCCAAACATGGAGCATTGAAACCTTGGTATAAATTTACTGCATGGTGTGGTTATTTTGAGTGCCGCTGTTGGAAGACGTTGTATTATGCTGTATGGAATCATACAGCCTATTTTGGAGGGCAACAATTTTTAAAGCGCTTTTGGAAATATAAATATATATATATATATATATATATATTATATATAGTGAGAGACATACATTTACACACATACAAATAAATAGAGATATACGTACACACACATATATATATATATATATATAAATAATATATATACACACACACATATTAGTATATATGGGGTGGTCTTGCCTGAGCCACGGAGAGAAGTGGCTTGATGCAGGACAGCACAAAAGCCGGCACCCGCCACCCAGGTGATGAAGTAACAGACGCAGGGCCGCTGATGAAGCAAGCAACAGCGGATTCCATCTGACCGCCCCCTTCCTCTCGATGTCCCGCGCGGCTGATACAGACACTCGCTGGCATCCCATTGGACAGCCGCCAGCATTCTGCCACTGCTCTGTGGCGCTGTCTGTATGACGGCTGTCAGAGAGTTAGCGGCTGATGGCTGTAGCGTTGCAGATCGGAACAACAAGAGGTCCGATTTGTGGTGGATGACGGGGGGCCCTGTCAGGGAGGGGGGCCCGGGGTACTTACCCCCTGGATCCCCCCCTTAATCCGGCTCTGCGTATGGAGGGGATGCGGTTATGTTACCGGAGCTCAGGATCCTGGCGGTCAGCATGCCGACGCCGGGATATCAAATTCTAATAATGCCTGCAGTCGGAATGCCAACCCACAGCGTCTATTCCCACTCATGGGCAGGGTCAGACTGGCACATAGGGGTACAGTGGAAACCACCGGTCAGCCCCACTGCCTGAGGGCCCACTCTCTCCTTTAGGAATCAGGTATTAGACTGTGCACTTGAATTACACATTATACTGCACATGACTAAGGTGTATTCACTACAGTGCGTTGCTGTTATTAATATGCTACATTATCATGCATGCACTAACAGTATTTACTATATTTATTTATAAAGGGTCCCAAATCATACAATCTCTAATAGTTAGCTAAGCCTCTGTGGTGACTTGCCACACCCCTAGGCAGGGTCACCAATGACTACATCCCCCCGGTGGGCCCTTCATGCCCCAGTCCGACACTGCTCGTGGGTGTCCATGAGACACCAATAGAGTGGGAATAGAACCTGTAGTAAGCGCAGCGAGCCGCTGAGCCTGCAAGGGTCTTTGTTGCACTCTCCCCACTGCCGGCATCCAGTCACCGGGATCCCAGTGTCGGTATGCTTACCGCTGGGATCCCGGCAGCCGGCATATCATACCCAACCCATATGAAGTAGATGATACTATAAGTAAGGGAAGGCAAAGCACATGAGGGAAGAGGGCCCTGCTCATGAGAGCTTACATTGTAAAGGGGAGAGTTGGGCAGACCTACATTCTAAATAACACTCGCATAAGATTCTGGCTATATTATCATTGTATGTATTGAATCTTAGATTCTCAAATTTGATCTTTTAGAATGATTCTCCCTAAGTGCCAGGGTGTTCTAGTATTCCAAAACCTCCTGAAACACCATGAAGCTTGTATCATGACCAACTACATATCTGGATTCATCCCTCCAGTTCTAAACTTTTGGTGGATTTGGTGGAAACTATTGTATGCTGTATACTGCAAGTACTCTTCAAAGATATATGTTGGACTCCGACATATCTATGGGCCAACTTGCAATTAGTCTGGATAAACTGATTGTTCAAGCTAACGATCTCACTCTATTAAGTCTATCTCACTCTCTCAACCTCTTATATGTCCATTTTAGCAATAGTCAAGTTGATCCCTTATATTAATCTCATAACCTGGCATGACAGAGATCTTATAGCCTTGAAAAATCTTTTTGTTGATGGAATCCAGTCATATTGTCAACAGTTACCATGTCGACATTCATACTGTCAACACCATAATGTTGACACTAGACTCAGCATGTCAACATCTGAAATGTTGCTATGTGAAATGTTGACATTCTCAGGTGACACTGAGAGGGCGAGGGTTAGGCACTAGGGGGCAGTTAGGGTTAGTCTGTGTGGGGGGAGGTTAGAGTTAAGCACTAATGGGAGGATTAAGGCTAGGGATAGGGTTAAAATACTTATCAAAAACCGCAACTCGGTCAGAGGGCTGCATCAGATGTAATGGTCACATGACTGCTAGGTCCCCGGAAGCCATGCTGGAGCCACTGCAGTCTTCGAGAGCAAAAAATGTTTTTTCTAAAAGCACAATATAATGGACCAGTAAATAAGATTTACATCCTATATGATAATAGAAATGCAGAGATCTTAGTTACATACTGTATCTTTGAAAAGATATGATTAAGCCACCAGTACACTTCACAGCATCTCTGATATGGCGGTCTTTATGTTACATGACAATAGTACCCACTTTGTGTCATACTTTTGTGTATTGCTACAGTACATGATAATAACACAAACGTGTTTCTAAACTTAGAGCTAACTCACCTGAAGGCTCCCCAAGATCCTCCAAATAACACTACAAGGACAAGCATGCACTCCAAATACTGATCCCATACATGCCTCTCAGAACAGTGATACACAAAAATCAGATGTTCTTTAATGACTTAACTGACAATTTTTCCCCCCAAAAAATGCTCAGAAAATAGGATTTTGGTTACCTACCGGTAAATCCTTTTCTCATAGTCCGTAGAGGATGCTGGGGTCCACATTAGTACCATGGGGTATAGATGGGTCCACTAGGAGCCATTGGCACTTTAAGAGTTTGAGAGTGTGGACCGGCTCCTCCCTCTATGTACCTCCTACCAGACTCAGTCTAGAAACTGTGCCGAGGAGACGGACAACTTCGAGAGAAGAATTTAACACAGATAGTGGTAAGATTCATACCAGCTCACACATACAAGGCACATCAAGCTAGCTTAGCTTGAAAACTCAGCAACTGCTGAAACATTACTTACCAAGTAACAATGCAGTACATAACTAAGCAAAGTCATACTGAAACAGATTACGGTTGCAGGAAAACGAAGCGCTGGGCGGGCGCCCAGCACCCTCTACTGACTACGAGAAAAGGGTTTACCGGTAGGTAACCAAAATCATTTTCTCTTACATCCTAGTGGATGCTGGGGTCCACATTAGTACCATGGGGATGTACCAAAGATCCCAGAATGGGAGGGAGAGCGCGGAGGCTCCTGCAGAACTGATTGAACTTCAGATCATCAGAGGCCAAAGTATCGAACTTGTAAAACTTTGCAAACGTGTTCGACCCCGACCAAGTTACAGCTCGGCAAAGTTGCAATGCCGAGATACCCCGGGCAGCCACCCAGGAAGACCCCACCTTATGAGTAGAGTGGGCCTTAACAGATTTTGTACACGGCAGTCCTGCCATAGAATAGGCGTGCTGGATACTGAACCGAATCCAGCAAGAAATAGTCTGCTTAGAAGCAGGACACCCAATCTTCTTGGGATCATATAGGACAAACAGAGAGTCCGACTTTCTGTGACGAGAAGTTCTCTTCACATATATCTTCAGAGCCCTTACAACATCCAAGGACTTTGATGTAAATGAGGAGTCAGTAGCTACTGGCACCACAATAGGTTGGTTGATATGAAATGCCGACACAACCTTCGGAAGAAACTGCTGACGTGTCCGGAGCTCAGCTCTATCTTCGTAGAAGATCAAGTAAGGACTTTTGCAGGACAAAGCCCCTAATTCCGACACATGTCTAGCAGAAGCTAAGGCCAACAACGTGACCGCCTTCCAAGTAAGAAATTTGACCTCAACCTCCTGTAGAGGTTCAAACCAATCCGACTGGAGAAACTGCAACACCACGTTAAGGTCCCAAGGCGCCGTAGGAGGTACAAAGGGAGGTTGGATGTGCAGAACTCCCTTCAAAAAAGACTGAATCTCAGGGAGGACAGCCATATCCACACCTGCTTGCAGGAAGAGGAGAAAACGTCAGAGTTGAAACTCCACCATAGGAAACTTCTTGGATTCACACAAAGAAACATATTTCTTCAAAATACGATGGTAATGTTTAGACGTTACCCCATTCCTGGCCTGTATCAGGGTAGAAATGACCTTCTTCGGAATGACCTTTCCGAGCTAGTATCAGGCGCTCAACCTCCATGCCGTCAAACGTAGCCGTGGTAAGTCTTGATAGGCGAATGGTCCCTGCAGCAGCAGATCCTCCCGAGAGGCTCTTCCTGCAAGAGATTCAGAAGGTCCACGTACCAAGTCCGCCTTCGCCAGTCCAGAGCAATGAGGATCGCCTAAACCCTTGATCTCCTTACGAGCTTTAGAACTCTTGGAATGAGTGGAAGAGGTGGAAACACATAGGGCGTCCACTGCCACTGCTTGTGGGTCCCTCGACCTGGAACAATAGCGTCAAAGCTTCTTGTTGAGATGAGAGGCCATCATGTCTATTTTGGGGTAAGGCCCAAAGGTCTGTAATTTCATTGAACACCTCCGGATGGAGACCCAATTCCCCTGGATGGAGATCGTGTCTGCTGAGGAAGTCTGCTTCCCACTTGTCTACTCCCGGAATGAAGATTGCTGAAAGTGCCAACACGTGTCTTTCTGCCCAGAGGATGATACTTGTCACCTCTGACATTGCAGCTCGGCTTTTCATTCTGCCCTGTCGGTTTATGTAGGCCACTGTTGTTACATTGTCCGACTGCACTTGAATGGCCCAATTTCTTAGAAGATGGGCCACCTGAAGAAGACATTTGTAGATGGTTCCTAGTGCCAGGATGTTGATGGGCAGGTCGGCTTCCAGACTTGACCACCTTCCTTGGAATGTTTCCCCCTGAGTGACTGCGAAGGCTCGCATTCGTGGTTAGAAGGACCCAGTTCTGAATCCCGAACCTGCGGCCCTCCAGAAGGTGGGGCAATTGGAGCCACCAGAGGAGTGAAATCCAGGCCTTTGACGACAGACGAATCCTCTGGTGCATGTGGAGATGAGATCCTAACCACTTGTTCAGGAGATCCAGTTGGAAGGTCCGAGCATGGAACCTCCCGTATTGGAGAGCCTCGTAAGAGGCCACCATCTTTCCCAAAAGGTGAGTGCAGTGATAAACTGACACCCGGGCTGGCTTCAGGACATCCCGGACGATTGTTTGTATCACCAATGCCTTTTCCTGCGGAAGAAACACCCTCTGCACTTCTGTGTCGAGGATCATCCCCAGAAAAGACAACCTCTGGGTCAGTTCCAAATGTGACTTTGGGAGATTCAAAACACAACCGTGGACTCTGAGTAGGTGCGTTGTGAGAACAATGGACTGCAACAGCTTCTCCTTGGACAAAGCCTTTATCAGCAGATTATCCAGATATGGAATGATGTTCACCCCTTGTTTGCGGAGGAGAAACATAATATCTGCCATCAACTTGGTATACACCCTCTGTGCTGTTGAGAGGTCGAATGGCAGGGCCTGGAACTGGAAATGACAGTCCAATAATGCGAAACGGAGATAAGCCTGATGCGGCAGCCAAATCGGAATGTGGAGCTACGCATCCTTGATATCCATGGATACCAGGAAATCCCCGTCTTAAAGACCTGATATCACCGCCCAGAGAGACTCCATCTTGAACTTGAACTCCTTTAGAAAGGGGTTCAGTGATTTTAGGTTCAGAATGGGCCTGACCGAACCATCCGGTTTCGGTACTACGAAAAGGTTCGAATAGTAACCTGTGGTTTGTAAATGAGGAGGAACTGGTACAATGACCTGTGCCTCCACCAACTTCTGGACAGCTTTCTGTAGTACAGTTCTGTCTGCCAGTAGAACTGGCAAGCCTGATTTGAAAAATCGGTGAGGAGGGAGACTTTGAAATTCCAGCCTGTATACCTGGGACACAATATCTAATACCCAGGGATCCAGGCCGGATTATACCCAGACGGGACTGAACTGAGTCTCGCCCCCACCGGCCCCACCGCCAGGCCGCGTGGTCCACCGTCATGCGGAGGACTTTGGGGTGCCTGAAGCAGGCTTTTGTTCCTGGGAACCTGCAGCAGCAGGTTTCTTGGATTTAACTCAACCTCCCCTAAAGAAGGCATTGGACGGTTTGGCCTTTCTAGGCTTGTTAGGCTGAAAGGACTGAGATGCTGATAAAGAGAAGTATTTCTTTGGAGCAGGAGCAGCTGAGGGAAGAAACGGAGACTTACCCGCTGTAGCCGTGGATATGCACGCATCAAAAGCTTCCCTAAAGAGAGCCTGACCTGTGTAGGGTAGGGACTCCACACTTTTCCTGGATTCTGCGTCGGCAGACCACTGGCGCAGCCACAGTCCCCGACGAGATGAAACAGACATGGAAGAGATCCCCGCAGCCATGGAACCCAGGTCTTTCATGGATTCTACAATAAAACCTGCTGAATTGTGAATGTTACGCAAAACAATTCTACATTCCCTTTATCCATCATATCCAAATACTCTAGTAAAGTAGCCGACCACTTTACTATAGCCCTTGCAATCCATGCACTAGCAATAGTGGGATGTAATATGGCCCCTGAAGCAGTGTACATTGATTTAAGTGTATTATCAGTTTTTCTATCAGCCGACTCCTTTAAGGCAGTAGATCCTGGAACAGGTAAAACCACCTTTTTTGAGAGTCTGGACACAGATGCGTCAACAATAGGTGGGTTTTCACATTTTTTCCTATCCTCCTCAGGAAAAGGAAATGCCACCTGGACCCTTTTAGAGATCTGTAATTTTTTCTCCGGGTTTTCCCATGCTTTCTCAAATATAGCATTCAATTCCTTTGACGCAAGGAAGGTTAGCGAGGCTTTCCTATTTTCAGTGAAAAAAGCCTCCTCAACATGCTCAGGTGTGGTATCATTTATATTTAACACATCCCTGATAGCCTCTATCATTAATTACACCCCCTTTGCAAGAGAGGCAGACCCCCGCAACACATCCCCATTACCGTCTGGGGTATCAGAATTGGTATCCGTGTCATCTTGCGTGATGTTAACAAGCGCATGTTTTTGGGGGTATATAGCGGGCCGTCCTGAGGTACCAGAATCGGGCCATACTGCCATGGAGTTCTGTAATACCTGGGTTGCCGACTCATTACTCGCAACCCTGTCAGAAATCTGAGCAATCCAAGATTTGATCTAGGAAAACCATTCAGGTTCCCTTGCTGGAATCTGTACTAAACCAGTGCCATCCTGATTACATGGAATGGGATCATCCTGTGAGGACATATCCTCCGCAGCATATGACACAGTGTCCCTGGACATAGCTAAAGGAGACCACCAAACACTCCACACACACACACACACACACACACACACACACACACACACACACACACACACACACACACACGTGTGGGCAAACAGAGTTTCCCCCCAAGAATGGCAAGAGAGACACAGAGATTGGAGCCAACCCACACACAGCGCTTTTACCAAAGGGAGACCCCTTGTCAGCGCTGACTGTGCACCTTAGTAGGATACACAGTCGTATTGCAGCCTCCCCCCCACCACCCCCCCTTCTACAACCCCCTGGTACCGTTTACAGATAGCTGGAGTTGCTGTGGAGGGACCTTCTTTCCTGGTCAGCGCTGTGCAGGCAGGAAAATGGTGCTGAAACGCTGCTGGGTCCGCTCTGAGGAGAAGCTCCACCCCCAAAATGGCGCTATCTTCCCGATCTTCTTCTGCTTATACTGGCCTGAGGATTTAGTGCTAGCTGAGATCCTGGGACCCCGACAGGCTTCTGGACCAGTGTAGGGTGTAGCGCTGGCTCAGGGCGCTCCTCACAGCGCCGCACCATGTACCACTGAGCCATCCCCGGAGCGCAGTTAATACTGCGTTCCTACCCTGTTGCCACCATCTTCCCACCGACTCCCCGCTTGCTAGGGGGGTCAGTGTCTCACTCGCCACCGATTCTTCAGCTCTGCAAGGGGGTGGCGGCATGCTGCTGGGGCGAGCGGTCCCCTGTTGCTGAGAATAATCAGGCCCTTCTGGAGCTCAGTGTCCAGTCAGAGGAGACAGTGGCTCAGACCCCGCAGGGCGGACACTGCTCCCCCCCTCAGTCCCTCGCTGCAGGGAGGCTGTTGCCAGCAGCCTCCCTGTAAAATAATAAACTCTAAAAAATAACTTTTCTAGGAAAAATCAGGAGAGCTCCCCTAGCTGTGACCGGCTCCTCCGGGCACATTTTCTAAACTGAGTCTGGTAAGAGAGGCATAGAGGGAGGAGCCAGCGCACACTCTCAAACTCTTAAAGTGCCAATGGCTCCTAGTGGACCGTCTATACCCCATGGTACTAATGTGGACCCCAGCATCCTCTAGGATGTAAGAGAAATTGTAATTTTTTTAATGAGTGAATTAGGTAAAGAACATGAATTTAACCCTATGCAAAAAGATTTTAGTTAAAAAAAAAGATTTTTTTAAATAAAAAATATTTTGTAACAAACATCGGAACATTGTTCGGAAACATTGCGACCATTGGAACATTGGAAACATTGCGACCATTGCGGCTTTCAGGTACACAGGGGGGCTTAATGTATACTTTACCAGCGGCTGCTATTGTCTGCAGCCTCTGGAGGGGGGATGTTCTGCCGTGCTGACTGATCAGCAGTGATCGGCAGCACGGCAATCAGTAGGGGAGAGTGCAGGGAGGCAGAGGTACCTTCCGGTCCCTCTGACAGCAGCAGCGGAGGGAAGTTTCCCTTCCCTGCCGCTGCAGACACTGTTTATCTAACTGGTCGCATCCTGTGCGATCAGGTCAGATAAAGCACTAGCAGCCATGGTCGCATCTAATGCGACCATACCAGGCAAGTGGTTAAGAGAGGAGAGGGCCCGTGTGCAAGTTCCGATCGGGCCACCACCTTCTCTTCTGCGGTGTGGTAGTCTCTGGCATTGTGCCAGATTCTACTGCGCATGTTGAGGTCTCCAGGATCATGGCGTTTGTGCCACGTTCGCAGGGACATATCTATTACACATGAGCCAATCACCAGAAAATGGCTGTGGCAGCCAATGGAGTAGTAAGTATAATTAAATTGGTGCAGGGTGTGTGGTGTGTGGCCACCCCTGGACCAGGGGCCCATGTGCACTGCACACTTTGCATCTCTTATAGATACACCAGTGACAAAAAAATGGCAAATATATGTAACTATATATGTAATCTCTGCATTTCTATTATATAGGATATAAATAGTATTTATTGGTCCACTATAGTGTGCTGGGGGATTGTTTTTTGGGGGGGTTTTGGCCTAGATTAGCCCTCCCTTGCAAGTATCATACCCTCTAACACTGCCCAGCTTAAAACCGTTACAAAATCGGAAAGGGGGCGTGATCATGGGTAATGATGCGTGGATAAGTGGTGCTCCCACAGGATTCCATAGTAATGGGAAAACCGGTACAAGGACGCTTTTGGCCGGTACAGACCATAAAAAAACTGTACTGTATCGGCCAAAAAGGTACAGTTGGAGGGTATGAAGTACCTGTAAGGGACCATTAATTTGATTTGAGCAGCTTGCCGTTTTTGTGTTTCACTGTCCTAAGATTCATGTACATGTGCCATTCGGAGAATTTTGGGGTGCATCCAGGGGAGTTAGAGCTCAATTTAGAAATACAGTATAAAAAAAAAAATATGTGCTATTATAACGTAGCAATACACAAAGGTATAACCCAAAGTGGTTATTATGATCATGTAGTGTTAAGACAATCATATCTTTACAAATACATGGACTGTACCTGTAACTAAGACCTCTGCATTTCCATATTATAGGATGCAAATATTATTTACTAGTCTGTTATAGTGTGCTAGGGGAATTCTGTGTGTTTATTTTTGCTCATCCTCGTAAACAGGTAAGCTACCACTGGGTCATCATGGACATTATGTTGACATGTTATGTCAACATGTCATCCATGTAGAAATGACAAATGTCGACTTGCTGAGCAAGTCAACATGCACATGTTGACCTATTAGGTGTCAATCCAACATATCACACCCCTTTCTGACATCTCTATATGCTCATATCCTGACATACAGTGCAGGAAGATTTCTGTTTCTGTAGCTGTGTTTGCCTATTCTCATAGGCAAACACGGATCATTTCCAGCTTCTCAATGACATTTATTTTATAAGATTTAATTCTAATTAGCTTTCTGATTGTATTTACATAAATTATTTATTTTATATCAATTTACATTTACTTGAGCCATTTCCAACTGTGCAAGATTTATTATACATAACATACATGCAGCTTTTTGAATTTATATTTAACTTTGGTATATTTATTTCTCTATTCACACAATTAGGGGGGGTTATTTCTTTGTATCTGTGTATACCCTTAGGTTTTATGGCACAGTCCTCAGGTTTGGCTGACAGGTGATATAAAGTGCATTTATTTTTGAACCACTAGGGTATTTATTGTTGTGTTGTTAAAAGTGGTCTCTTCACTCTTAGGGGGAGATTCAAATGTTTGAAAAGTCGGTTGGGTGTCTGTTTTTTCCTGTCTATTAGATAGCAAAAAACAGACTCCCAACTGACTTTTCAAACATTTGAATCTCCCCCATAGTGGTCTATTCATGAAGCAGTAAAAAGAGTGGAAAAGTGAGCCTGTGGAGAAGTTGCTCATGGCAACCAAGCAGCTGCTCCATACAATTGTATAGAATACAAATTACAAATGTTACTTCAATGCTGATTGGTTGCCATGGGCAATTTTTCCACTGACTCACGTCTCCACACTTGTCACTGCTTCATGAAAAAACCCCTTCTAATCTTCAGGAAAATAATGTACAACTTTGATATATGAGAGTAGGTGTGCCCACTGAAAATGGGGCGTGCCAACATGACTATCACCTACCGCCTGTGTCGCCTCTCAGCACACTATCACCTACCCCTTGTGTCATCTCTCAGCACACCTTCATTCAATTTTTGCACAGTACGTATGCAGAGTCCCCTTTTTACAGTGCCAGATACACAATTGCCCCACAGTGCCAGATACACAGTGCCCGACAGTGCCAGATACATATTGCCCCGCAGTGTCAGATACACAGTGCCAGATACAGTGACCCACAGTGCCAGATACATATTGCCCCAGTGTCAGATCCACAGTGCCAGATACACAATTGCCTCACAGTGCCAGATACACAGTGCCCCACAGTGCCAGATACACAGTGCCCCACAGTGCCAGATACAGTGCCCCACAGTGTCAGATCCACAGTGCCAGATACAGACAGTGCCCCACAGTGCCAGATACAGTGCCCCACAGTGTCAGATCCACAGTGCCAGATACAGTGCCCCACAGTGCCAGATACAGTGCCAAATACACAGTGCCCCACAGTGCCAGATACATAATGCAGACAGTGCCAGATACAAGCAGCATAATAAAAAAACAACATTATGACAGCATGATGATTAAAAATAATAATACAGCCAGCTTACTTTTTTCTCTGCAGCTGGTACGCTGCTTGTGACACAAGAGAGCTTGCTCTTCCACGCACGCTGGCTCCACACTCTTCTTCCCTGCAGCCTGCGTGCCCAGCCAATGACTGAGCCGCAGGCTGCACCTTTACACCATTGGACAGCTGAGCCGTCGCTCAGCTGTCCTGAAATTCTATGCGGCGCTGGAGCTGCTGCTGTTCGTTTGCCAGGGCAACCTATAGGGAGCCGCCAGAGGAGCGCAGCGCCGCAGATCGGAGGTACGATCTGTGTGCGGGTGGCGGGGGCCCTTTTAAAAAAAAAACCTGTCTCTGGGGTAGAGATGAGCGGGTTCGGTTCCTCGGAATCCGAACCCGCCCGAACTTCATGATTTTTTACACGGATCCGAGCGACTCGGATCTTCCCGCCTTGCTCGGTTAACCCGAGCGCGCCCGAACGTCATCATGACGCTGTCGGATTCTCGCGAGGCTCGGATTCTATCGCGAGACTCGGATTCTATATAAGGAGCCGCGCGTCGCCGCCATTTTACACGTGCATTGAGATTGATAGTGAGAGGACGTGGCTGGCGTCCTCTCCGTTTAGAGAAGAAATAGATAGGAGAGTGAGAGTGAGACAGTGACACTTCATTTACTGGAGCTTAGGAGGAGTACTCAGACAGAGAGTGCAGAATTTTGCTGATAGTATTAGTTAGTTATACTAGTGACAGAGTGAGACAGTGACACTTCATTTACTGGAGCTTAGGAGGAGTACTCAGACAGAGAGTGCAGAATTTTGCTGATAGTATTAGTTAGTTATACTAGTGACTGACCAGTGACCACCAGTGCAGTTTTATATTATTTAATATAATCCGTTCTCTGCCTGAAAAAACGATACACAGTGACTCAGTCACATACCATATCTGTGCTCAGCCCAGTGTGCTGCATCATCTATGTATAATATCTGACTGTGCTCACACAGCTTAATTGTGGGGGAGACTGGGGAGCAGTTAGGTTATAGCAGGAGCCAGGAGTACATATTAAAATTAAACAGTGCACACTTTTTTTCTGCAGGAGTGCCACTGCCAGTGTGACTGACCAGTGACCTGACCACCAGTATAGTATACTATATTGTATTGTGATTGACTGTCTGCCTGTAAAAGTTAAACACACGTCGTGTGACTTGTGTGGTGTTTTTTTATTCTATAAAATAAAAAACTCATTCTGCTGACAGACAGTGTCCAGCAGGTCCGTCATTATATAATATATACCTGTCCGGCTGCAGTAGTGATATATATATATTTTTTATATCATTATTTATCATCCAGTCGCAGCAGACACAGTACGGTAGTTCACGGCTGTAGCTACCTCTGTGTCGGCACTCGGCAGTCCATCCATAATTGTATACCACCTACCCGTGGTTTTTTTTTTCTTTCTTCTTTATACATACTACATCTCATTATCATCCAGTCTATATTAGCAGCAGACACAGTACAGTACGGTAGTCCACGGCTGTAGCTACCTCTGTGTCGGCACTCGGCAGTCCGTCCATAATTGTATACCACCTACCCGTGGTTTTTTTTTTCTTTCTTCTTTATACATACTACATCTCATTATCATCCAGTCTATATTAGCAGCAGACACAGTACAGTACGGTAGTCCACGGCTGTAGCTACCTCTGTGTCGGCACTCGGCAGTCCGTCCATAATTGTATACCACCTACCCGTGGTTTTTTTTTCTTTCTTCTTTATACATACTACATCTCATTATCAACCAGTCTATATTAGCAGCAGACACAGTACGGTAGTCCACGGCTGTAGCTACCTCTGTGTCGGCACTCGGCAGTCCGTCCATAATTGTATACCACCTACCCGTGTTTTTTTTTTTCTTTCTTCTTTATACATACTACATCTCATTATCATCCAGTCTATATTATCAGCAGACACAGTACAGTACGGTAGTCCACGGCTGTAGCTACCTCTGTGTCGGCACTCGGCAGTCCATCCATAATTGTATACCACCTACCCGTGGTTTTTTTTTCCTTTCTTCTTTATACATACTACATCTCATTATCATCCAGTCTATATTAGCAGCAGACACAGTACAGTACGGTAGTCCACGGCTGTAGCTACCTCTGTGTCGGCACTCGGCAGTCCATCCATAATTGTATACCACCTACCCGTGGTT
The DNA here is from genome assembly GCF_028390025.1 of Pseudophryne corroboree. Lineage (NCBI taxonomy): Eukaryota > Metazoa > Chordata > Amphibia > Anura > Myobatrachidae > Pseudophryne > Pseudophryne corroboree. The sequence goes on along the minus strand of NC_086446.1, from coordinate 529,491,137 downwards.
TTTTTTTCCTTTCTTCTTTATACATACTACATCTCATTATCATCCAGTCTATATTAGCAGCAGACACAGTACAGTACGGTAGTCCACGGCTGTAGCTACCTCTGTGTCGGCACTCGGCAGTCCGTCCATAATTGTATACCACCTACCCGTGGTTTTTTTTTTCTTTCTTCTTTATACATACTACATCTCATTATCATCCAGTCTATATTAGCAGCAGACACAGTACAGTACGGTAGTCCACGGCTGTAGCTACCTCTGTGTCGGCACTCGGCAGTCCATCCATAATTGTATACCACCTACCCGTGGTTTTTTTTTTCTTTCTTCTTTATACATACTACATCTCATTATCATCCAGTCTATATTATCAGCAGACACAGTACAGTACGGTAGTCCACGGCTGTAGCTACCTCTGTGTCGGCACTCGGCAGCCCGTCCATAATTGTATACCACCTACCCGTGGTTTTTTTTTCCTTTCTTCTTTATACATACTACATCTCATTATCATCCAGTCTATATTAGCAGCAGACACAGTACAGTACGGTAGTCCACGGCTGTAGCTACCTCTGTGTCGGCACTCGGCAGTCCGTCCATAATTGTATACCACCTACCCGTGGTTTTTTTTTTCTTTCTTCTTTATACATACTACATCTCATTATCATCCAGTCTATATTAGCAGCAGACACAGTACAGTACGGTAGTCCACGGCTGTAGATACCTCTGTGTCGGCACTCGGCAGTCCGTCCATAATTGTATACCACCTACCCGTGGTTTTTTTTTCTTTCTTCTTTATACATACTACATCTCATTATCATCCAGTCTATATTAGCAGCAGACACAGTACAGTACGGTAGTCCACGGCTGTAGCGACCTCTGTGTCGGCACTCGGCAGTCCGTCCATAATTGTATACCACCTACCCGTGTTTTTTTTTTTCTTTCTTCTTTATACATACTACATCTCATTATCATCCAGTCTATATTAGCAGCAGACACAGTACAGTACGGTAGTCCACGGCTGTAGCTACCTCTGTGTCGGCACTCGGCAGTCCATCCATAATTGTATACTAGTATCCATCCATCTCCATTGTTTACCTGAGGTGCCTTTTAGTTGTGCCTATTAAAATATGGAGAACAAAAATGTTGAGGTTCCAAAATTAGGGAAAGATCAAGATCCACTTCCACCTCGTGCTGAAGCTGCTGCCACTAGTCATGGCCGAGACGATGAAATGCCAGCAACGTCGTCTGCCAAGGCCGATGCCCAATTGCATAGTACAGAGCATGTCAAATCCAAAACACCAAATATCAGTAAAAAAAGGACTCCAAAACCTAAAATAAAATTGTCGGAGGAGAAGCGTAAACTTGCCAATATGCCATTTACCACACAGAGTGGCAAGGAACGGCTGAGGCCCTGGCCTATGTTCATGGCTAGTGGTTCAGCTTCACATGAGGATGGAGGCACTCAGCCTCTCGCTAGAAAAATGAAAAGACTCAAGCTGGCAAAAGCAGTAGCACCGCAAAGAACTGTGCGTTCTTCGAAATCCCAAATCCACAAGGAGAGTCCAATTGTGTCGGTTGCGATGCCTGACCTTCCCAACACTGGACGTGAAGAGCATGCGCCTTCCACCATTTGCACGCCCCCTGCAAGTGCTGGAAGGAGCACCCGCAGTCCAGTTCCTGATAGTCAGATTGAAGATGTCAGTGTTGAAGTACACCAGGATGAGGAGGATATGGGTGTTGCTGGCCCTGGGGAGGAAATTGACCAGGAGGATTCTGATGGTGAGGTGGTTTGTTTAAGTCAGGCACCCGGGGAGACACCTGTTGTCCGTGGGAGGAATATGGCCGTTGACATGCCTGGTGAAAATACCAAAAAAATCAGCTCTTCGGTGTGGAAGTATTTCACCAGAAATGCGGACAACATTTGTCAAGCCGTGTGTTCCCTTTGTCAAGCTGTAATAAGTAGGTGTAAGGACGTTAACCACCTCGGAACATCCTCCCTTATACGTCACCTGCAGCGCATTCATAATAAGTCAGTGAAAAGTTCAAAAACTTTGGCCGACAGCGGAAGCAGTCCACTGACCAGTAAATCCCTTCCTCTTGTAACCAAGCTCACGCAAACCACCCCACCAACTCCCTCAGTGTCAATTTCCTCCTTCCCCAGGAATGCCAATAGTCCTGCAGGCCATGTCACTGGCAATTCTGACGAGTCCTCTCCTGCCTGGGATTCCTCCGATGCATCCTTGCGTGTAACGCCTACTGCTGCTGGCGCTGCTGTTGTTGCTGCTGGGAGTCGATGGTCATCCCAGAGGGGAAGTCGTAAGCCCACTTGTACTACTTCCAGTAAGCAATTGACTGTCCAACAGTCCTTTGCGAGGAAGATGAAATATCACAGCAGTCATCCTGCTGCAAAGCGGATAACTGAGGCCTTGACAACTATGTTGGTGTTAGACGTGCGTCCGGTATCCGCCGTTAGTTCACAGGGAACTAGACAATTTCTTGAGGCAGTGTGCCCCCGTTACCAAATACCATCTAGGTTCCACTTCTCTAGGCAGGCGATACCGAGAATGTACACGGACGTCAGAAAAAGACTCACCAGTGTCCTAAAAAATGCAGTTGTACCCAATGTCCACTTAACCACGGACATGTGGACAAGTGGAGCAGGGCAGGGTCAGGACTATATGACTGTGACAGCCCACTGGGTAGATGTATGGACTCCCGCCGCAAGAACAGCAGCGGCGGCACCAGTAGCAGCATCTCGCAAACGCCAACTCTTTCCTAGGCAGGCTACGCTTTGTATCACCGCTTTCCAGAATACGCACACAGCTGAAAACCTCTTACGGCAACTGAGGAAGATCATCGCGGAATGGCTTACCCCAATTGGACTCTCCTGTGGATTTGTGGCATCGGACAACGCCAGCAATATTGTGTGTGCATTAAATATGGGCAAATTCCAGCACGTCCCATGTTTTGCACATACCTTGAATTTGGTGGTGCAGAATTTTTTAAAAAACGACAGGGGCGTGCAAGAGATGCTGTCGGTGGCCAGAAGAATTGCGGGACACTTTCGGCGTACAGGCACCACGTACAGAAGACTGGAGCACCACCAAAAACTACTGAACCTGCCCTGCCATCATCTGAAGCAAGAAGTGGTAACGAGGTAGAATTCAACCCTCTATATGCTTCAGAGGTTGGAGGAGCAGCAAAAGGCCATTCAAGCCTATACAATTGAGCACGATATAGGAGGTGGAATGCACCTGTCTCAAGTGCAGTGGAGAATGATTTCAACGTTGTGCAAGGTTCTGATGCCCTTTGAACTTGCCACACGTGAAGTCAGTTCAGACACTGCCAGCCTGAGTCAGGTCATTCCCCTCATCAGGCTTTTGCAGAAGAAGCTGGAGACATTGAAGGAGGAGCTAACACGGAGCGATTCCGCTAGGCATGTGGGACTTGTGGATGGAGCCCTTAATTCGCTTAACAAGGATTCACGGGTGGTCAATCTGTTGAAATCAGAGCACTACATTTTGGCCACCGTGCTCGATCCTAGATTTAAAACCTACCTTGGATCTCTCTTTCCGGCAGACACAAGTCTGCTGGGGTTGAAAGACCTGCTGGTGAGAAAATTGTCAAGTCAAGCGGAACGCGACCTGTCAACATCTCCTCCTTCACATTCTCCCGCAACTGGGGGTGCGAGGAAAAGGCTCAGAATTCCGAGCCCACCCGCTGGCGGTGATGCAGGGCAGTCTGGAGCGACTGCTGATGCTGACATCTGGTCCGGACTGAAGGACCTGACAACGATTACGGACATGTCGTCTGCTGTCACTGCATATGATTCTCTCAACATTGAAAGAATGGTGGAGGATTATATGAGTGACCGCATCCAAGTAGGCACGTCACACAGTCCGTACTTATACTGGCAGGAAAAAGAGGCAATTTGGAGGCCCTTGCACAAACTGGCTTTATTCTACCTAAGTTGCCCTCCCACAAGTGTGTACTCCGAAAGAGTGTTTAGTGCCGCCGCTCACCTTGTCAGCAATCGGCGTACGAGGTTACATCCAGAAAATGTGGAGAAGATGATGTTCATTAAAATGAATTATAATCAATTCCTCCGCGGAGACATTGACCAGCAGCAATTGCCTCCACAAAGTACACAGGGAGCTGAGATGGTGGATTCCAGTGGGGACGAATTGATAATCTGTGAGGAGGGGGATGTACATGGTGATATATCGGAGGATGATGATGAGGTGGACATCTTGCCTCTGTAGAGCCAGTTTGTGCAAGGAGAGATTAATTGCTTCTTTTTTGGTGGGGGTCCAAACCAACCCGTCATATCAGTCACAGTCGTGTGGCAGACCCTGTCACTGAAATGATGGGTTGGTTAAAGTGTGCATGTCCTGTTTTGTTTATACAACATAAGGGTGGGTGGGAGGGCCCAAGGACAATTCCATCTTGCACCTCTTTTTTCTTTTATTTTTCTTTGCGTCATGTGCTGTTTGGGGAGGGTTTTTTGGAAGGGACATCCTGCGTGACACTGCAGTGCCACTCCTAGATGGGCCCGCTGTTTGTGTCGGCCACTAGGGTCGCTTATCTTACTCACACAGTCAGCTACCTCATTGCGCCTCTTTTTTTCTTTGCGTCATGTGCTGTTTGGGGAGGGTTTTTTGGAAGGGACATCCTGCGTGACACTGCAGTGCCACTCCTAGATGGGCCCGGTGTTTGTGTCGGCCACTAGGGTCGCTTATCTTACTCACACAGCTACCTCATTGCGCCTCTTTTTTTCTTTGCGTCATGTGCTGTTTGGGGAGGGTTTTTTGGAAGGGACATCCTGCGTGACACTGCAGTGCCACTCCTAGATGGGCCCGGTGTTTGTGTCGGCCACTAGGGTCGCTTATCTTACTCACACAGTCAGCTACCTCATTGCGCCTCTTTTTTTCTTTGCGTCATGTGCTGTTTGGGGAGGGTTTTTTGGAAGGGCCATCCTGCGTGACACTGCAGTGCCACTCCTAGATGGGCCCGGTGTTTGTGTCGGCCACTAGGGTCGCTTATCTTACTCACACAGTCAGCTACCTCATTGCGCCTCTTTTTTTCTTTGCGTCATGTGCTGTTTGGGGAGGGTTTTTTGGAAGGGACATCCTGCGTGACACTGCAGTGCCACTCCTAGATGGGCCCGGTGTTTGTGTCGGCCACTAGGGTCGCTTATCTTACTCACACAGTCAGCTACCTCATTGCGCCTCTTTTTTTCTTTGCGTCATGTGCTGTTTGGGGAGGGTTTTTTGGAAGGGACATCCTGCGTGACACTGCAGTGCCACTCCTATATGGGCCCGGTGTTTGTGTCGGCCACTAGGGTCGCTTATCTTACTCACACAGTCAGCTACCTCATTGCGCCTCTTTTTTTCTTTGCGTCATGTGCTGTTTGGGGAGGGTTTTTTGGAAGGGCCATCCTGCGTGACACTGCAGTGCCACTCCTAGATGGGCCCGGTGTTTGTGTCGGCCACTAGGGTCGCTTATCTTACTCACACAGTCAGCTACCTCATTGCGCCTCTTTTTTTCTTTGCGTCATGTGCTGTTTGGGGAGGGTTTTTTGGAAGGGACATCCTGCGTGACACTGCAGTGCCACTCCTAGATGGGCCCGGTGTTTGTGTCGGCCACTAGGGTCGCTTATCTTACTCACACAGCGACCTCGGTGCAAATTTTAGGACTAAAAATAATATTGTGAGGTGTGAGGTATTCAGAATAGACTGAAAATGAGTGGAAATTATGGTTTTTGAGGTTAATAATACTTTGGGATCAAAATGACCCCCAAATTCTATGATTTAAGCTGTTTTTTAGGGTTTTTTGAAAAAAACACCCGAATCCAAAACACACCCGAATCCGACAAAAAAAATTCGGTGAGGTTTTGCCAAAACGCGGTCGAACCCAAAACACGGCCGCGGAACCGAACCCAAAACCAAAACACAAAACCCGAAAAATTTCCGGCGCTCATCTCTACTCTGGGGGCGGGTGGGCATGCTGCCCTGGCTGCCGGCAGCGCCCCCCTCTGCTGGGCCTGCCAAGGCGCCCATGGCATGTGCCCCACTTGCCCTGCCTTAGATACGCCTCTGAGTTTACGTTCCACAGTAGAACTAGATTGCTTTGAAAAAAAAGGGATTAGTGGACATAGGGCTTATTCAGGTTAGCAATCCATAAAAGTTAGCAATTGGGCAAAACCATGTTGCACTGCAGGGGGGCAGATTTAACATGTGCAGAGAGAGTTAGACTTGGGTGGGGTGTGTTCAAACTGAATTCTAAATTACAATGTAGAAATAAAGCAGCCAGTATTTACCATGCACAGAAACAATCTAACACACCCAAATCTAAATCTCTCTGTTACTTCTGCCCCATTTGCAGTGCAACATGGTTTTGCCCAATTGCTAACTTTTTTGGTTTGCTAACAAATCTGAATAACCCCCATAGATGGATTAAGGTTTTGGATGGACTGGGGCACTTAAGAGGGACTGGAGCAGAAGAAGTGTCGTGCAGAGACTCCACAATTACAGAATCGGTAAGACCGTGTCATCCGTTTTGCATGTTGATGCCCGAAGCAGGCAGAAGGACCAAGTGACTTGTAAACAAAACGCGCCAACCTCAGCAAGTTGTAACTTGCATGTGGCTGCATTGTTTTCGGAAAGCCAGAGAGAGAAGTATTCTCCTAAAGACATAATATAAGGAATTGGAAATCAAAAATGTGCAGCAAGTGCAAGCAAATTACTTCTTGTGGTAATGTATAAATGCAGATACAATAAATGCAGAGTAACTGCATACGGAAGGTCTCTTTTACTAAAAATATATGGTTTATCAGCATCAGACATGGTATTCGGTTACAAAACAAACATCAACAAATTTAATAATCACATTTTTCCATTGTTACTGCAACAAACCATAGGAGGGGGTCATATGACCACTCCTGGGAAAGAGAGGTAAAAAAGCTGAAATTAGATTTTCTAATGGTTTTTGAAAAACTGTTTTAGCACTTTTTTATACTATCACCCAAAATATTAAAAGCCACAAAATTTTGTAGCTCTAAGTACTGTACCTAAACAACAAAGCAGCGATGCTTCAAAATTTGAAAAGGGTCAATTGACCACCCTCTAAAACCTAGTGTTAATCCATTGTAGTCCAAAGGGAGAAAAGAGAAAAAACCAAACCAGAAAACTCTCCATAATAATTACCCAGCCAACCACTATGAATGACTAAAGGGAAATTATCAAAGCTAGAAGTCCTTGGAATTCTCCTTTACCACCAGCCAAACACAAGCTGTGTGTATGGGACAACTGGTAGGTCATTATTATGGGGATATTTTTTTAAGTAATTATTGTAAGACTGACATCTTCAGGAAAAATGCTTAAAATCAAATTCCACTTCTGAATATTCCTTCCCTCTTTGCACAGGTTGAGTCTCCCATATCCAAAAATCTGATATCTGAAATATTCTGAAATCCAAAAAAATTTGAGCGCAACTGAGATAGTGAAACCTTTGCTTTCTGATGGTTCAATGTACACAAACTTTGTTTCATGCCCAAAATGATTAAAAATATTGTATAAAATTACCTTAAGGCTATATGTGTGTAAGGTATATATGTAACATAAATGCATTCTGTGTTTAGAATTTGGGGGGTAATTCCAAGTTGATCGCAGCAGGAAATTTTTTAGCAGTTAAGCAAAACCATGTGCACTGCAGGGGGGGCAGATATAACATCTGCAGAGAGAGTTAGATTTGGGTGGGTTATTTTGTTTCTGTGCAGGGTAAATACTGGCTGCTTTATTTTTACACTGCAATTTAGATTGCAGATTGAACACACCACACCCAAATCTATCTCTCTCTGCACATGTTATATCTGCCCCCCTGCAGTGCACATGGTTTTGCCCAACTGCTAAAAAATTTCCTGCTGCGATCAACTTGGAATTACCCCCTTGGTCCCATCCCCAAGATATCTCATTATGGTATGCAGATATTCCAAAATACGCCAAAATACTTTTGGTCCCAAGCACAATCGAGTCACATTATTATGACCACCTCCTACACTTAACGTCAACAGTAGAGATGAGCGCCTGAAATTTTTCGGGTTTTGTGTTTTGGTTTTGGGTTCGGTTCCGCGGCCGTGTTTTGGGTTCGAACGCGTTTTGGCAAAACCTCACCGAATTTTTTTTGTCGGATTCGGGTGTGTTTTGGATTCGGGTGTTTTTTTCAAAAAACACTAAAAAACAGCTTAAATCATAGAATTTGGGGTCATTTTGATCCCAAAGTATTATTAACCTCAAAAACCATAATTTACACTCATTTTCAGTCTATTCTGAATACCTCACACCTCACAATATTATTTTTAGTCCTAAAATTTGCACCGAGGTCGCTGTGTGAGTAAGATAAGCGACCCTAGTGGCCGACACAAACACCGGGCCCATCTAGGAGTGGCACTGCAGTGTCACGCAGGATGTCCCTTCCAAAAAACCCTCCCCAAACAGCACATGACGCAAAGAAAAAAAGAGGCGCAATGAGGTAGCTGTGTGAGTAAGATTAGCGACCCTAGTGGCCGACACAAACACCGGGCCCATCTAGGAGTGGCACTGCAGTGTCACGCAGGATGGCCCTTCCAAAAAACCCTCCCCAAACAGCACATGACGCAAAGAAAAAAAGAGGCGCAATGAGGTAGCTGTGTGAGTAAGATTAGCGACCCTAGTGGCCGACACAAACACCGGGCCCATCTAGGAGTGGCACTGCAGTGTCACGCAGGATGTCCCTTCCAAAAAACCCTCCCCAAACAGCACATGACGCAAAGAAAAAAAGAGGCGCAATGAGGTAGCTGACTGTGTGAGTAAGATTAGCGACCCTAGTGGCCGACACAAACACCGGGCCCATTTAGGAGTGGCACTGCAGTGTCACGCAGGATGTCCCTTCCAAAAAACCCTCCCCAATCAGCACATGATGCAAAGAAAAAGAAAAGAAAAAAGAGGTGCAAGATGGAATTGTCCTTGGGCCCTCCCACCCACCCTTATGTTGTATAAACAAAACAGGACATGCACACTTTAACCAACCCATCATTTCAGTGACAGGGTCTGCCACACGACTGTGACTGATATGACGGGTTGGTTTGGACCCCCCCCAAAAAAGAAGCAATTAATCTCTCCTTGCACAAACTGGCTCTACAGAGGCAAGATGTCCACCTCATCATCACCCTCCGATATATCACCGTGTACATCCCCCTCCTCACAGATTATCAATTCGTCCCCACTGGAATCCACCATCTCAGCTCCCTGTGTACTTTGTGGAGGCAATTGCTGCTGGTCAATGTCTCCGCGGAGGAATTGATTATAATTCATTTTAATGAACATCATCTTCTCCACATTTTCTGGATGTAACCTCGTACGCCGATTGCTGACAAGGTGAGCGGCGGCACTAAACACTCTTTCGGAGTACACACTTGTGGGAGGGCAACTTAGGTAGAATAAAGCCAGTTTGTGCAAGGGCCTCCAAATTGCCTCTTTTTCCTGCCAGTATAAGTACGGACTGTGTGACGTGCCTACTTGGATGCGGTCACTCATATAATCCTCCACCATTCTATCAATGTTGAGAGAATCATATGCAGTGACAGTAGACGACATGTCCGTAATCGTTGTCAGGTCCTTCAGTCCGGACCAGATGTCAGCATCAGCAGTCGCTCCAGACTGCCCTGCATCACCGCCAGCGGGTGGGCTCGGAATTCTGAGCCTTTTCCTCGCACCCCCAGTTGCGGGAGAATGTGAAGGAGGAGATGTTGACAGGTCGCGTTCCGCTTGACTTGACAATTTTGTCACCAGCAGGTCTTTCAACCCCAGCAGACTTGTGTCTGCCGGAAAGAGAGATCCAAGGTAGGCTTTAAATCTAGGATCGAGCACGGTGGCCAAAATGTAGTGCTCTGATTTCAACAGATTGACCACCCGTGAATCCTTGTTAAGCGAATTAAGGGCTCCATCCACAAGTCCCACATGCCTAGCGGAATCGCTCCGTGTTAGCTCCTCCTTCAATGTCTCCAGCTTCTTCTGCAAAAGCCTGATGAGGGGAATGACCTGACTCAGGCTGGCAGTGTCTGAACTGACTTCACGTGTGGCAAGTTCAAAGGGCATCAGAACCTTGCACAACGTTGAAATCATTCTCCACTGCGCTTGAGACAGGTGCATTCCACCTACTATATCGTGCTCAATTGTATAGGCTTGAATGGCCTTTTGCTGCTCCTCCAACCTCTGAAGCATATAGAGGGTTGAATTCCACCTCGTTACCACTTCTTGCTTCAGATGATGGCAGGGCAGGTTCAGTAGTTTTTGGTGGTGCTCCAGTCTTCTGTACGTGGTGCCTGTACGCCGAAAGTGTCCCGCAATTCTTCTGGCCACCGACAGCATCTCTTGCACGCCCCTGTCGTTTTTTTAAAAATTCTGCACCACCAAATTCAAGGTATGTGCAAAACATGGGACGTGCTGGAATTTGCCCATATTTAATGCACACACAATATTGCTGGCGTTGTCCGATGCCACAAATCCACAGGAGAGTCCAATTGGGGTAAGCCATTCCGCGATGATCTTCCTCAGTTGCCGTAAGAGGTTTTCAGCTGTGTGCGTATTCTGGAAAGCGGTGATACAAAGCGTAGCCTGCCTAGGAAAGAGTTGGCGTTTGCGAGATGCTGCTACTGGTGCCGCCGCTGCTGTTCTTGCGGCGGGAGTCCATACATCTACCCAGTGGGCTGTCACAGTCATATAGTCCTGACCCTGCCCTGCTCCACTTGTCCACATGTCCGTGGTTAAGTGGACATTGGGTACAACTGCATTTTTTAGGACACTGGTGAGTCTTTTTCTGACGTCCGTGTACATTCTCGGTATCGCCTGCCTAGAGAAGTGGAACCTAGATGGTATTTGGTAACGGGGGCACACTGCCTCAATAAATTGTCTAGTTCCCTGTGAACTAACGGCGGATACCGGATGCACGTCTAACACCAACATAGTTGTCAAGGCCTCAGTTATCCGCTTTGCAGCAGGATGACTGCTGTGATATTTCATCTTCCTCGCAAAGGACTGTTGAACAGTCAATTGCTTACTGGAAGTAGTACAAGTGGGCTTACGACTTCCCCTCTGGGATGACCATCGACTCCCAGCAGCAACAACAGCAGCGCCAGCAGCAGTAGGCGTTACACGCAAGGATGCATCGGAGGAATCCCAGGCAGGAGAGGAATCGTCAGAATTGCCAGTGACATGGCCTGCAGGACTATTGGCATTCCTGGGGAAGGAGGAAATTGACACTGAGGGAGTTGGTGGGGTGGTTTGCGTGAGCTTGGTTACAAGAGGAAGGGATTTACTGGTCAGTGGACTGCTTCCGCTGTCACCCAAAGTTTTTGAACTTGTCACTGACTTATTATGAATGCGCTGCAGGTGACGTATAAGGGAGGATGTTCCGAGGTGGTTAACGTCCTTACCCCTACTTAGTACAGCTTGACAAAGGGAACACACGGCTTGACACCTGTTGTCCGCATTTCTGGTGAAATACCTCCACACCGAAGAGCTGATTCTTTTGGTATTTTCACCTGGCATGTCAACGGCCATATTCCTCCCACGGACAACAGGTGTCTCCCCGGGTGCCTGACTTAAACAAACCACCTCACCATCAGAATCCTCCTGGTCAATTTCCTCCCCAGCGCCAGCAACACCCATATCCTCCTCATCCTGGTGTACTTCAACACTGACATCTTCAATCTGACTATCAGGAACTGGACTGTGGGTGCTCCTTCCAGCACTTGCAGGGGGCGTGCAAATGGTGGAAGGCGCATGCTCTTCACGTCCAGTGTTGGGAAGGTCAGGCATCGCAACCGACACAATTGGACTCTCCTTGTGGATTTGGGATTTCGAAGAATGCACAGTTCTTTGCTGTGCTGCTTTTGCCAGCTTGAGTCTTTTCATTTTTCTAGCGAGAGGCTGAGTGCTTCCATCCTCATGTGAAGCTGAACCACTAGCCATGAACATAGGCCAGGGCCTCAGCCGTTCCTTGCCACTCCGTGTCGTAAATGGCATATTGGCAAGTTTACGCTTCTCCTCCGACAATTTTATTTTAGGTTTTGGAGTCCTTTTTTTTCTGATATTTGGTGTTTTGGATTTGACATGCTCTGTACTATGACATTGGGCATCGGCCTTGGCAGACGACGTTGCTGGCATTTCATCGTCTCGGCCATGACTAGTGGCAGCAGCTTCAGCACGAGGTGGAAGTGGATCTTGATCTTTCCCTAATTTTGGAACCTCAACATTTTTGTTCTCCATATTTTAATAGGCACAACTAAAAGGCACCTCAGGTAAACAATGGAGATGGATACTAGTATACAATTATGGACTGCCTGCCGAGTGCAGACACAGAGGTAGCCACAGCCGTGAACTACCGTACTGTACTGTGTCTGCTGCTAATATAGACTGGTTGATAAAGAGATGTCTATGTAACTATGTATGTATAAAGAAGAAAGAAAAAAAAACCACGGTTAGGTGGTATACAATTATGGACGGACTGCCTGCCGAGTGCAGACACAGAGGTAGCCACAGCCGTGAACTACCGTACTGTACTGTGTCTGCTGCTAATATAGACTGGTTGATAAAGAGATGTCTATGTAACTATGTATGTATAAAGAAGAAAGAAAAAAAAACCACGGTTAGGTGGTATACAATTATGGACGGACTGCCTGCCGAGTGCAGACACAGAGGTAGCCACAGCCGTGAACTACCGTACTGTGTCTGCTGCGACTGGATGATAAATGATATAAAAATATATATATATATCACTACTGCAGCCGGACAGGTATATATTATATATTATATAATGACGGACCTGCTGGACACTGTCTGTCAGCAGAATGAGTTTTATTTTTATAGAATAAAAAAAACAACAACACACAAGTGAAGTCACACGACGAGTGTTTAACTTTTTCAGGCAATCACAATATAAGTATACTACTAACTATACTGGTGGTCAGTGTGGTCAGGTCACTGGTCAGTCACACTGGCAGTGGCACTCCTGCAGCAAAAGTGTGCACTGTTTAATTTTAATATAATATTATGTACTCCTGGCTCCTGCTATAACCTATAACTGGCACTGCAGTGCTCCCCAGTCTCCCCCACAATTATAAGCTGTGTGAGCTGAGCAGTCAGACAGATATATAATATATATAGATGATGCAGCACACTGGGCTGAGCCTGAGCAGTGCACACAGATATGGTATGTGACTGAGTCACTGTGTGTATCGCTTTTTTCAGGCAGAGAACGGATATATTAAATAAACTGCACTGTCTGGTGGTCACTCACTATATAATATTATGTACTCCTGGCTCCTGCTATAACCTATAACTGGCACTGCAGTGCTCCCCAGTCTCCCCCACAATTATAAGCTGTGTGAGCTGAGCAGTCAGACAGATATATAATATATATAGATGATGCAGCACACTGGGCTGAGCCTGAGCAGTGCACACAGATATGGTATGTGACTGAGTCACTGTGTGTATCGCTTTTTTCAGGCAGAGAACGGATATATTAAATAAACTGCACTGTCTGGTGGTCACTCACTAGTAAACTCTCTGCACTCTCTACACTTCTACAGTACTCCTCCTAGTCCTAAGCTCCAGTAAATCTCTCTCTCTTATAATCTAAATGGAGAGGACGCCAGCCACGTCCTCTCCCTATCAATCTCAATGCACGTGTGAAAATGGCGGCGACGCGCGGCTCCTTATATAGAATCCGAGTCTCGCGATAGAATCCGAGCCTCGCGAGAATCCGACAGCGTCATGATGACGTTCGGGCGCGCTCGGGTTAACCGAGCAAGGCGGGAAGATCCGAGTCGCTCGGATCCGTGTAAAAAAAGCTGAAGTTCGGGCGGGTTCGGATTCCGAGGAACCGAACCCGCTCATCTCTAGTCAACAGCACGTAGCACATGAAGTACATAACATGTCATGCGCTGGCTTGGTGGGTATATAAGGTGCATGATAGACCGTCTGTACACATATCACTCGTTGCTGTCATGGGTAAAAGGGGCGGTTTATCCAAGTTGCAAAAAGGGATGATTATCGACTTTCATGCCAAGGGTGGCAATATTTCTGAAACAGTGCAGTTTGTAAACTATTCGTAAGATGCTGTAAAATGACAGTTCAGCAAACATCTAGCTGCTGTCCGTGTAGAACAAGGCAGTTACTCTATTTATTAGCTGGTGGTCATAATAATGTGACTCGACTGTGTATATGAGACATTCAACTTCTAGTAGGCAATGAGTATTTGGACACTTCCCAAAAGTAGACATCCTGGCTGTGGCAGGTAATTAAATGGCACTGCTGGTTTCTTAAACACTAGTCATTAATGTTTCTAAAAAGGTGAAGAGATAAATAAGAAATATTAAATAAACCTGTTGATGAATGAAAGGGTTTTAGGACTTGAAGTCACCAGCATATCAATGTAACTGATGGTCAAATAAAACCATTGCCCTATACCTTATTCACAGAAGGAAACAGCATGCAGGACATTACATCCATTTGTTTTTACTTGCAGAAAGAACTTGAAACTTCTACAACTGAGAGGCCCGGGCAGTATGCAAGTGGTGACAGAAAGCAATGAAGCAGGGTAGTTGTGGCTGACTACACAGCATCTTGAATAGACCAGGTAAATCAAATGAAACAGCTCAATGATTTCATATAATCTCCAACATGTGGCTGTAATTTTCCTCTGGTAAGTTTTGGGTGAAACAAATTCAGAAATGAGTTATAATAAAAAAAAGTGTGAAAAACCACAAACTGCACTATAAAAATAAGAATGATTTTTAAAGATCTCATTGAAAAAATGTTGCCATATGGACAGCACTTGGAACACAAAAATAATAAATAATTCTGGGTTGTGTGGCCAGAAATGAAGTATAGCGTCTCCATGATGCAAACAGAAATGTTTGAGAATCAGACCAAGGTGTCCATATGGGTAAGGTTAGAAAAAAATAAACACAATTGCATACAAAATAAACATTCTGACACTCTTGCTTTCTGTGATGTTTTAACCTCTTTTTTAATTTTTGCATAGCCATGAAAATGAATTAAGCGGACGTCTGATGTACAACTACAAGTTACAGATTACCTCCACCGTTAAACAAATCCGTAATACTGTAACACAAAATAATAAAATAAAAAATGTTTGCACAATAAATATATCACTGTTTGTTTTACTTCTGTTGCCTTCAGACATACCAATTTTGGAATCTGTGTGTGTTTTGAAAATGGAGTAAGAGTAACTTGTAATAATATCACAGCATTATGTGCAATGGTTGTAACAATAAATTACAATTTATGTAGACCATTTGCAAGCACAATAGCAGCACTAAGCACTAGAAGTCTCTCCTACGTGACATCATCAATATACTGCCTGTAGCCTAATTGCATCTGCTGATGAATCATGCACACAGCTAACCTCTGCAGAGAAGGTAACACAGAATTGAGGAGGTCATTCCGAGTTGTTCGCTCGCAAGGCGATTTAGCAGTATTGCACACGCTAAGCCGCCGCCTACTGGGAGTGAATCTTAGCTTCTTAAAATTGCGAACGATGTATTCTCAATATTGCGATTACAAACTTCTTAGCAGTTTCAGAGTAGCTTCAGACTTACTCGGCATCTGCAATCAGTTCAGTGCTTGTCGTTCCTGGGTTGACGTCACAAACACTCCCAGCGTTCGCCCAGACACTCCTCCGTTTCTCCAGCCACTCCCGCGTTTTTTCCGGAAACGGTAGCGTTTTTTCCCACACGCCCATAAAACGGCCTGTTTCCGCCCAGTAACACCCATTTCCTGTCAATCACATTACGATCGCCGGAGCGAAGAAAAAGCCGTGAGTAAAAATACTATCTTCATTGCAAAATTACTTGGCGCAGTCGCAGTGCGGACATTACGCATGCGCACTAAGCGGAAAATCACTGCGATGCGATGAAATTTACAGAGCGAACGACTCGGAATGAGGGCCTGAGTTTGCAGTGGGAACAAATCTGATACCTAGAGCAAATAAACTAAATAGTATTGCTTAGCTGCTGGATTTTTAAAGCTCACAAGGAACATATTTTATTGCCAAATATGCATGTTTGGACACATATTTAATGCAAAACACTTTTTGAAAGTGGAACTAAACTGTGTTAAATTTTTGAGTAAATGGCAACACTAGGACATGTGCAATGTTGATGTTAAGTTTGATGCTGTTGGAGAAAGCATATAACGGGAGGCAGTCAGAATGCCGGCTGTGGGGATACCAGCAGTTTAAATGGCGACACCCGAATCCCAATACCCTTTAGAATCCTGACGCTTGAACTTCCGAAAGGACAGGGAGACTGACGCCTGAATCCTGACAGCCAACATCCCAACAGGACGTAAATCCAGCAGGTTAGGTTTAGGGCCGGCGGAGGGGGGCATGGGGGGGGGGGGGTTAGGTGTATGCGGCGCGCCAGATGGGGGGGTTAGGCTGCCAGGGCAACTATCTCATTCTAGAGTACAGGAGGCAGTGTGGCACAAACCTCCTGCTTCGGCAAGCTAGGGTGAACATTAGCTGCAGCTGCAATACTGTGTCTGTGGGTATCCGCTGGCGCTGCTATCTGCTTCCTCGCACCACTCGACAAATCTTGGGCGCAGGTCGGAAATCTTAGTGGCCCTGGCAACCTGGGATTTGTCGAGCTTTGCTGTATTCTGAACATTGTCATTTGGGTTACCTATCTGTGTTATTAGTTGCTTGTAAGTTGTCCACACATGGCCATTGCTTCCATATGATATGATCAGTTTCCATTTTGACCACACACATAATTGACCAAATTGTATAAGATGCAGTTGTTTGGCTCCTTTGATTAAGCAACTGGATCACTTCCAGAGCTGTTAAATCACCACACACCTTCGCAACTCCAAAATAACCCCTTCCATCAGATACAAAATGCCTTCTCTTGAAATATCTACTGAATTTACTATTACAGTTTATTATACTGACATAATGAAATGCACACCATTCTAATCAATTATGGGAGTCATTCTGACCCAATCGCACGCTGCAGTTTATCGCAGCGGTGGGATCGGGTCAGAACTGCACATGCGCTGGTGCCGCAATGTGCCGGCGCATGCCAGACAGCCAAAGGCCGTCGGGCCGCTACGATCGCCTCTGCCTGATTGACAGGCAGAGGCGGACACTCGGGGGTGGGGGGGGGGGGGCGGAACAGCAGCGTATTGCCGGACCGAACGGGGGGCGGCCTGCAGCTGCTGCGGGCCGGGGAGCAATGACTAGCTCCCGGCCAGCATGCTAAAGCTGCACTAGTCGGGAGCTACTCTTGAAGTGCAAAGGCATCGCCGCAGTGCAATGCCTTTGCACTTCTACGGGAGGGGGGGGGCACTGACATGCTGGGCGGGATAGCCCTGTGCTGGGCGTCCCCCCGCATGTCAGTGAGAATAATCGTAGCTGTGCTAAATTTAGCACAGCTACGATCATCTCGGAATGACCCCCTAAGGCCAGTTTACTGCAATAGGACCTTACTCAGTTTTAGTTGCAGATTTGCTAATTTAGCAAAACTGCAACTGCTAGCACTCGCATGCTGGGGGCTGCCCAGCACAGGTCAAGGCCACCGAGCATGCTAATGGCCGCCAGCGATGTGATCGTAATTCAATTGTGATTGTATCAGAGACATCTTACCTGTCGCAGAGGCCACATGTGATGTCACATGGCCATCCTGAAAACAGCCTGGACCTGCTCCCATTTTTGTAGTTACGCCCCCGCAGCACCGCATCAGTGCCCCCGACCACCCCGCGAATGCGCAGGCAGAGGCATTCACATCAAAGCGATGGGATCACATTACCCGACACGCACCCATGAATAATGGACCCTGCGCGTGTACACTGGGCCTAAAAATGGGAAAATGCGATTGCCTAGTGGATGCAATCACTACTGAATAAGGTCCTAAGGGAGGACTGGGCAGACTTGAAAGTAACTTGTGGTATTAACACAGAGGCTCTCGTGAAGAACGTATACTTGTACATACATTGCCATGGTATTTATCCTGCTTCGTATAAATTTAATGGATATATACTTTATTCTGTTGAAGTTATGTATTGGATGTATTGTTCATTTTCCTGATATACAACACTGTTAGAAGTTATGACAAAAACTCCAGTCCATACTCCATAGGAGTGTGGTGAAGACTATAATTTGCACACTATAAAAGCACTTCTACTGTATAACATATTATGAACTGTGGGCCCTGCTGCATGGCATGCTATAAATTGTGGGCCCCGCTATGCAGCATATTATGAATTGAGAGCCCTGCTACATGGCATACTATAAGTTGGTTGCCAGAGATGGACATGAAACTATTGGCAGAACCTATGTCAATAGATGTTAGCGGTGTTTGATGGAGGTCAGGCCATACAATGAATAGCTTAACAAAGGATTGGTTTATTAACCAGGTAGAATAGCAGTATGTTAGTCAACACAGGATTAATGCAGCACAACAAAGAAACATACTGTACAAGGGAGACAGATCCAGCCAGGAGAAGGTTAATGCAGGTGGTGTATGGTGCTTGCAGTCTGCACCTGTAAGTACATGCAGTGGTGGCAGTGGTGCGTTTAGTGATGGTGGAATGGTTGTCGCACAGTGACACCACCACTGCTATATGTGGCACTGGTACAGTATGTCTGGGGCACAGTCTCTCTAAGTGACACTCAGGGGCACATCCTATCTGTACAGAGGGCGGAGGTAGGAGAACATCCGTAAAACACGCACATTGGGTCAAAGGTCACCCATACACATCAGTTAATCTCTGTCACTATGGAGACACTGTCACACTGAAGAGGCATCACAGAGTGCACTCCTCAACACCTCCCCCCATTCAAGGCTGTCTTGGGCTCCATGGCAATAAGAAATTTGTGTAACCAAAACACAGAAAGACACAAAAATAACATAACATGACTTGATACAGTACATCAACATTTCAAACTGCGCTCCAGTCCACATTTTGGTAGAAAGGCATTGAGTACATGTGATGCCAGGCCCTCAGTTAACATATCTGCAAGGTTTCCTTCACTAGCTAAACTAACTAAAGTGCTATCCTACATCTTTGTTATGAAATGATGTCTTATGGAAATGTACTTAGACCAGCCATAGTGTTTGGTGCTGTAAAATAAATACATTGCACCTTTATTGCAACGTGCAATGCTGATGGTGTCAATTGATTTAAGAAGACCCAGGTCATACAAAGTGATACACAGTGTCTCTATTGCTGTTTCTGTGAGTGCCATCTACTCAGCTTCAGTGGTAGATAAGGCAAAGGTAGGCTGTTTTCTGCTAGCTCAACCAACGACTTCACCTGCTTGTGTGTCAGGTATCCAGTGTAGGAAACCGTATCGTTCTCATCTGATACCCAATTGGCACCACAGAAGGCAGGTTACTCCAGTTTTTTAGCTTTCGAAAACTTTAGTTTCAAGCAGCTAGTACCTTTCAGGTATCTAAGGATACTTTTTATGGCAGTTGAGTGCTCCCTTCATGGGTTTTTCAAACTGGCTTACATGACTGACTATGTATAGTGTCTGGTTGTGTGTCAATATCTGCATGCATTAAAGTTCAAATGGCATTTTGATAAGTAAATCTGCCACTCCCCTCTATTCCTGCCTCTGATGTTTATGATAATTTTTATTATTTCTGAATAAATAGTACCCCTTCTATATCCTACCTGGTGCCTGATTCTGAGTCGGAAGTATCTGTGAAATACAGCGCATCTTCTGTTGTCGAGCCAGGAGCCAGCTGTGCATGCTTCTAAATTGCAAAACATAGTCTTTACATTCACAGCATGATGTTTCCAAAATCACAAGTAGGTTTATACGTGCCGCATCTTGTGCAAACAGAGACCAGCATGACGTAAGCATTTCTAGGTGACAACTAGGCAGTGAGCATCAAGACTGACGGAGCGCTATTTAAGATGGCATGAGACTGTCGTGGACATGTACTGTATACACATGTCTGTTTGATTCTGAGCTGTGCGCTTGAGTATGGGATGCCTATTTCTGACAGATCTCTTACACTTGGCATGGGGCTGGCGCAACTGGCAAATACTAATGGTGACTGATGCGACTGTGGACAGGATTGGCTTGCATTTTCAGATGCACAGATTTGTGACGTAGTTCTTGACATCCCAGTAGCTACAGAGGGGGGCTGATATTTTGGGACATGGCTAATCCCCAATATGCTTGGATGTCACCCGCACTATGGAACCCAAAAATTCTCATGGTTGCACTACTTGTGATTGACAAGAACCACAGATATCTTCATATTTTAGATTACAGTAGAAACACTTTCATGGAACGTTCACTTTTTCATCTACATCCAGACAGTTGAGTGATTTATAATGTAATGTTATTAATACATTCTACTAGTATAATTTATATAATTTACATTTAATTAACATCCAGGGGTCTTTATAATCAATTTGCAATATTAATTGTATTGAAAACATAGCAGGAGCTTGACAGAGCATTATAGCAACCACATAGCAATGTGTCTTGGTATTCAGCGTGGATAAATGGTCAGCTAAAGTCTGTTAGTGTGCTGCTCCACCAAAACCTGACATTAACAGCTTCCTTCTGCGACTGGGTGATACTCTTCCTCAGGAGGAGTCTGATTGGTCCCTTGCTCAGAATGACTGCCATCAGGTATTCCACTCATCTTCAGCAGCTAGAGGGTTATTCTTTTTATTCAGCAGGTAAATGACAGTTCGTCTGCAACAAATGTTTCCCATCTGTCATAGCAATTACATTTCTAGACTTTATTTCCACACTATATATATTAACCCTATTTTCCTCCAAACTCAATCCCTTGTATCGTTGCCTTACCCTCAGGCAATGCTTATATAGTCAGTTGGTTATATTACTTAAACACTGTTGGTCCAAGCACCTCCAGTAGAGGGGTCTGGTTTATGTAACTTTTACCTACTCTGCGAGGTGAGTAAAAACCACCCCATGCACTGTATTCCTTCACACTCCTCCAACAAGTAGAGGAAATACATGACTCTGCTGTTGGCTGAAGTTTGATGATGTGATA
This sequence comes from Pseudophryne corroboree, assembly GCF_028390025.1. NCBI lineage: Eukaryota > Metazoa > Chordata > Amphibia > Anura > Myobatrachidae > Pseudophryne > Pseudophryne corroboree. The sequence continues at coordinate 529,470,040 of NC_086446.1, read as the reverse complement.
GAATGGGATTTTCCTCAAAAACCTGCCAGCTTGTAACAGGTAAGCAGAGTGTGAATACCTTGCCACACACACATGCTTGGCTCGCTGACTTGGTTGCTCACTGTGTGTCAGGGAGAGAAAAGAGCAATCTCTAGGAAGATTACAATCTTAATATTTTTAAAGTCAGTGCAATGTGAAAGTGACTGCTCATCTGTCCGTCCGTGTGATACATAAGACTGGGGGTTGTGCATGTCTCCAGCTGGTGCAGTACTACAGTTGCAATGATGTGACTAGTTCAGGAGTAGAGGTCTGATGCAAGCAGCTTCTACAGTTCCAGATACCGTTGGCGTATATAACATAACACTTCATTAAGTCTTAAGCAACTCCATTACTGTTTATTTTTATTTTTTTGCTAAATCATTGTCTTGTGTAATGTTATTAACCTCTTATTTATGTTTTTCTTTCATCAAACGAAAGTCTGAAAAAGCGTGATACTGTACCACAGAGCAAAGGGGGTGACCCCATGGCAAATAGTATACCCAAGAGCTATGCCTCCCATTTTCATTATACTGGGGGCATGGAGCTGCTGGGCACGCCCCCAAGCACCTCTCTCCTCTATTCCTCCTCTATTCACCGCTTGCTCTGCTCAATGGAACAGCAGGTGATAGAGGTCACCACCGTGGGATACTGCAACCTGTGGTGGATATTTGCTAAGTTTGAAAGTACAGTAGTATTTTGTTTTTTTCTTCTATTTATTATGTTGGGCGCCTGTTTATTACATTTTGTAGTACTGTACTCGTACAGAGACTGGTCGTAATCCCTGTGAGTGAATTTTTATTATTGATTTATTAACAATTATTTATATAGCATACATATATATTCTACAGCGCTTTACAGAGAGTATAGCTGTATATCAGTCATTCATAATGATCCCTGCACAGTGGTGATCCCTGTAACATCAACACACATACACACTAGGGTTAATTACTGTAGAAGCCAATTAACCCACCAGTATGCGTTTGGAGTGTAGGAGGAAGTATGACCACCCAGATGAAACCCACACAAATATGGGAAAACATACAAACTCCATACAGTTCTAATCTTGACTAGCAATTGAACTCGTGAACTCAGGGCTCTGGAAGAATAATTACTAATTACTACAATGCTAATTACTACACCAAATGTGTGATGTTTATATACTGAGCACAGGGATTTTAATTAAGCACAATCCTCTTCATTTTTGGCTATCACTAAGTAAAGGTCTTGACATCCTCTCTGCTATCATTTATCGCATACAGTAGTACATCAGAAAGGCAGTGGAGGAGGATGACACAAACACAAACACTGTTTCTCTCCCATGCACAGTAAATGACAGCCTGGGAGCATGGTGCTGTACTGTGATATATTGTAAGAATATAGGGGGTCATTCTGGCGCATGCCAGACGGCCGAAGGCCGTAGCAGGGATACAATCGCCTCTGCCTGACTGACAGGCAGAGTCGATTGCTGGGCAGGAGGGGGCAGAACAGCGGCGTTTGGGCGCCGTTTCGTGGGTTTGGTCCGGGCATCGCAGGCGTGGCCGGACCGAACCGGACGTCACATGCAGCCGCTGTGGGCCGGGGAGTGATGAGTAGCTCCCGGCCAGCACGCTAAAGCTGCGCTGCCCGGGAGCTACTCTTGAAGTGCAAAGGCATCACCGCTGTGTGATGCCTTTGCACTTCTGCGAGGGGGGCCGGACTGACATGCGGGACGGGCTATCCCTGTGCTGGGCGTCCCCCCCCCCCCGCATGTCAGAGAAGAAGATCGTAACTGTGCTAAATTTAGCACAGCTATGATCAACTCGGAATGACCCCCATAATGCCACACTGCCAGTGGCAATCTGCCACATGTGCTGGAGCCAAGCTAGGTAATAAGAGGCAGGAGCAGTGCAGCACCTGAAGGGCTGGCACCAACAATTCATATTTAAACTACTTTGAAATTCACAGTCATATTGCAAAATGCACATTTAACTGGAACAAGTTCAATATTCTGAATTAGCAGTGCTCCACTTGATGGAATAGTAAAATACATGTAAAATTCAGAAAATTAGAATATCGCACAAAAGTTCATTTATTTCAGTAATTCAACTTAAAAGGTGAAACTAATATATTATATAGACTCATTACATGCAAAGTGAGCTATTTCAAGCCTTTATTTGTTATAATTTTAATAATTGTGGCTTACAGCTTAAGAAAACCCCAAATCTAAAATCTCAGAAAATTTGAATATTACATAAAATCAATAAATCTACAATTAAGCGGGTAACCTGATACTGAAATGTATGTGAGTTGCTATTTAATAGTAAATTTTTAAACAATTATACTCACCTGTACGCCCTCCATTTCTTCTTCTTTTATATATATATATATATATATATATATATATATATAAAAATTAGTATGTTCCCTTAGTGCGCTCTTATTATACACTACTGAAATGTCTAATTACTTTATGTCAGTTAGTGTCTGAGTTTACTAACATAAATACTATTATATTTCCAAACGGGAAAGCAAGCTTCAACACAGAGAGAATCCTTTGTCAGTAAGGATCAAAAATAGATAAAAGAAGAAATATCTCTATGGAGCGCTCTTTTTCTATAATCTGATATAATTAGATGACTGTTGGTGGATGTTATATAAAGAGAGGATGACCTTACACATTTATACACCCATATTAGAATCACATATATCTCTTTATTAAAAGATTTTGATTTAAAACTTATCATAAAACTTTTCCTTTTCTTTTACATTGGAGATACAATTGTATATTTCAACATTATTTGTATAAGGAAAAAAACAACAATATAACAAGCTTTCACCCAACGCGTTTCGTCTATATCGACTTCTTCAGGGGTGTTTTCTAAATAACAGCTCTCTGTTTATATTGGAATAACTGTAGTATTCAAAAGGTATGAAGTTCTAATTGAACCAAAGTTGTACTGAAAAATATTTATTACCAAGTTTAAAAAACTTGAAGAAAATTATTCCCAGAATATGATAGCATTTATTGGGAAACGCGTTGAATGAAAGCTCATTATATTGTTGTTTTTTTTCCTTATACAAATAATGTTGAAATATACAATTGTATCTCCAATGTAAAAGAAAAGGAAAAGTTTTATGATAAGTTTTAAATCAAAATCTTTTAATAAAGAGATATATGTGATTCTAATATGGGTGTATAAATGTGTAAGGTCATCCTCTCTTTATATAACATCCACCAACAGTCATCTAATTATATCAGATTATAGAATAAGAGCGCTCCATAGAGATATTTCTTATATATATATATATATATATATATATATATATATATATATAAAGAAGAAGAAATGGAGGGCGCACAGGTGAGTATAATTGTTTAAAAATGTACTATCCATACAGGGATAAATAAGGCACTCCAGAGGTTGATTCATAGTAGAAATTGTATTGATAAAGCGATGTTTCGGGGCAGAGCCCCTTCCTCAAGACATACAACACACAGTGAGGAACAAACTTAACCACTAAAGTACCCCAGGGCCAACCACGCTGTCCTCCAAGTCTCCCGCCGCAACTCCGTCTCCGGATGCCGCCACACTGCACTTCCGGGTCCTGACTTGACCTGGTTGCTGCAGCAACACAGGCAGCTTGTATTCCACCCTGGGAGGCATGACGTAGGGTCCCTGCCCCGGAGCGCTGGTTGATGGTGTGGATAAACACATAGTGGTGGCCCTGAAAAACATAAATACAAGTAAAGATAAAAACATACATAAACGGACAGGGTGCAAAACGATACATACAGAATTGTAGCAGAGCATACTAATAATAGTACAAATGCACAATAAGAGAGCATAATAAGAAATTAAGCAAAGGGTACCTTAATCAAACCATAGCTAGATGATTACTACATTAAGCTATTCCAGTTGATCTTGTCATTAAGTCCCATCGGGGACATAGTATTTAACCGGAAAATCCATCTGGATTCAGCCAAAAGGAGAGCCTTACGTCGATTACCGCCCCTTAGAGACACTACTAGTTTTATTAACCTTTTGCTTAATTTACAGGTGGTACCACAGGGCATGATCATGTGTTGCCTCGATGTGCGTAGCCTCTACACCTCCATCAGACATGTGGATGGTGTGGAGGCTATGCGCAGGTTGATCGTAATACTTTTCTCAGAGCCGATAGTCATCACCCTTTAGCTCTTAAACAGGGATTGCCATTGTCCCAGATGATGAGAATAGCCTGCATAGTTAGTGACCCGACCTTGCTACCTGGTAGATTGGATAATCTGATTTTGAAGTTTATTGCCGGGGATATGATCACAAAATTTTAATGTCACAAAAAGAGCAGGTGCTACAAATGCCCCGTTCACGACTCTTGCAGCCTAAACTACGAGCTATGGATAATTCCATCCCTTGGGTGAGCAATTTCCCCACAGCAAGTCCTCTTATTAAACAAGCGACCCAGGCTTTGTGGCCGATTATCAAATCAGATAGTGAATTATCATGTCTTAGTGACACTAGACCCATGGCGGCATTTAAGCGGGGCCGGAATCTCCGCGATAGACTTGTAAAATCTGACATTTCAGGAATGGGTAAAAACAGCCATTCCTAATGTCTACTATAAACCCCCTGGATGCTATAGTTGCCTTAGTTGTACTACGTGCAAATACATGCAGCCTTGCAGAAAATTTAAGCATCCACACTCTGATAAATTGTATGATATTAGACACGTCCTGACGTGCAAGTCAGAGTTTGTGGTGTATGTTATATGTTGCCCCTGCGGGCTGTATTATGAGGGACAAACGTCCAGACCCTTTAGGGATCGCATGGCCCTACATCGCTCTGCCATTCATTTATCCAACAGAAATTTAGATCAACCGGTGGCACATTATTTCAGCGAAAAGGGTCAACACGCTATCCATGCTCAAATATTTTATGATCGATCATATCCCCTTGTCTCTAAGGGGCGGTGATCGACATAAGGCTCTCCTTTTGGCTGAATCCAGATGGATTTTCCGGTTAATACTATGTCCCCGATGGGACTTAATGACAAGATCAACTGGAATAGCTTAATGTAGTAACGATCTAGCTATGGTTTGATTAAGGTACCCTTTGCTTAATTTCTTATTATGCTCTCTTATTGTGCATTGTACTATTATTAGTATGCTCTGCTACAATTCTGTATGTATCGTTTTGCACCCTGTCCGTTTATGTATGTTTTTATCTTTACTTTATGTTTTTCAGGGCCACCACTATGTGTTTATCCCCACCATCCACCAGCACTCCTGGGCGGGGACCCTACGTCATGCCTCCCAGGGTGGAATGCAAGCTGCCTGTGTTGCTGCGGCAACCAGGTCAAGCCAGGACCCGGAAGTATGGATACGTATGCTGTTTCTGGATTATGGCACTGGGGCATGCTGTCATGTATTGTTGAGTGCCGGCTGAATTGTATCTGTATATATATATATATATATATATATATATAGAGAGAGAGAGAGAGAGAGAGAGAGAGAGAGACGGGTGGAACTCCACGGGTTCAAAAATGTGACAGCTACACAAGCTTGTGTAGCTGTCACGTTTTTGAACCCGTGGAGTGCCACCTGTCTCGCTCTCTCTCTGCATGTTCCTTTTGGATCGTGGGAAGGCACCCAGGTATTAAAGCAACATATATGGAGTGCCGGTCATAGTGGATTTGTATATATATATATATATATATATTTGGGGGAGGAACAGTGCTGCAGAGAATTATGTGAGCAGTATCGCTGCCAGCTTCCCCATACGGCAGCTAGAATGCATCCGGAGAGGAGCCCCAGCCTGCAGCACTGCCCCCGATGTCCTAGGATACCTCTCGCTCATTACATCTGGCATTTTCCTGCGACAACCATACAGCCAAAAAGTCCAGGGTGAATGCAAGGGGATGCTGTCCATTTCTGGCTTCAGCATTATGATGGCAACGCGCCAAATCACATGAATCGGATCAAGTGACAGGATAACCCGGGGGAGGGGTGGGGGGTTGTAGGGGCAGTTGGTGCAATTGTTAATTGTTTTTTCCCCTTATTTTTGCAGGTGTCTGGAGTGTGCAGTTGACAAACATTATTTTGCTACTGCAGACCCAATTTGTGAACTTCGGAGCACAGTACAGGTGTCCCCTTTGTCCCCTCTTGTTGCTGGACCTTACGCTGAACCCTGCAGGGAAGGACACCTTTGTTCCTGCCAAGTCAGCAAGACCATTTTGTTTATATTAGTTACTGGACCGCTAGATATATTGGTTGTCATAAGTTCTGGTATTAAGCCCATAGAAAATGTTAGCCAGATGCCAAGCCTTTGGCACATTTTATTGGGGGCTAGGCCCATAATACATACATTTCGGCATAAGACCTGTGGCACCTAAGTCGATATTAGGCCTTGGGCTCAGGTAGTTGGTTTAGGAACTATAGACGTGGGCATAGTTGGGGCAGAAGGACCTGATATACTGTAAATAGAATGTCCAGCTTCCCCCAAAACTAGATTGGCACCACAACAATGTGTAACAGTCGCACAGCACCACAGATAGAACAGGTCCTGTTCTACCACTAGGACTGAGTGTGGTGTAAGTGTTGAACGTTAATGCCCTCAACGTAATTTGGTTGCAGAGGTGAAATGCTAAAGCCATCCATTTGAAGACATTCAGTTACTGACTTCTTTGTATACAACATTTTCTAGTAAATACTTGGTTGCCTTGCTGTAGCATACACTGTACATCAGTAGGTAAAACTTTTAAACTTGCTGAAAGAATTTTGCTTCATAGCCAATATAGTGCAGTTACAGAGGGCTTGCTTAGTGTCAAGGTTTCATAATAGAATAATTACTGCTCCAACTTTTAGTTTAAGCTTATGAGGTGGCACTGCTCCAAGAGTAAGAAACTCAGCTGGCTAGTTGTCATTTTCCTTAGCATTTCCACTGTGCACTGGTGCACTACATTTCTGTCTGTCATAGAGAAAGTTATTTTTCTTTTAGTGTCTCACTGTCTTTAAATTTTCTCCCTCTAGGGGTAAATTTACGAACCCTCAGTTCCGGGTTTAAAACAAAACTGACGGTAACCGTTGGATATAGACGGTGTATTGCTGTCTAAAAAATGATTTACCATCCGTCATGATGCATTTCCAGTTGAAAACCAACATCGATGTCAGGTGTGTTTTGCAGCTCTAGTGGCCATCAGTTTTGAGCTTTCAGTTAAAAAACAATGGGAAAAAGAAGTAAAAAAAAAACGACGGCAAACCACGCCAAACAGAAGCACTGTGATCTGTATATACTTTGTTAAGTTTAAAATATTAGAGATAAATGAAAGACAAGAAAAATATGGGGGGTTCCCACCTCCTCCTTTTTTGTCTCTCAGCAAGGGCTGGTATGAGAAAAAAAAGAGGGAATAGAGCATGGCGTTCCCCTATTTTTTTTATAAACAGCAACCGGGCAGGAAACCAGCTGGGGGTAGGTGGGGGGGGGGGGGGGGGTGATGATATAGCAGGGGGACACACAGCATTGGATCTAACTGCTGTATCGGCAACAAGACCTAAACTGTTCAGTCAATGTCTGGATATCCTCAGAGGTTAACAACCCACAAAAAAATGGGCATCCCCCTCCCATGGATCAACCGGATCTGGGCTGAAAGTCCAAGGCTTTACCCGCACCCTTGGTGGCGGTGGATGTGGGGATAATGCTTGTAGATTAGATAAAAATATTTTTCTTATGAGCAGACTAGTCAGCTTCATGAAATCAGCTAGAATATATGTGTTGATGTTATGTGTTTAACTATATATATATATATACTTATTCAATAAATTGCAAATACTTACCTTGTGATGTGTATTAATGACAATATGCTCAAGTTCTGTTAATGATATTTAAGGTTAGAGTTAATAGAATCCTCCTGATGTCCCTTCATGAAGAGTTCAATGAAAAAAAATATATAGATTTACTCTTTGACGCCTTTGGATTTGAGTTAGTGTTGTATAGTATCACCAGGATGGGAACAGAGTATACAGGTATTACTAACACAGCATTATAACATTTTCAAAGGTTCACCTAAGCCAACTCTAGAGAGCAAGATTATTGTAACCCTATATAGAACTAAGGTCAATAAAATAATCTTTTTAAGGATCTTGAAAGACAAAAGCCAAAGTGACTTGCTGAGTTATCACAGTGTTTGCCAGTCATCATTAATGAATGGTAACATTTCCCAGAGTCCCTTGCTTTGAATATAAGTTGTTTTCCAGGTGTTTGCACATGTATTGGAATATTAGTTTATTAACAATGATTAATATAGAAAGACTTTTCCTTGTGAACAGGATTCCTTAATGCTGTCATTAATATGCACCTACAATAGTAACAACAATCCAAAGTAAAGTTTGCCATTCTAGCACCTAATCCTGACTGGAGAGTCTACAATACAGAAGCCTTATTTCTTAAGGTCAGCTCCTATAGTTTCCACAGTGTGCCTCCATCGCCATGCCAAGGGGCATATGAATGTTGGCTTTGGCTTAACACACCTTGTGAAATAAATTATTCTGCAGTGAACAGGCTGGAGCTGGGCAGCGGGTATAGGGAGCTGGATCGCTTCCAGTGGCTCTTTGCCTAAAATTTGTTCTGAATGCAAAAGACTGTGTGAGATTTGTAAAAGACAGATGTGTGTAGCGTACACTCAGTTCCCATTTCAGTTTATCTCTTGCTTTAGGTTGCAAAGAAAATATACCATGTTGCCTTTTCAGGAGTCCCCACAAGAGACAGAAAGCAACACTAACACGTTTTGCGCATAGTGACGCCAACATGGACTAGTGCTGTCTGTTTGCATGACAAGCCTAGGACATGCTTACCCTAACGATGCCAGCAAATTAGCATTGCTGGCAATTTAAAGTTAACGGAAAAAAAGTGTCTTCACATCTGAACCCGTGATACGCCACGTCTATGTGAGCCATCACTTGCATATGGTCAGAAAGATGTGCCACATGCTTTACCTCTGCAATGAACACTGCCTGGAGAAAGCAAGCTTGATTCTCATGAACCCTTTTACATAAGTATCCGAATATACTCAGATGGTAGGAATGAGAGCATTATATAGTGAAGACAGAAGACTTTCAACACGAATAACTTTAACTTTTAACGATTAAAAAATGTCACATTGCACTTACATTGTTTGGAATTTATAGGAGACCTTGGACATTTATTTGGCTATCCCACTGTTACACAAGTGGGTCTGGATTTACCAGTCCAAGTGTTTCTCAACTATAAAATCCTTCCCCTTCAACAGACACAGTAGCCTGGAACAGGGGCGGATTGGGATCGAAAACCACCCTGGAAAATTTATGGAAGCAACCCTAATGGGGTCTTGTGGGGTGTGTCGAATGAGTGGAGTCTGTCAAACAAACAGTAGACATGTAATGGTAGTTACTTTGAAATGACCCTATAGATATCTTTAAAGAGATCATTAATATTGCTGATCCAGTGTTTTCTCAAAACTGTGAATGTATTTATTTTTACATGCTACCATAACATTATCACCTTTACCACTTTGGGGTATAACACTAGACCTGATAATTATACATTCTTATCACTGTTATTCTTGCCAATAAGAAATCAATTTCTGCTGAGATGTACTACTGTACACAAGCAGGGTAGGTGGTTCTTATAGCAGCTTATCCCTGCGATGTGTAAAAGTATAAAGAGAAGAATGAGTCTGCACTGGTAAAGCAATTGCGTATGTATGATAAAGTATATAAGACCAATATGCTAAACTGTTTTGTTACATTTAATACAGTATTCTATTGGTGGTGCTCCCGGAATATTTTGTAGATACAAGCTACACAATTCCAAAAAAAGAGAGAAAAGACAAAAAGATCTCTTCCAGGAGCACTCTTAATGATCTTAACTGATCAGGAGGTGGCATACACAGCAGAATCACAATCTCTAATAATCTATTTCTTCACCTTGTCTAACAATTCCAACAATACCATATTAGTGGTGGAGTGGAGGTGAGACTCCTCAATATCGAATTTTGGGAATAAAAGATTACTATTAGTCTCGATATTGTTTTTTGTTTTTAGTTCTTATTGTCAGATTTTCACCTAATTGAATCGGCTGGCTTGACATGTTACTGTACGTGAGATATTTATATTGAAAAGAGAATACAAGGGGGTGATGTATCGCTTCGAATATATGTATTGATACTAAGCATTACAATAGAACTCTCTCTCTTGATTGTTCTTTTTTATTACTGAATTAAAAGTTAGGTTTTATTGCAAACCCATGTTTTCCCTTCTTGAGTAATGCAGAACTGTACATCCTACCATCTTATGTAGTGTATATATGTTTATACATAATTGTTGATTAAGAGTTCTCCTGGAAGAGATTTTTTTGTCTTTTCTATCTTTTTCTTGGATGTGTAAAAGTAAACTGATCGCTTTAATAATCACTTTACTTTCACTTCCAAGTGGCCAACTCACTACTAGTCATGTGTTGTCTACTGACCATGCAAGCGGTCTACTGACCTTGCAAGCATGAGGGGTATGTGCTGGGGAGGAAACCCATGGATCCCTCTCCCGGAACTTTTTGCAATATGTAGCATTTAGGCTTCAAATGTTTAACATCATCTTCAGATGGCAATAGCTACCACAGCCAATCTTGTTTGGTAAATTCAGCAGTAAAGCAGCTTCCGTAGGTGTTTCTATGGTGGCTACTTTTGCAAATTAAACCAGGAGATCACACCAAATGTTTGAGATACATTTGGGGATTATTAGTATATACTGGTACTCAAGGCTGGAATAAGGGGGAAGCGGGAAAGACAGGGGTGGTCACCCTAGACCCCCACACAGGGTTATTGCGACCCTGCAATTGCAGAGAACAGGTGCTCAATGGCACCTGTTCCCAGATGGGGACTGCTGTGGCTCTGCTTTCTGCGTGCACAGCAGAGTGACTCCCTACTTCCTAGTCCCCTCACATCACTTTTGTGTCGCTGATGATTAGACTCAGAAGTTACTCTGCTTTGCACAGCCTGCACATGCAGAGCAGAACACAGAGGCATGCCACAGGAGGTCAGTACTTGGGAGACTGCACTGTGTAGCATACATGGTACAGGAGGAGCACTGTGGCCATACTAGGGGGGCAATTATATTGGAGGGGCCCCCCAAAACGTGGGGCCCTCACTAGCCTTAGGGCCTTTGTTCGGTTCTTTAGCAAACCAAATAAACACACTAATTTGCAAAACCATGCTGCACTGTTACATGTGCAGTGAGAGTTAGATTTGGGTGGGGTGTGTTCAAACTGAAAATAGGATTTTGATAACCTACCGGTAAATCCTTTTCTCCTAGTCCGTAGAGGATGCTGGGGATGACATCAAGACCATGGGGTATAGATGGGATCCGCAGGAGACATGGGCACTCTAAAGACTTTTCATTGGGTGTGAACTGGCTCCTCCCTCTATGCCCCTCCTCCAGACCTCAGTTGTAGGAACTGTGCCCAGGGAGACTGACATTTCGAGGAAAGGAATTACTTAACAAGTGGTGAGATATCTACCAACTCACACCCTCAACCATGCCGCACACATGGCATTCAACATAACACAGGCCAACAGGCATGAACTAATTGCAGCAACATGCTGAAACCAAGATAACACAAATTGTGTAACTGTAATAACTAAACTGCAGGTAAAGTACGCACTGGGACGGGCGCCCAGCATCCTCTACGGACTATGAGAAAAGGATTTACCAGTAGGTTATCAAGATCCTATTTTCTCATACGTCCTAGAGGATGCTGGGGACGACATCAAGACCATGGGGTCTATACCAAAGCTCCAGTACGGGCGGGAGAGTGCGGATGACCAGGGTCGTCTTAACAGTAGTGTAGGCCCCTGGGCACAGCAATGCACTGGGCCCCCTACCCATCCTTCAGCGGTAGGGGTGGGGGGTGCTATCAGTGGCAGATTTGATGTCCCGCAGGAGGTAGGGGGTGTTCTATCTTCCACTCAGCATGTAGGACCTGGAGCAGTAATTTCTTACAATTACTGCTTTACTGCACAGATGGGGCTAAACTGTAGAAACGGGCATTGGGCTGAATGAAGAAGCCCTGGTACATGACTTCCAGGGTGGTAGGGGGTGTTTAATACGTAGGGGAGGGGTGGATAGTGGAGTGGGTTTAATATTTATCATTTTCCGGTGGGAGGGCAGCTTGCTTGACTGCAGATATCTCAAGTTCCTGAAAATATATTTCTTAGATTTGAATGGGATACAAAACTAGAGAGTCTCCCCTTTCAGAAGGTTCTGGGGACTTGGGCATCAGATTTCAGGAGCCAGAGCAATTCACCAATGAATATCTAAAACTGCATATTAGGCGTGTGGAGCTGGAGCAGGGACCAGCTGCTTGAAGGCTGATATCTCTGGTTCTGGGCATAGTAGAGACAAGGTGCCAGTGTCCACCAAAAGGGGAGAGTCACAGCTTTTGGATTATACCCTCAGAAAATCTCTAAGTCAGACAGAACCCGAGATATCTGGCTGGTAACAGAAATTAACAGGCTTGGATGGGGACCACTACTTTCAAGTAGGATATCTCCGGTTCCCCAGGGCCGATTTTCAAAAATCTAGAACCCCTGGAAAGAGGGGACTATCAGCTATCAGCCTAAGGCCCTTATACTCCTGGGGCCCTTGTGCAAGATCCCATTGAGCCCATATGAAAAGACGGCCCTGCGGATGACCCTGCAGCACCGATTGACCAAACTTTAGGTCCTCATCGGCCAAGGTGTCAAACTTGTAGAACTTAGCAAATGTGTTTGACCCTGACCAAGTAGCTGCTCAACAAAGTTGTAATGCCGAGACCCCCCCCCGGGCAGCCACCCAGGATGAGCCCCCATTCCTAGTGGAGTGGGCCTTTACCGACGTCGGTAACGGCAATGTAGCCATAGTATGAGCTTGCTGAATCGTATTTCTAATCCAACGTGCAATATTCTGCTTGGAAGCAGGACAGCCAATCTTGTTGTGATCATACAGGACAAACAGAGCCTCTGTTTTCCGTATACAAGCTGTTCTAGCAACATAGATTTTCAAAGCTCTAACCACATCTAGAGACTTTGAATCAGTGAATGTGTCAGTAACTACTGGCACCACAATAGGTTGGTTTATGTGAAAAGCAGAAACCACCTTTGGAAGAAAATATTGGCGAGTCCGCAACTCTGCCCTATCTTCATGGAAAATCAGGTAAGGGCTCTTGTGAGACAAGGCCCCCAATTCAGACACCCGCCTTGCGGATGCCAATGCCAAAAGCATCACCACTTTCCAAGTGAGAAACTTCAACTCTATCTTTTGTAGAGGCTCAAACCAATCCGATTGAAGGAACTGCAATACCACGTTAAGGTCCCATGGTGCCACTGGAGGCACGAATGGAGGCTGGATGTGCAGAACCCCTTTCATGAAGGTCTGAACCTCTGGAAGAGAGGCCAATTGTTTTTGGAAGAACACTGACAAGGCCGAAATCTGGACCTTGATTGATCCCAATCGTAGGCCCATCTCCACACCATCCTGCAAAAAATGGAGAAAACGTCCTAAGTGAAACTCTTCCATAGGAGCTTTCTTGGATTCACACCAAGACACATATTTTCTCCAAATACGGTGGTAATGTTTTGACGTTACTCCCTTTCTGGCCTGAATAAGGGTGGGGATGACCTCCTTAGGAATACCCTTCCTGGCTAGGATACGGCGCTCAACAGCCATGCCGTCAAACGTAGCCGCGGTAAGTCTTGATACATGGCCCCTGCTGCAGCAGGTCCTCCCGAGGAGGAAGCCTCTCCTATGAGTAACAGCTGAAGATCTGGGTACCAAGCCCTTCTTGGCCAGTCTGGGGCAATGAAGATTGCTCGAACCCTTGTCTTTCTTATGATCCTGAGTACTTTTGGGATCAGCGGAAGTGGAGGGAAAATATACACTTACGGAAACACCCACTGGGTCACCAGTGCATCCACTGCTACTGCTTGAGGGTCTCTCGACCTGGAACAGTAGCTCTGAAGCTTCTTTTTAAGACGAGACGCCATCATGTCTATTTGAGGAACTCCCCCAAAGACTTGTCACTTCTGCGAAGACTTCTTGGTGGAGGCCGCACTCTCCTGGATGGAGATCGTGTCTGCCGAGGAAGTCTGCTTCCCAGTTGTCTACTCCCGGAATGAATATTTCTGACAGAGCTTGTATATGTTTTTCTGCCCAGCAGAGGATTTTTGTCGCCTCTGCCATTGCCGCTCTGCTTTTCGTTCCGCCCTGCCTGTTTATGTATGCGACTGCTGTTATATTGTCTGCCTGGATCTGCATGGGACGGTCTTGAAGAAGATGTACCGCTTGTTGAAGGCCATTGTAAATGGCTCTTAGCTCCAGCACGTTTATGTGAAGGCAGGCTTCCTGATGTGACCAACTTCCCTGGAAGTTTTCTCCCTGAGAGACTGCTCCCCAGGCTCGGAGACTTGCATCCGTGGTTACTAGGACCCAGTCCTGAATGCCGAACCTGCATCCCTCTAGCTGGTGAGAGCTGTGCAACCACCACAGGAGCGAAATCCTGTTTTTTGATGACAGGATTATCTTTCTGTGCATGTGTAGGTGTGACCCCGACCAATTGTCCAACAGGTCCCACTGGAGTACTCTGGCATGGAACCTGCCAAACTGTATGGCCTCGTAGGCCGCCACCATCTTCCCCAACAACCGAATGCACTGATGGATCGACACACTTGATGGTTTCAATATCTGTTTTACCATTTTCTGGATTTCCAGAGCCTTTTACAGTGGAAGAAATTCTCTCTGAACTTCTGTGTCCAGAATCATCCCGAGGAAAGACAACCTTGTCGTCGGTTCCAACTGTGACTTTGGGTATTTTATGATCCACCCGTGTTTTTGGAGTATTGACAGGGAGAGGAATATGTTTTGTAATAACTGCTCCCTGGATCTCGCCTTTATCAGGAGGTCGTCCAGATAAGGGATTATATTGACTCCTTTCTGACGAAGGAGGACCATCATCTCCGCCATCACCTTGGTGAATACCCTCGGCGCCGTGGAGAGACCGAAATGTAACATCTGGAATTGGTAATGGCAATCCTGAATCGCGAATCTCAGATAAGCCTGGTGAGGAGGATAAATGGGAACATGCAGGTAAGCATCCTTTATGTCCCCCGACACCAAGTAGTACCCCTCCTCCAGACTGGAAATCACCGCCCGAAGTGATTCCATCTTGAACTTGAACCTTTTCGGGAAGAAATTCAGATTTTTTAGATTTAGGATCGGTCTGACCGAGCCGTCCGGCTTTGGAACAACAAAAAGGCTAGAATAAAAACCCCGCCCTTGTTGTGACAACGGTACCAGGACTATGACCTGGTCTTGACATATTTTTTTGGATTGCTGCTGTTACTGCTTCTCTCTCTTGCAGAGAAGCTGGCAGGGTCGATTTGAAAAATCGGCAAGGGGGAATGTCTTGAAACTCCAGCTTGTACCCCTGGGATACTAATTGCAATACCCAGGGGTTCAGGCCAGACAGAATCCAATCCTGGCTGAAAAGTCTGAGACGTGCCCCCACCCGAGCGGCCTCCCGCAAGGGAGTTCCAGCGTCATGCTGGGGATTTGGCTGAATTAGGGGTAGACTTTTGCTCTTGGGAACCTGGAGACAGTGTGGGCTACTTTCCCCTTCCCCTTCCTGCAAAGAAGGGGGAACCTCTCATCTTTTTGTATTTATTGGGCCGAAAGGACTGCATTTGCGGGTGATAGGTCTTTTTTGCCGGTGCAGGCGCAGAGGGCAAAAATGTTGACTTACCTGCGGTAGCCGCCGAGACTAACGCATCCAGGCCATCGCCAAATAAGGCCTCACCTTTATATGGGAGAGCCTCCATGTTTCTTTTGGAATCTGCATCCGCATTCGACTGGCGAATCCATAACACCCGCCTAGCCAATACTGCCATAGTAGCGGCTTGTGAACTCAAAAGTCCAATATCCTTCATTGCTTCCAGCATGTAGGCGGCAGCATCCTTGATATTCCCTAACTTAAGGAGTATCTCATCTTTATCAATCATGTCAATTTCTGATGACACGCTTTCTGACCATTTTTCAATAGTGCGACTCACCCATGCGCAGGCAATAGTGGGCCTGAGCAGTGTACCATTGGTAACATAAATGGATTTCAATGTCGTTTCCATTTTGCTGTCTGCCGGCTCTTTAAGAGAAACCATGCCAGGAGCAGGGAGAATTACCTTCTTTGTCAACCTGGAAAGTGCACTGTCTAACACAGGGGGTGACTCCCATTTTTTCCTGTCTTCAACCGGGAAAGGATAAGCTATGTGAATCCTTTTGGGAATACGAATTTTTTTATCAGGATTCACCCACATCCCTTCAAAAAGAGCATTTAGTTCATGTGAAGGAGGGAATGTGACTTTGGATTTCTTTTCCTTACATAAATAAGCTTTCTCCTGAGGTACAGTAGTGCTTTCTGTAACCTCCAACACGTCCCTTATAGCCACAATCATATATTGTATACTGTTTGCCAATTTATGATCTATCTCTCTGGATTCACTATTGTCGACACAAGAATCAGAATCTGTGTCGGTATCAGTGTTTACAACATTTGCAAATGGTCTCTTATGTGAACCAGAGGGGCCGCCCGCATAAGGAATAACAGCATCCTGAAAAATCACATCTTCCACAGATTTTCTCCAGCATGCAGCCTTAGATTCAGACTTATCCAATCTATGGTTAATCAGATGCATACTGTCACGTAGCTCTTTCACCCATGCAGGCTCTTGATGTGCCGGTAGCGCCACCACATTACAACTCTGTGTCCCTAAAATGGCTTCCTCTGGGGAGGAACTCCCTGCCCCAGACATGCCTCACACGTGTACACCACACTCACAGACACACTGGGAATTATTTTGGGGACAGACTCACAGTAAAATCTGTCAGAGGGACACAGGATAGGAGCAGCCAGTTCACAAACCCAGCGCCAGTATTGCCTGTGAACACAGTACGTCCACAGCCCAAAAGCGCTTTTAAATAGTAATATACACTATCAAATGCACCACAATCGCTTTGTTCCCCCCCTTTATAGGACCCTGTACTTGTCAGAAGTGGAGGAGAGGACCAGCGTGTTCTCTGCAGCCTGAGGAGAGAGAGAAAATGGTGCTGAGTAGTGTGCTGGCTGCCTGAGGAAGAAGCTCCGCCCTTTTTACCTCAGAAACTTTTCATAATATTTATACTGGCGGGGGTAGGGCTGTGCCTGGGCATCTTATGCCCCCTTTTAGCCAGTTTGAGGTATTTTTCTTGCTGCCCAGGGGCACCCCCCCCTCGCGCCCTGCACCCTGCAGTACCTGTGTGTGTGGGCAGCAAAGGCGCGCTGCGCTCCCACCAGCCGCGCCGCACCTCAGCCGTCACTTACTTGATTGAAGATCATTCTTCTTATACTCACCTGTCTTCTGACTTCTGGCTCTGTGAGGGGGGTGACGGCGTGTTGTGGGAGTGAGCATCTAGACACAGCTAGCGTTCAATTCCCTTCAGGAGCTAATGGTGTCCTGTCAGCCAGAAGTGGAGCCATGAAACTCTGAGGAAGTTGGTTCTGCTTCTGCCCCCTCAGTCCCACGCAGCAGGGAGTCTGATGCCAGCAGATCTCCCTGAAAATAAAAAACCTAACATAAGTCTTTTCAGAGAAACTCAGTAGAGCTCCTCAGAGTGCAACCAGTCGACCTGGGCACATTTCTAAAACTGAGGTCTGGAGGAGGGGCATAGAGGGAGGAGCCAGTTCACACCCAATGAAAAGTCTTTAGAGTGCCCATGTCTCCTGCGGATCCCATCTATACCCCATGGTCTTGATGTCGTCCCCAGCATCCTCTAGGACGTATGAGAAATATAAATTGCAGTGTAAAAATAAAGCAGCCAGTATTTACCCTGCACAGAACTAATATATAACCCACCCAAATCTAAATCGCTCTACATACTGTATGCAGCCCCATCTGCAGTGCAATATGCTTTTGCCCATTAGTGTGCATTTTTGGTTTGCTAACAATATAATCTCCTCCTTATTCCGGCTCTGCTGGTACCCCATAAAAATGGATCTTTTTGGAGGTAATCCTAAAAATTATAATTGATATATAATCCACTAAGTATGAATCTAATAGTTATGTCAATGCAGCTATCCTAAGGAGAGATCATTCTTGGCTTTGTGCTTAGCAAACCTTAAAACCGAGGGGGTTATTCCAAGTTGATCGCAGCAGGATTTTTGATAGCAATTGGGCAAAACCATGTGCACTGCAGGGGAGGCAGATATAACATGTGCAGAAAGAGTTATAGGCCCTACACACTGGCCGATATTCTGAAAGATATGAACGATCTCGTTCATAAATGAACGAGAACTCGTTCATATCTTTCAGTGTGGAGACTCCAGCGATGAACGATGCGCGGCCCCGCGCTCGTTCATCGCTGGTCTCCCGTCGGCTGTGCATGCAGGCCAATATGGACGATCTCGTCCATATTTGCCTGCACTTCAATGCAGCCGCGTGACGGGGGGAGTGAAGAAACTTCACTCCCCCCGTCACTGCCCCCCCGCCGCCGGGTCGCTCGTCGGCCGTATCGGCCGTCGGGCACCTCGGCGGCGCATCGGGAAATGAGTAGGGCCCATTAGATTTGGGTGGGTTATTTTATTTCTGTGCAGGGTAAATACTGGCTGCTTTATTTTTACACTGCAAATTAGATTGCAGATTGAACACACCCCACCCAAATCTAACTCTCTCTGCACATGTTATATCTGCCTCCCCTGCAGTGCACATGGTTTTGCCCAATTGCTATCAAAAATCCTGCTGCGATCAACTTGGAATTACCCCCCTAATTCATCTAACAGAAGTCCTACAGAGTCCACATGGAGGGGGCATGGTTTCCAGAAGCACAGGCTGCTGCTGTGTTATGGAGTGCTAGCAGCCTGTGTTAATGTGAAAACATAGCCACGAGATGCTGAGGTAATGACAGGTAACTCCTCACAGACATAAAACTCACAGACATAAAACAACTGACACAATGAGGTGTCACCTAAGTCATGTCCTTGTACATTTGCTTCTACTCTGTCTTTCCAGAGTTCTCCACTTACTGAATAAAGTAACACTGCATACGAGATGTTTGGAGGCTCTATTGTACTTTGCTATTATTGGTTCTAGGAATTATTGTTATTTTAGCTTCATCTATATCTATACATATATATTATTATGCTATGCTTTACAGAGAAGGTTTAATCCATACTTGCCGACATTCTGGTTGCTCTCTGTGGGAGAGAGCAGCCAGGTCGGCTCAGCAAGGGGGCAGGGGAGGGCTGTGACGTGGGGAGGAGGTGGACCGGAGGCGGGATGGGGGTGGGACAGGGGCGTGGAGTTACCATGTCACATCCTTTAAGCCACGCCCCGCTCTGTAATGCCGCGATCACCGGCATTACACTGCAGGGGGCGTGGCTATGATGACGCGATTCAGCAAGAATCGCATCATCAACTGCCCGGACCGCCCACTTTACAAACTAAGTGGGCGGACGGGCAGGGGGACCCCTGATTCCGGGAGACTTGCCTGCTCTTCCAGGGGGCCGGGAGGGTCACCCGATTTTCGGAAGCCTCCCGGCCATTCCGGTAGAGTAGGCAAGTATGGTTTAATCATCCACATCAAATCCTGCCCAATGGTGGCTATTGTGCAGTCTGAATTCTCTATCACACAACCAGAGCCAAACCTAAGCAATATGATGCCCTAGGCAAGATTTTGGCTGGTGCCCACTAGCACTGCTGCTAGTACTGCCTCTGACCCTGCGTCCCTTTCCCAGCACCATCAACACTCACCCATAGCAGTCCTCATTTTGGTGCTCCTACCCCTTTTATTTTAAATAGGAACTGTGCGCAAATTCAGTGTGCAGCCCAAAAAGGGGCGTGTCTGCTGGGGAGTAGCATGGACACACAATTAGAGATGTACACTTGAAATTTTTCGGGTTTTGTGTTTTGGTTTTGGGTTCGGTTCCGCGGCCGTGTTTTGGGTTCGACCGCGTTTTGGCAAAACCTCACCGAATTTTTTTTGTCGGATTCGGGTGTGTTTTGGATTCGGGTGGTTTTTTCAAAAAACCCTAAAAAACATCTTAAAACATTGAATTTGGGGGTCATTTTGATCCCATAGTATTATTAACCTCAATAACCATAATTAACACTCATTTTCAGTCTATTCTGAACACCTTACACCTCACAATATTATTTTTAGTCCTAAAATTTGCACCGAGGTCGCTGGATGACTAAGCTCAGCGACCCTAGTGGCCGACACAAACACCGGGCCCATCTAGGAGTGGCACTGCAGTGTCACGCAGGATGTCCCTTCCAAAAAACCCTCCCCAAACAGCACATGACGCAAAGAAAAAAAGAGGCGCAATGAGGTAGCTGTGTGAGTAAGATTAGCGACCCTAGTGGCCGACACAAACACCGGGCCCATCTAGGAGTGGCACTGCAGTGTCACGCAGGATGTCCCTTCCAAAAAACCCTCCCCAAACAGCACATGACGCAAAGAAAAAAAGAGGCGCAATGAGGTAGCTGTGTGAGTAAGATTAGCGACCCTAGTGGCCGACACAAACACCTGGCCCATCTAGGAGTGGCACTGCAGTGTCACGCAGGATGTCCCTTCCAAAAAACCCTCCCCAAACAGCACATGACGCAAAGAAAAAAAGAGGCGCAATGAGGTAGCTGACTGTGTGAGAAAGATAAGCGACCCTAGTGGCCGACACAAACACCGGGCCCATCTAGGAGTGGCACTGCAGTGTCACGCAGGATGTCCCTTCCAAAAAACCCTCCCCAAACAGCACATGACGCAAAGAAAAAAAGAGGCGCAATGAGGTAGCTGACTGTGTGAGAAAGATAAGCGACCCTAGTGGCCGACACAAACACCGGGCCCATCTAGGAGTGGCACTGCAGTGTCACGCAGGATGTCCCTTCCAAAAAACCCTCCCCAAACAGCACATGACGCAAAGAAAAATAAAAGAAAAAAGAGGTGCAAGATGGAATTGTCCTTGGGCCCTTCCCACCCACCCTTATGTTGTATAAACAAAACAGGACATGCACACTTTAACCAACCCATCATTTCAGTGACAGGGTCTGCCACACGACTGTGACTGAAATGACGGGTTGGTTTGGACCCCCACCAAAAAAGAAGCAATTAATCTCTCCTTGCACAAACTGGCTCTACAGAGGCAAGATGTCCACCTCATCATCATCCTCCGATATATCACCGTGTACATCCCCCTCCTCACAGATTATCAATTCGTCCCCACTGGAATCCACCATGTCAGCTCCCTGTGTACTTTGTGGAGGCAATTGCTGCTGGTCAATGTCTCCGCGGAGGAATTGATTATAATTCATTTTAATGAACATCATCTTCTCCACATTTTCTGGATGTAACCTCGTACGCCGATTGCTGACAAGGTGAGCGGCGGCACTAAACACTCTTTCGGAGTACACACTTGTGGGAGGGCAACTTAGGTAGAATAAAGCCAGTTTGTGCAAGGGCCTCCAAATTGCCTCTTTTTCCTGCCAGTATAAGTACGGACTGTGTGACGTGCCTACTTGGATGCGGTCACTCATATAATCCTCCACCATTCTATCAATGGTGAGAGAATCATATGCAGTGACAGTAGACGACATGTCCGTAATGGTTGTCAGGTCCTTCAGTCCGGACCAGATGTCAGCATCAGCAGTCGCTCCAGACTGCCCTGCATCACCGCCAGCGGGTGGGCTCGGAATTCGGATTTGGGATTTCGAAGAATGCACAGTTCTTTGCTGTGCTGCTTTTGCCAGCTTGAGTCTTTTCATTTTTCTAGCGAGAGGCTGAGTGCTTCCATCCTCATGTGAAGCTGAACCACTAGCCATGAACATAGGCCAGGGCCTCAGCCGTTCCTTGCCACTCCGTGTGGTAAATGGCATATTGGCAAGTTTACGCTTCTCCTCCGACAATTTTATTTTAGGTTTTGGAGTCCTTTTTTTTCTGATATTTGGTGTTTTGGATTTGACATGCTCTGTACTATGACATTGGGCATCGGCCTTGGCAGACGACGTTGCTGGCATTTCATCGTCTCGGCCATGACTAGTGGCAGCAGCTTCAGCACGAGGTGGAAGTGGATCTTGATCTTTCCCTAATTTTGGAACCTCAACTTTTTTGTTCTCCATATTTTATAGGCAGAACTAAAAGGCACCTCAGGTAAACAATGGAGATGGATGGATTGGATACTAGTATACAATTATGGACGGACTGCCACGGTTAGGTGGTATAAAAAATCCACGGTTAGGTGGTATATAATACAATTATGGATGGACGGACTGCCTGCCGAGTTCCGACACAGAGGTAGCCACAGCCGTGAACTACCGCACTGTACACTGGTTGATAAAGAGATAGTAGTATACTCGTAACAACTAGTATGACACTATGACGACGGTATAAAGAATGAAAAAAAAACCACGGTTAGGTGGTATATATTATAATAATAATACAATTATGGATGGACGGACTGCCTGCCGACTGCCGACACAGAGGTAGCCACAGCCGTGAACTACCGCACTGTACACTGGTTGATAAAGAGATAGTAGTATACTCGTAACAACTAGTATGACACTATGACGACGGTATAAAGAAAGAAAAAAAAATACCACGGTTAGGTGGTATATATTATAATAATAATACAATTATGGATGGACGGACTGCCTGCCGACTGCCGACACAGAGGTAGCCACAGCCGTGAACTACCGCACTGTACACTGGTTGATAAAGAGATAGTAGTATACTCGTAACAACTAGTATGACACTATGACGGTATAAAGAATGAAAAAAAAACCACGGTTAGGTGGTATATATTATAATAATAATACAATTATGGATGGACGGACTGCCTGCCGACTGCCGACACAGAGGTAGCCACAGCCGTGAACTACCGCACTGTACACTGGTTGATAAAGAGATAGTAGTATACTCGTAACAACTAGTATGACACTATGACGACGGTATAAAGAAAGAAAAAAAAATACCACGGTTAGGTGGTATATATTGTAATACAATTATGGATGGACGGACTGCCTGCCGAGTTCCGACTGCCGACACAGAGGTAGCCACAGCCGTGAACTACCGCACTGTACTGTGTCTGCTGCTAATATAGACTGGTTGATAAAGAGATAGTATACAATACATACAACAATATACTACTATACTGGTGGTCAGGCACTGGTCACCACTAGTCACACTGGCAGTGGCACTCCTGCAGCAAAAGTGTGCACTGTTTAATTTTAAATTAATATAATATTATGTACTCCTGGGGGCTCCTGCTATAACAACCTGCAGTGCTCCCCAGTCTCCCCCACAATTATTATAAGCTTTGCCTTTTATACATTGATGTGCAGCACACTGGGCTGAGCTGAGTGCACACAGACTGAGTCACACTGTGTGACTGGCTGCTGCTGTGTATCGTTTTTTTTCAGGCAGAGAACGGATATAGCAGAGAACGGATATATTATATTAAAATAAATAAAAGTTAACTAACAACAACTGCACTGGTCACTGTGGTAAACTCTGTCTGACTCTGCACAATCTCTCTCTCTCTTCTAATCTAATTTCTAATGGAGAGGACGCCAGCCACGTCCTCTCCCTATCAATCTCAATGCACGTGTGAAAATGGCGGCGACGCGCGGCTCCTTATATAGAATCCGAGTCTCGCGAGAATCCGACAGCGTCATGATGACGTTCGGGCGCGCTCGGGTTAACCGAGCAAGGCGGGAGGATCCGAGTCTGCTCGGACCCGTGAAAAAAACATGAAGTTCGTGCGGGTTCGGTTTCAGAGAAACCGAACCCGCTCATCTCTAATTTTTAGTCCTAAAATTTGCACCGAGGTCGCTGGATGACTAAGCTAAGCGACCCAAGTGGCCGACACAAACACCTGGCCCATCTAGGAGTGGCACTGCAGTGTCACGCAGGATGGCCCTTCCAAAAAACACTCCCTAAACAGCACATGACGCAAAGAAAAAAAGAGGCGCAATGAGGTAGCTGTGTGAGTAAGCTAAGCGACCCTAGTGGCCGACACAAACACCTGGCCCATCTAGGAGTGGCACTGCAGTGTCACGCAGGATGGCCCTACCAAAAAACACTCCCCAAACAGCACATGACGCAAAGAAAAAAAGAGGCGCAATGAGGTAGCTGTGTGAGTAAGCTAAGCGACCCTAGTGGCCGACACAAACACCTGGCCCATCTAGGAGTGGCACTGCAGTGTCACGCAGGATGGCCCTTCCAAAAAACACTCCCCAAACAGCACATGACGCAAAGAAAAAAAGAGGCGCAATGAGGTAGCTGTGTGCGTAAGCTAAGCGACCCTAGTGGCCGACACAAACACCTGGCCCATCTAGGAGTGGCACTGCAGTGTCACGCAGGATGGCCCTTCCAAAAAACACTCCCCAAACAGCACATGATGCAAAGAAAAAAAGAGGCGCAATGAGGTAGCTGTGTGAGTAAGCTAAGCGACCCTAGTGGCCGACACAAACACCTGGCCCATCTAGGAGTGGCACTGCAGTGTCACGCAGGATGGCCCTTCAAAAAAATACTCCCCAAACAGCACATGACGCAAAGAAAAATTAAAGAAAAAAGAGGTGCAAGATGGAATTGTCCTTGGGCCCTCCTACCCACCCTTATGTTGTATAAACAGGACATGCACACTTTAACCAACCCATCATTTCAGTGACAGGGTCTGCCACACGACTGTGACTGAAATGACGGGTTGGTTTGGACCCCCACCAAAAAAGAAGCAATTAATCTCTCCTTGCCCAAACTGGCTCTACAGAGGCAAGATGTCCACCTCATCATCATCCTCCGATATATCACCGTGTACATCCCCCTCCTCACAGATTATCAATTCGTCCCCACTGGAATCCACCATCTCAGCTCCCTGTGTACTTTGTGGAGGCAATTGCTGCTGGTCAATGTCTCTACGGAGGAATTGATTATAATTCATTTTAATGAACATCATCTTCTCCACATTTTCTGGAAGTAACCTCGTACGCCGATTGCTGACAAGGTGAGCGGCGGCACTAAACACTCTTTCGGAGTACACACTTGTGGGAGGGCAACTTAGGTAGAATAAAGCCAGTTTGTGCAAGGGCCTCCAAATTGCCTCTTTTTCCTGCCAGTATAAGTACGGACTGTCTGACGTGCCTACTTGGATGCGGTCACTCATATAATCCTCCACCATTCTATCAATGGGGAGAGAATCATATGCAGTGCCAGTAGACGACATGTCCGTAATCGTTGGCAGGTCCTTCAGTCCGGACCAGATGTCAGCATCAGCAGTCGCTCCAGACTGCCCTGCATCACCGCCAGCGGGTGGGCTCGGAATTCTGAGCCTTTTCCTCGCACCCCCAGTTGCGGGAGAATGTGAAGGAGGAGATGTTGACATGTCGCGTTCCGCTTGACTTGACAATTTTCTCACCAGCAGGTCTTTGAACCCCAGCAGACTTGTGTCTGCCGGAAAGAGAGATCCAAGGTAGGTTTTAAATCAAGGATCGAGCACGGTGGCCAAAATGTAGTGCTCTGATTTCAACAGATTGACCACCCGTGAATCCTTGTTAAGCGAATTAAGGGCTCCATCCACAAGTCCCACATGCCTAGCGGAATCGCTCTGTGTTAGCTCCTCCTTCAATGTCTCCAGCTTCTTCTGCAAAAGCCTGATGAGGGGAATGACCTGACTCAGGCTGGCAGTGTCTGAACTGACTTCACGTGTGGCAAGTTCAAAGGGCAGCAGAACCTTGCACAACGTTGAAATCATTCTCCACTGCGCTTGAGACAGGTGCATTCCACCTCCTATATCGTGCTCAATTGTATAGGCTTGAATGGCCTTTTGCTGCTCCTCCAACCTCTGAAGCATATATAGGGTTGAATTCCACCTCGTTACCACTTCTTGCTTCAGATGATGGCAGGGCAGGTTCAGGCGTTTTTGGTGGTGCTCCAGTCTTCTGTACGTGGTGCCTGTACGCCGAAAGTGTCCCGCAATTCTTCTGGCCACCGACAGCATCTCTTGCACGCCCCTCTCGTTTTTTAAATAATTCTGCACCACCAAATTCAAGGTATGTGCAAAACATGGGACGTGCTGGAATTTGCCCATATTTAATGCACACACAATATTGCTGGTGTTGTCCGATGCCACAAATCCACAGGAGAGTCCAATTGGGATAAGCCATTCCGCGATGATCTTCCTCAGTTGCCGTAAGAGGTTTTCAGCTGTGTGCGTATTCTGGAAACCGGTGATACAAAGCGTAGCCTGCCTAGGAAAGAGTTGGCGTTTGCGAGATGCTGCTACTGGTGCCGCCGCTGCTGTTCTTGCGGCGGGAGTCCATACATCTACCCAGTGGGCTGTCACAGTCATATAGTCCTGACCCTGCCCTGCTCCACTTGTCCACATGTCCGTGGTTAAGTGGACATTGGGTACAGCTGCATTTTTTAGGACACTGGTGACTCTTTTTCTGAGGTCTGTGTACATTTTCGGTATCGCCTGCCTAGAGAAATGGAACCTAGATGGTATTTGGTACCGGGGACACAGTACCTCCAACAAGTCTCTAGTTGCCTCTGCAGTAATGATGGATACCAGAACCACGTTTCTCACCACCCAGGATGCCAAGGCCTCAGTTATCCGCTTTGCAGCAGGATGACTGCTGTGATATTTATTCTTCCTCACAAAGGACTGTTGGACAGTCAATTGCTTGGTGGAAGTAGTAAAAGTGGTCTTACGACTTCCCCTCTGGGATGACCATCGACTCCCAGCAGCAACAACAGCAGCGCCAGCAGCAGTAGGCGTTACACGCAAGGATGCATCGGAGGAATCCCAGGCAGGAGAGGACTCGTCAGAATTGCCAGTGACATGGCCTGCAGGACTATTGGCATTCCTGGGGAAGGAGGAAATTGACACTGAGGGAGTTGGTGGGGTGGTTTGCGTGAGCTTGGTTACAAGAGGAAGGGATTTACTGGTCAGTGGACTGCTTCCGCTGTCGCCCAAAGTTTTTGAACTTGTCACTGACTTATTATGAATGCGCTGCAGGTGACGTATAAGGGAGGATGTTCCGAGGTGGTTAACGTCCTTACCCCTACTTATTACAGCTTGACAAAGGCAACACACGGCTTGACAAATGTTGTCCGCATTTCTGTTGAAATACTTCCACACCGAAGAGCTGATTTTTTTGGTATTTTCACCAGGCATGTCAATGGCCCTATTCCTCCCACGGACAACAGGTGTCTCCCCGGGTGCCTGACTTAAACAAACCACCTCACCATCAGAATCCTCCTTGTCAATTTCCTCCCCAGCGCCAGCAACACCCATATCCTCCTCATCCTGGTGTACTTCAACACTGACATCTTCAATCTGACTATCAGGAACTGGACTGCGGGTGCTCCTTCCAGCACTTGCAGGGGGCGTGCAAATGGTGGAAGGCGCATGCTCTTCACGTCCAGTGTTGGGAAGGTCAGGCATCGCAACCGACACAATTGGACTCTCCTTGTGGATTTGGGATTTCGAAGAACGCACAGTTCTTTGCTGTACTTTTGCCAGCTTGAGTCTTTTCTTTTTTCTAGCGAGAGGCTGAGTGCTTCCATCCTCATGTGAAGCTGAACCACTAGCCATCAACATAGGCCAGGGCCTCAGCCGTTCCTTGCCACTCCGTGTGGTAAATGGCATATTGGCAAGTTTACGCTTCTCCTCCGACAATTTTATTTTAGATTTTTGAGTCCTTTTTTTACTGATATTTGGTGTTTTGGATTTTACATGCTCTGTACTATGACATTGGGCATCGGCCTTGGCAGACGACGTTGCTGGCATTTCATCGTCTCGGCCATGACTAGTGGCAGCAGCTTCAGCACGAGGTGGAAGTCGATCTTGATCTTTCCCTATTTTTGGAACCTCAACATTTTTGTTCTCCATATTTTAATAGGCACAACTAAAAGGCACCTCAGGTAAACAATGGAGATGGATGGATACTAGTATACTTATGGATGGACGAGCGACTGCCGACACAGAGGTAGCTACAGCCGTGGACTACCATACTGTGTCTGCTGCTAATATAGACTGGATGATAATGAGATAAAAATAAAATATATATATATATATATATCACACTAGTACTGCAGCCGGACAGGTATATATATTATGTAATGACGGACCTGCTGGACACTGTCTGTCAGCACTGCAGACTCCTAAAGTAAGCTACTAGTATCAAGAAGATAGAAAAAAAAACCACGGGTAGGTGGTATACAATTATGGATGGACCAGCGACTGCTGACACAGAGGTAGCTACAGCCGTGGACTACCGTACTGTGTCTGCTGCTAATATAGACCGGATGATAATGAGATAAAAATAAAATATATATATATATCACACTAGTACTGCAGCCGGACAGGTATATATATATTATGTAATGACGGACCTGCTGGACACTGTCTGTCAGCACTGCAGACTCCTAAAGTAAGCTACTAGTATCAAGAAGATAGAAAAAAAAAACACGGGTAGGTGGTATACAATTATGGATGGACCAGCGACTGCCGACACAGAGGTAGCTACAGCCGTGGACTACCGTACTGTGTCTGCTGCTAATATAGACTGGATGATAATGAGATAAAAATAAAATATATATATATATCACACTAGTACTGCAGCCGGACAGGTATATATATATTATGTAATGACGGACCTGCTGGACACTGTCTGTCAGCACTGCAGACTCCTAAAGTAAGCTACTAGTATCAAGAAGATAGAAAAAAAAACACGGGTAGGTGGTATACAATTATGGATGGACGAGCGACTGCCGACACAGAGGTAGCTACAGCCGTGGACTACCGTACTGTGTCTGCTGCTAATATAGACTGGATGATAATGAGATAAAAATAAAATATATATATATATATATCACACTAGTACTGCAGCCGGACAGGTATATATATATTATGTAATGACGGACCTGCTGGACACTGTCTGTCAGCACTGCAGACTCCTAAAGTAAGCTACTAGTATCAAGAACATAGAAAAAAAAACCACGGGTAGGTGGTATACAATTATGGATGGACCAGCGACTGCCGACACAGAGGTAGCTACAGCCGTGGACTACCGTACTGTGTCTGCTGCTAATATAGACTGGATGATAATGAGATAAAAATAAAATATATATATATATCACACTAGTACTGCAGCCGGACAGGTATATATATATTATGTAATGACGGACCTGCTGGACACTGTCTGTCAGCACTGCAGACTCCTAAAGTAAGCTACTAGTATCAAGAAGATAGAAAAAAAAAACACGGGTAGGTGGTATACAATTATGGATGGACCAGCGACTGCCGACACAGAGGTAGCTACAGCCGTGGACTACCGTACTGTGTCTGCTGCTAATATAGACTGGATGATAATGAGATAAAAATAAAATATATATATATATCACACTAGTACTGCAGCCGGACAGGTATATATATATTATGTAATGACGGACCTGCTGGACACTGTCTGTCAGCACTGCAGACTCCTAAAGTAAGCTACTAGTATCAAGAAGATAGAAAAAAAAACACGGGTAGGTGGTATACAATTATGGATGGACGAGCGACTGCCGACACAGAGGTAGCTACAGCCGTGGACTACCGTACTGTGTCTGCTGCTAATATAGACTGGATGATAATGAGATAAAAATAAAATATATATATATATATATCACACTAGTACTGCAGCCGGACAGGTATATATATATTATGTAATGACGGACCTGCTGGACACTGTCTGTCAGCACTGCAGACTCCTAAAGTAAGCTACTAGTATCAAGAACATAGAAAAAAAAACCACGGGTAGGTGGTATACAATTATGGATGGACCAGCGACTGCCGACACAGAGGTAGCTACAGCCGTGGACTACCGTACTGTGTCTGCTGCTAATATAGACTGGATGATAATGAGATAAAAATAAAAAATATATATATATCACACTAGTACTGCAGCCGGACAGGTATATATATTATGTAATGACGGACCTGCTGGACACTGTCTGTCAGCACTGCAGACTCCTAAAGGAAGCTACTAGTATCAAGAAGATAGAAAAAAAACCACGGGTAGGTGGTATACAATTATGGATGGACCAGCGACTGCCGACACAGAGGTAGCTACAGCCGTGGACTACCGTACTGTGTCTGCTGCTAATATAGACTGGATGATAATGAGATAAAAATAAAATATATATATATATCACACTAGTACTGCAGCCGGACAGGTATATATATATTATGTAATGACGGACCTGCTGGACACTGTCTGTCAGCACTGCAGACTCCTAAAGTAAGCTACTAGTATCAAGAAGATAGAAAAAAAAAAACCACGGGTAGGTGGTATACAATTATGGATGGACCAGCGACTGCCGACACAGACGTAGCTACAGCCGTGGACTACCGTACTGTGTCTGCTGCTAATATAGACTGGATGATAATGAGATAAAATTAATATATATATATATATATATATATATCACACTAGTACTGCAGCCGGACAGGTATATATATTATGTAATGACGGACCTGCTGGACACTGTCTGTCAGCACTGCAGACTCCTAAAGTAAGCTACTAGTATTAAGAAGATAGAAAAAAAACCACGGGTAGGTGGTATACAATTATGGATGGACCAGCGACTGCCGACACAGAGGTAGCTACAGCCGTGGACTACCGTACTGTGTCTGCTGCTAATATAGACTGGATGATAATGAGATAAAAATAAAATATATATATATATCACACTAGTACTGCAGCCGGACAGGTATATATATATTATGTAATGACGGACCTGCTGGACACTGTCTGTCAGCACTGCAGACTCCTAAAGTAAGCTACTAGTATCAAGAAGATAGAAAAAAAAAACACGGGTAGGTGGTATACAATTATGGATGGACCAGCGACTGCCGACACAGAGGTAGCTACAGCCGTGGACTACCGTACTGTGTCTGCTGCTAATATAGACCGGATGATAATGAGATAAAATTAAAAAAAATATATATATATATCACACTAGTACTGCAGCCGGACAGGTATATATATTATGTAATGACGGACCTGCTGGACACTGTCTGCAGAATGCGTTTATAAAAACACCACACGACGAGTGTTTAACTTTTTCAGGCAGACAATCACAATATACTGGTGGTCAGCAGACAATCACAATATACTGGTGGTCAGTGGTCACTGGTCAGTCACACTGGCAGTGGCACTCTGGCAGCAAAAGTGTGCACTGTACTTAAAATATGTACTCCTGCTATAACTGCTCCCCAGTCTCCCCCACAATTAAGCTGTGTGAGCAGTGAGCACTCAGCACAGTCAGATAATGATATACAGTATCACTGGGCTGAGCACAGATATGGTATGTGACTGTGTCACACTGTGTATCGTTTTTTTTTCAGGCAGAGAACGGATTAATTAAACTGGTGGTGGTCACTGGTCACTGGTCACACTATCAGCAAGTAGTACTCCGTCCTAAGCAGACAATCACAATATACTGGTGGTTAGTGTGGTCACTGGTCAGTCACACTGGCAGTGTGGCACTCTGGCAGCAAAAGTGTGCACTGTACTTAAAATATATTATTTATGTACTCCTGCTCTAACTGCTCCCCAGTCTCCCCCACAATTAAGCTGTGTGAGCAGTGAGCACTCAGCACAGTCAGATATACAGTATTACATATGATGATGCAGCACACTGAGGCTGAGCACAGATATGGTATGTGACTGTGTCACACTGTGTATCGTTTTTTTTCAGGCAGAGAACGGATTAATTAAACTGGTGGTCAATGGTCACACTATCAGCAAGTAGTAGTACTCCAGTCCTAATATGCTCCCCAAAATTAGTAAATACCAAATAGTGTCTCTAACTCTCTACTCTCTTCTCTATAAACGGAGAGGACGCCAGCCACGTCCTCTCCCTATCAATCTCAATGCACGTGTGAAAATGGCGGCGACGCGCGGCTCCTTATATAGAATCCGAGTCTCGCGATAGAATCCGAGCCTCGCGAGAATCCGACAGCGGGATGATGACGTTCGGGCGCGCTCGGGTTAGCCGAGCAAGGCGGGAAGGTTCGAACCTGCCTCGGACCCGTGTAAAAAGGCTGAAGTTCGGGGGGGTTCGGTTTCCGAGAAACCGAACCCGCTCATCACTACACACAATAGTACCCCCAATTCAAATTGCATTGCACAGTAGTGCAAATTTATTCACATTTTATCATGCGAAAGTGTCCCTTATTCACGTACCTTATATACGTTACTCCTCACAGTAGTGCCCCTTATTCACATTACATCACACTGAATTGCTCCTTATTCACATTACACCATACCATATTGTTACGCCACACAGTAAAGCACCTTATACACATAATGCCACACAAAAGTAATGCCTTCATACACATAATACGACACAGTAATGCCCCTTACATATATGACACACATTATTAATGTCCTTATAAACATAATTCACCGTACATATTATGCCAAACTTTATTAATTCCCTTATGCACATAATGTCCCTTACACATATGCCGCACATTATTAATGCCCTTATAGACATAATGACACACATATGTCCCTTACACAGATTATTGCACAACCAACCCACCCGCACACAGCACTCATACGGCTGCTAACACTGTGACTTCTGCCTCTGCTTGGATACAGATGTGATCTCATACATCTTGCCTCAATATGCCATGCAGCAGGAGATGCCTGACGTGAGTCAGCTGGCAGCTCTATGCCAGCTCTGCTAATGTTGGGCACCTTTTTTGCAGAAAATGCATCTTATTTGCATTGCTATGTGAGTAGGATGCACAAGCAGTATGCTGATTAAAATGATATGTGGCATGCTTATATTCTGTGTGCGACTATGGCTATATCTGCATATGAAATGCTACGTTACAGTGGTTTCCAGGAATACACTGTAGCATAGCATTTTGTATGAAACAGCCGCAGTTACAAACAGAATATAGGCATGCCACATATCATTTTAATCAGCATAAGATGCTTGTGGCCCTAGGCATTCCAAATGCCCTAGGCATTCTCCTAGTTTGTCTATGCCTAGGGCCTGCTCTGCACACAACAGAAACATTAGGGTTAGTATTGTTAGTAGCCAAGAAATCTATAAATATGTTTTGTGGGAGGAAACAAGCCCTTGGGAAAACCATGCAAATGTGGGGAAAACATGCCAACTGTATTCATATTGTGCCCTGGTTGGAATGGAACTCATCATCTCCCTAAAGTGTATTGCATTCCAGCTGCTTTTGTACAACTACTTTCATAGATGGCACAATGCTTAATATTATACTGGCAAAATACCCATTATATTGTCATAGCAAAACATCAGTACACTGTGTAGATAAAGTAGAGATGAGCGGGTTCGGTTTTCTGAGAACCGAACCCTACAGAAAATCATATCCCGAGTCTGGATCTGAGTCCGGATCTGGTTTTCCCACCTGACTCGGAAACCAGAACGAGGCAAAACGTCATCATCCCGCTGTCGGAATCTCACGGGTTTTGGATTCCATATAAGGAGCCACGCATCGCCACCATTTTCACTTCAGTCCTGGAGAGTGTAGTGAGAGGACGTGTCTCTCTTCTCAGTGTCTGTATGTGCGGGAAAGTGGTGTGGCGACCTGCTCTGTCTTATGTGTGTCATTCCAGTGCTGTGTTGTGCTGCATCAGTCCAGTGGAGGTGTCTTGTGCTGCATCAGTCCAGTCACAGTGGTGGTGTCCTCTGCTCCATATGTCCAGTGCTGCTGTATAAGTCCAGTCCATTGCAGTGGTACTGTGTTGTCCTGCATCAGTCCAGTGGTGGTGCCCCTGTGCTGCGGTATAAGTCCAGTGATATTGCCGTATATATGTCCAGTGGTATTGCCGTATAAGTCCAGTGATACTGCCGTATGAATCCAGTCCAGTGGTACTGCAGTATAAACTAGAAGTGAGCGGGTTCGGTTCCTCGGGATCTGAACACCCCCCCCCCACCGAACTTCACCCATTTTACACGGTTCCGAGGCCGCCTCGGTTCTTCCTGCCTTGCTCGGTTAACCTGAGCGCGTCCGAACGTCATCATCCCGCTGTCGGATTCTCGCGAGATTCGTATTCTATATAAGGAGCCACGCGTCGTCGCCATTTTCACTCGTGCTTTGGAGATGATAGCAAGAGGATGTGGCTGCGTTCTCTCAGTTTCTGTGTTCAGTGTGCTGCAAATATCTGTGGCTTGTGTCGGCCACTTGGGTCGCTTAGCTTAGCCATCCAGTGACCTCGGTGCACCTCTTTTTTTCTTTGCATCATGTGATGTTTGGGGACTATTTTTTAAATCTGACATCCTGTCTGACACTGCAGTGCCACTCCTAGATGGGCCAGGTGTTTGTGTCGGCCACTTGGGTCGCTTAGCTTAGTCATCCAGCGACCTCGGTGCAAATTTTAGGACTAAAAATAATATTGTGAGGTGTGAGGTGTTCAGAATAGACTGGAAATGAGTGGAAATTATGGTTATGGGGGTTAATAATACTATGGGATCAAAATGACCCCCAAGGTCTATGATTTAAGCTGTTTTTGAGGGTTTTTGTAAAAAAAACACCCGAATCCAAAACACACCCGAATCCGACAAAAAAATTTCAGGGAGGTTTTGCCGAAACGCGTCCGAATCCAAAACACGCCCGTGGAACCGAATCCAAAACCAAAACACAAAACCCTAAAAATTTCCGGTGCACATCACTAGTATAAATACAGTCCAGTGGTACTGCCATATAATTCCAGTTATACTGCCATATATGTTCAGTGGTACTGCTTGTTTGTTTCATTTCAAATCCATTGTGGTGGTGTATAGATCCCAAAATAAGAGAACTGTGTCGATGACCCAATGTTTATGGACCTTACTGTATGTCCAGTGGTACTGCCGTATAAATCCAGTGGTAGTGCCGTATAAATCCAGTCCAGTGGTACTGCTGTATATGTCCAGTGATACTGCTGTATATGCCCAGTGGTACTGCAGTATAAATCCAGTGGTACTGCTATATAAATCCAGTCCAGTGGTACTGCCGTGTATGTCCAGTGATACTGCCGTATATGTCCAGTGGTACTGCCATATAAATCCAGTGATGCTGCCATATATGTCCAGTGGTACTGAAGTATAAATCCAGTGCTACTGCCATATAAATCCAGTCCAGTGGTACTGCCATATAAGTCCAGTGATACTGCCGTATATGTCCAGTGGAACCGCCATATAAATTCAGTGGTACTGCCATATAAATCCAGTCCAGTGGTACTGCCGTGTATGTCAAGTGATATTGCCATATATGTCCAGTGGTACTGCCATATAAATCCAGTGATACTGCTGTATATGTCCAGTGTTACTGCCATATAATTCCAGTGATACTGCCATATTTGTCCAGTAGTACATCCGTATAAATCCAGCGGTACTGCCATACAAATCCATACAGTGGTACTGCCGTATATATGTCCAGTGATACTGCCATATACGTACAGTGGTATTGCCATATAATTCCAGTGATAGTGCCATATATGTCCAGTGGTACTGCCGTATAAATCCAGTCCAGTGGTACAGCCATATATGTCCAGTGATATTGCCGTATATGTCCAATGGTACTGCCATATAATTCCAGTGATACTGCCATATATGTCCAGTGGTACTGCTGTATAAATCCAGTGGTACTGCCGTATAAATCCAGTCCAGTGATACTGCCGTATAAGTCCAGTGATACTGACGTACATGTCCAGTGGTACTGCCATATAAGTCCAGTGATACTGCCGTATAAAACCAGTCCAGTGGTACTGCCGTGTAAGTCCAGTGGTACTGCCATATAATTCCAGTGATACTGCCGTATAAGTCCAGTGGTACTGCCGTATAAGTCCAGTGGTACTGCCGTATTAATCCAGTCAAGTGGTACTGCTGTATAAGTCCAGTGGTACTGCCATATAATTCCAGTGATACTGCCATATATGTCCAGTGGTACTGGCGTTTAAATCCAGTGGTACTGCCATACAAATCCATACAGTGGTACTGCCGTATATATGTCCAGTGATACTGCCATATAATTCCAGTGATAGTGCCGCATATGTCCAGTGGTACTGCCGTATAAATCTAGTGGTACTGCCATATAAATACAGTCCAGTGATACTGCCGTATATGTCCAGTGATACTGCCGTATATGTCTAGTGGTACTGCCGTATAAATCCAGTTTTATACTGCCGTATAAATCCAGTTTTATACTGCCGTATAAATCCAGTCCAGTGGTACTGCTGTATAAGTCCAGTTGTACTGCAATATAAATCCAGTCCAGTTGTACTGCCATTTAAATCCAGTCCAGTGGTACTGCCGTATAAGTACAGTGGTATTGCAATATAAATCCAGTCCAGTTGCACTGCCATTTAAATCCAGTCAAGTGGTACTGCCGTATAAGTCCAGTGATACTGCCATATAAATCCAGTCCAGTGGTACTGCCGCATAAGTCCAGTGGTACTGCTGTATAAATCCAATCCAGTGATTCTGCCATATAAGTCCAGTGATATTGCTGTATATGTCCGGTGGTACTGCCGTATAAGTCCAGTGATACTGCCGTATGAATCCAGTCCAGTGGTACTGCCGTATAAGTCCAGTGGTACTGCCATATAATTCCAGTGATACTGCCATAAATGTTCAATGATACTGTCGTAAATGCAGTGGTACTGCCGTATAAATCCAGTCCAGTGGTACTGCTGTATAAGTCCATTTTTACTGCCATATAATTCCACTGATACTGCTGTATAAGTCCAGTGGTACTGCCGTACAAGTCCAGTGATACTGCCGTATATATGTCCAGTGGTACTGCCATATAAGTCAGTGGTACTGCCGTATAAGTCCAGTGATACTGCCGTATAAATCCAGTCCAGTGGTACTGCCATATAAATCCAGTCTAGTGGTACTGCTGTATATGTCCAGTCCAGTGGTGCTGCCATATATATTCACTGGTGCTGTCCTGTGCTGTATATTATTTACTCCAAATAAAGGGAATATTAATATTTAATCCAAACACTTTTTACAGGGTTTGCCCTGTGTGGTGTAGAGGTACGCGCTCCTGTGCTGCATTTTGTTTTATAACTCCAGAAAAATAATGGAGAACAAAAATTTGGAGGATAAAATAGGGAAAGATTAAGAACCACTTCCTCCTACTGCTGCTGCTGCCGCCGCTGTTGTTGCTGCTGGGAGTCGATCGTCATAACAGAGGGGAAGTCGGAAGACCACTTGTACTACTTCAACTAAGCAAATGACTGTCCAACAGTCCTTTGCGAGGAAGAGGAAATATGACAGCAGTCATCCTGTTGCAAAGCGGATAACTGAGGCCTTGACAGCTATGTTGGTGTTAGATGTGCATCCGGTATCCGACATTAGTACAGTGGGACTGCAGTGCCACTCCTAGATGGGCCAGGTGTTTGTTTTGCACACTTGTGTCGCTTAGCTACCCCATTGCACCTCTTTTATTTTTTTGCATGATGTGCTGTTTGGGGACTAGTTTTTTTAAGTGCCATGCTGTCTGCTACTGCAGTGCCACTCCTAGATGGGCCGGCTGTTTGTGCAGCACACGTGTGTCGCTTAGCTTAGTCATACAGCTACCTCATTGCACCTCTTTTACTTCTTTGCATGATGTGCTGTTTGGGGACTAGTTTTTTTTAAGTGCCATCCTGTCTGCCACTGCAGTGCCACTCCTAAATGGGCCAGATGTTTGTGCCGCACACTTGTGTCACTTAGCTTAGTCATACAGCTACCTCGGTGCAACTTTTAGGCCTAAAAACAATATTGTGAGGTGTGAGGTGTTCAGAATAGACTGGAAATGAGTGGAAATTAATGTTATTGAGGTTAATAATACCGTAGGATCAAAATTATCCACACATTCTGTGATTTTAACTATTTTTTTGTGTTTTTTTCAAAAATCATCCAGATCCAAAACCAAAACCCGAAAGGGTGGTTTTGGCAAAACCTATCCACATCCAAAACTCGAGCAGGGATCCAGATCCAAAATCCAAAACACAAAACACGAAAAGTGCCCGCTGCATAACTCTAATACAAAGTACTGTAAAAATCACATGTATTGTATATTTTAAGATTATTTTTATAAACTCATGTACAGTAATAATATAGGTATAAATAGTAAGTTCTGATGTCTTCACTTATAAAGGAGAACTGTCATGAAAAAAGGTGTCCTTTGCGATGATAAGACTTCTGGGTTAATGACCCGGGAGTCCTTCTATGTATGCGCTGAATGACGTGCGCACAATGGGGTATATTATGAGTGTATGCAAAAAGAAGCCCATAGACTTCTATTAGGCAATGCCATCTATAGATGGCTAATGGGTCCAAGCTCCTGAAAGAATCGCATTCTGGAGTTTGGTAGGTACAAATGGAAAATGCGGCTTAAACTCTGAAAACAACAACTTTAGGAGGTTTGGGCGCATTTTGCATTTAGCACATCCTACCCTTAGGGGCACATTCATTGTGTTAATTATCGGGCCTTGATAAATTAAGTACCCATACTAGTGGGGGGCCTGCTGAGGAGGGAAAGGTAAGCATGAGCTATCTAACACAACAAGTAAGTGTGCTTGGGTAATCCAGAACCAAGTGAGTAATTAACAGGTGTTTACTTTCACTCATAGACTCCAAGAGACTTGATTAAAAAAACAAATGTTTACTATAACACATACATTGTTACAATTTAAAAAATGTTTGAAACAGATGTAGCAACTGCAATTAGCACACAAAAATCAGTAATATATAATAACATATGTTAAAATTATGCAATGAAAAAGCCAGTAACACTGGTGGATAATTCAACCAGTATATGTAACAAGAGTAGTCTCTAAAAAAAAAAAAATTTAGTGTCTCCTATATCAGCCGTTGGTATCGCAAAATATATATACACGTGCCTATAATCAGGAA
The DNA here is from genome assembly GCF_028390025.1 of Pseudophryne corroboree. Classification (NCBI taxonomy): domain Eukaryota; kingdom Metazoa; phylum Chordata; class Amphibia; order Anura; family Myobatrachidae; genus Pseudophryne; species Pseudophryne corroboree. The sequence continues at coordinate 529,431,045 of NC_086446.1, read as the reverse complement.
CAAATGTAGTCTCACAGTTGTAAGTGCAATAGTGTCTCCAATTTACCTGTCACTGGCGTCCCAGTGCAGGATATATTTCTCACTGGGTTTATTACCCGATCAAGCGGGATTATTATCAATAGTTACCCCCTCCAGAAATATATTTCCACCGTAGCACCTTAGCACTGGTGCAGGGATCTTTGTCCTGGTGGATACCATTCCAAATTTCCAGCTGGCGGGCAGTAGAAGCGGCCAGTGATCACAGTGGGCGGCCCAAGATCAGAGGCAGCAGGAACCCAGTGAGAGGGCGGCGTGGCAGTAGAAGTGGCTGGTGACCGCGATATACAGCTCAAAGATAAAGGCAGCAGGAGACCTCAATGTGCGGTGAGCAAGCGACATGGCAGTAGAAGCGGCTGGAGACCGCAGTGTACAGCTCAAAGTCAAAGGAGTAGGAGACCTCGATATGTGGCACACAGACAGCGACTGAAAAAGTTCAGATGAACAGTACTCCAACGGAGTACTGTTCATCTGAACTTTTCCAGGTCTCCTGCTGCCTTTATCTTTGAGCTGTATATCGCGGTCTCCAGCCGCTTCTACTGCCACGCCGCCCGCTCACTGGGTTCCTGCCGCCTCTGATCTCGGGCCGCCCACTGTGATCACTGGCCGCTTCTACTGCCCGCTAGCTGGAAATTTGGAACGGTATCCACCATGATCACGGACAATTGCAGAATCATCACTCTTAAATCGAGGCCAAGGCCTGAGTCTTTGATTGCAACTGCATGTGGTGAATAGCATGCTGACAATTTTAGATATTTCTGTACTTAACATTCCCTTTATTAGGGCATCGGCTTTAGTAAATGATGTTGAAGGACTTGTATCATCATGACTGGTGACTTGTATCATCAAAACTGGTGGCAGTGCTAGTATTTGCTTGCTGCTTCTGCTCTTCTCTTGACTGATCATCGTGATCTATATTGACGAACCACTCAAGTTGTACAAAAAGTACAGTTTAATAGTAGAGATGAGCGGGTTCGGTTCCTTGAGATCCGAACACCCCCCCCCCCCCCCTTCCCGAACTTCACCCATTTTACACAGTTCCGAGGCAGCCTCGGATCTTCCCGCCTTGCTCGGTTAACCAGAAATCCCACAAATCATCCCGCTGTCGGATTCTCGTGAGATTCGTATTCTTTATAAGGAGCCACGTGTCGCCGCCATTTTCACTCGTGCATTGGAGATTGAACGGAGAGGACATGGCAGCGTTCTCTCCCTGAAAAGCTCCGTAATTTGTACTCAGAGTGCTGCAAATATCTGTGCTCTGTGTGCTGCAAATAATCTGTGCTCAGTGTGCTGAAAATATCTACGTTCTCTGCCTGAAAACGCTCCATATCTGTGCTCAGTGTGCTGCAAATATCTGATCAGTGTGCTGCATTGTGGGGACTGGGGACCACCAGTATATAATAATTATAGTAGTGCAGTACAGTAGGCCATTGCTGTATCTTGCAGCTATGGGTCACTGCAAGTATCCATTCCATATCTGTGCAGCATTTTTGTGAGCAGTATATATAGTATTACAGTGCAGCATTTTGGTGACCCAACAGTATATAGTTGTGTCCAGTAGGCCATTGCCTGCTCTATGTCACTGCACGTATCCATTCCATATCTGTGTGGCATTTTTGTGAGCAGTATATATAGTATTACAGTGCAGCATTTTGGTGACCCAACAGTATATAGTTGAGTACAGTAGGCCATTGCTGTATCTTGCAGCTCTGTGTCACTGCACGTATCCATTCCATATCTGTGCGGCATTTTTGTGAGCAGTATATATAGTATTACAGTGCAGCATTTTGGTGACCCATCAGTATATAGTTGTGTACAGTAGGCCATTGCTGTATCTTGCAGCTCTGTGTCATTGAGTGCACGTATCCATTCCATATCTGTGCGGCATTTTTGTGAGCAGTATATATAGTATTACAGTGCAGCATTTTGGTGACCCAACAGTATATATTTGTGTACAGTAGGCCATTGCTGTATCTTGCAGCTCTGTGTCACTGCACGTATCCATTCCATATCTGTGCGGCATTTTTGTGAGCAGTATATATAGTATTACAGTGCAGCATTTTGGGGACCAACAGTATACATATATAGTACAGTAGAGTAGGCCATTGCTATTGATATATTACTGGCATATAATTCCACACATTAAAAAATCGAGAACAAAAATGTGGAGGGTAAAATAGGGAAAGATCAAGATCCACTTCCACCTCGTGCTGAAGCTGCTGCCACTAGTCATGGCCGAGACGATGAAATGTCATCAACGTCGTCTGCCAAGGCCAATGCCCAATGTCATAGTAGAGAGCATGTAAAATAAAAAAAACAAAAGTTCAGTAAAATGACCCAAAAATCTAAATTAATAGCATCTGAGGAGAAGCGTAAACTTGCCAATATGCCATTTACGACACGGAGTGGCAAGGAACGGCTGAGGCCCTGGCCTATGTTCATGGCTAGTGGTTCAGCTTTACATGAGGATGGAAGCACTCATACTCCCGCTAGAAAAATGAAAAGACTTAAGCTTGCAAAAGCACAGCAAAGAACTGTGCGTTTTTCTAAATCACAAATCCCCAAGGAGAGTCCAATTGTGTCGGTTGCGATGCCTGACCTTCCCAACACTGGACGGGAAGAGGTGGCGCCTTCCACCATTTGCACGCCCCCTGCAAGTGCTGGAAGGAGCACCCGCAGTCCAGTTTCTGATAGTCAAATTGAAGATGTCACTGTTGAAGTACACCAGCATGAGGATATGGGTGTTGCTGGCGCTGAGGAGGAAATTGACAAGGAGGATTCTGATGGTGAGGTGGTTTGTTTAAGTCAGGCACCCGGGGAGACACCTGTTCTCCGTGGGATGAATATGGCCATTGACATGCCTGGTCAAATTACAAAAAAATTCACCTCTTCGGTGTGGAATTATTTTAACAGAAATGCAGACAACAGGTGTCAAGCCGTGTGTTACCTTTGTCAAGCTGTAATAAGTAGGGGTAAGGACGTTAACCACCTAGGAACATCCTCCCTTATACGTCACCTGGAGCGCATTCATCAGAAGTCATTGACAAGTTCAAAAACTTTGGGTGACAGCAGAAGCAGTCCACTGCCAACTAAATCCCTTCCTCTTGTAACCAAGCTCCTGCAAACCACACCACCAACTCCCTCAGTGTCAATTTCCTCATTAGACAGGAAAACCAATAGTACTGCAGGCCATGTCACTGGCAAGTCTGACGAGTCCTCTGCTGCCCGGGATTCCTCCGATACATCCTTGCGTGTAACGCCTACTGCTGCTGGCGCTGCTGTTGTTGCTGCTGGGAGTCGATCGTCATCCCAGAGGGGAAGTCGGAAGACCACTTGTACTACTTCCAGTAAGCAATTGACTGTCCAACAGTCCTTTGCGAGGAAGATAAAATATCACAGCAGTCATCCTGCTGCAAAGCGGATAACTCAGGTCTTGGCAGCTGCGTTGGTGTTAAACGTGTGTCCGATATCCACCGTTAATTCACAGGGAATTAGAGAATTGTTTGAGGTACTGTGTCCTCGGTACCAAATACCATCTAGGTTCCATTTCTCTAGGCAGGTGATACCGAGAATGTATACAGATGTAATGAAAAAGAGTCACCAGTGTCCTAAAAAATGCAGTTGTACCCAATGTCCACTTAACCACGGACATGTGGACAAGTGGAGAAGGGCAGACTCAGGACTATATGACTGTGACAGCCCACTGGGTAGATGTATTGCCTCCTGCAGCAGGAACAGCAGCAGCGGCACCAGTAGCAGCATCTCGCAAACGCCAAATCGTAGGCAGGCTACGCTTTGTATCACCGCTTTTCATAAGAGACACACAGCTGACAACCTCTTACGGAAACTGGGGAACATCATCGCAGAATGGCTTACCCCAATTGGACTCTCCTGGGGATTTGTGACATCGGACAACACCACCGATATTGTGCGTGCATTACATCTGGGCAAATTCCAGCACGTCCCATGTTTTGCACATACATTGAATTTGGTGGTGCAGAATTATTTTAAAAACGACAGGGGCGTGCAAGAGATGCTGTCGGTGGCCCGAAGAATTGCGGGCCACTTTCGGCATTCAGCCACCTCGTGCCGAAGACTGGAGCACCATCAATCACTACTGAACATGCCCAGCCATCAGCTGAAGCCAGAGGTGGTAACGAAGTGGAATTTAACCCTCTATATGCTTTAGAGGATGGAGGAGCAGCAAAAGGCCATTTAAGCCTATACATCTACCTACGATATACGCAAAGGAGGGGGAATGCACCTGACTCAAGCGCAGTGGAGAATGATTTCAATGTTGTGCAAGGTTCTGCAACCCTTTAAACTTGCCACACGTGAAGTCAGTTCAGACACTGCCAGCCTGAGTCAGGTCATTCCCCTCATCAGGCTTATGCAGAAAAAGCTGGAGAGATTAAAGAAGGAGCTAAAACGGAGCGATTCCGCTAGGCATGTGGGACTTGTGGATGGAGCCCTTAATTCGCTTAACCAGGATTCACGGGTGGTCAATCTGTTGAAATCAGAGCACTACATTTTGGCCACTGTGCTCGATTCTAGGTTTAAAGCCTACGTTGTATCTCTCTTTCCGGCAGACACAAATCTGCAGATGTTCAAAGACCTTGTCAACTAAAGCGGAAAGTGACCCTTCAACAGCTCCTCCTTCACATTCTCCTGCAACTGGGCTAAGAATTTTGAGCCCACCCGCTGGCGGTGAAGCAGGGCAGTCTGGAGCGAGTGCTGACATCTGGTCCGGACTGAAGGACCTGCCAACGATTACTGACATGTCGTCTACTGTCACTGCATATGATTCTGTCACCATTGAAAGAATGGTGGAGGATTATATGAGTGACCGCATCCAAGTAGGCACGTCAGACAGTCCGTACGTATACTGGCAGGAAAAAGAGGCAATTTGGAGGCCCTTGCACAAACTGGCTTTATTTTACCTAAGTTGCCCCCCCTCCAGTGTGTACTCCGAAAGAGTGTTTAGTGCAGCCGCTCACCTTGTCAGCAATCGGCGTACGAGGTTACTTCCAGAAAATGTGTAGAAGATGATGTTCATCAAAATTAATTATAATCAATTCCTCCGTGGAGACATTCACCAGCAATTGCCTCCAGAAAGTACACAGGGACCTGAGATGGTGGATTCCAGTGGGGACAAATTAATAATCTGTGAGGAGGGGAATGTACACAGTGAAAGGGGTGAGGAATCGGAGGATGAGGAGGAGGTGGACATCTTGCCTCTGTAGAGCCAGTTTGTGCAAGGAGAGATTGAATGCTTCTTTTTTGGTGGGGCCCAAACCAACCAGTCATTTCAGCCACAGTCGTGTGGCAGACCCAGTCAATGAAATGATGGGTTTGTTAAAGTGTGTATGTCCTGTTTATTAGTGATGAGCGGGTACGGATCCTCGGGATCCGAATCCGCCCAAACTTCACCTTTTTTTCACAGGTCCGAGCAACTTGGTTCCTCCCGCCTTGCTCGGTTAACCCGAGCGCGCCCGAAAGTCATCATCCCGCGGTCGGATTCTCGCGAGATTTGTATTCTATATAAGGAGCCGCGCGTCGCTGCCATTTTTCACTCGTGCATTGGAGATGATCGTGAGAGGACGTGGTTGGCGTCCTCTCAGTTTCTATGTTCAGTGGGCTGCAAATATCTGTGCTCAGTGTGCTGCAAATATCTGTGCTCAGTGAGCTGCAAATATCTGTGCTCAGTGTGCTGCAAGTGCAAATATCTACGTTCTCTGCCTGAAAAACGCTCCATGTCTGTGCTCAGTGTGCTGCAAATATCTGTGCTCAGTGTGCTAATTGCTTTATTGTGGGGTCTGGGGACCAGCAGTATTATATAGTAGGAGGACAGTGCAGAGTTTTGCTGACCTGTGACCACCAGTATTATACGTTCTCTGCCTGAAAAACGGTCCATATCTGTGCTGCATTGTAGTATATAGTAGGAGGACAGTGCAGAATTTTGCTGACCACCAGTATAACTATATATATAGCAGTACGGTACAGTAGGCCACTGCTCTACCTCTGTGTCGTCAAGAATACTATCCCATCCATACCTGTGGTGCATTTCAGTTTTGCACAGTTTGCTGACCACCAGTATATAATATATAGCAGTACGGTACAGTAGGCCACTGCTCTACCTACCTCTGTGTCGTCAAGTATACTATCCATCCATACCTGTGGTGCATTTCAGTTTTGCACAGTTTGCTGACCACCAGTATATAATATATAGCAGTACGTTACAGTAGGCTACTGCTCTACCTACCTCTGTGTCGTCAAGCAAACTATCCATCCATACCTGTGGTGCATTTCTGTTTTGCACAGTTTGCTGACCACCAGTATATATAATATATAGCAGTACGGTACAGTAGGCCACTGCGCTACCTACCTTAATGTCGTCAAGTATACTATCCATCCATACCTGTGGTGCATTTCAGTTTTGCACAGTTTGCTGACCACCAGTATATAATATATAGCAGTACGGTACAGTAGGCCACTGCTCTACCTACCTCTGTGTCGTCAAGTATACTATCCATACATACCTGTGGTGCATTTCAGTTTTGCACAGTTTGCTGACCACCAGTATATAATATATAGCAGTACGGTACAGTAGGCCACTGATCTACCTACCTCTGTGTCGTCAAGTATACTATCCATCCATACCTGTGGTGCATTTCAGTTTTGCACAGTTTGCTGACCACCAGTATATATAATATATAGCAGTACGGTACAGTAGGCCACTTCTCTACCTACCTCTGTGTCGTCAAGTATACTATCCATCCATACCTGTGGTGCATTTCAGTTTTGCACAGTTTGCTGACCACCAGTATATAATATATAGCAGTACGGTACAGTAGGCCACTGCTCTACCTACCTCTGTGTCGTCAAGTATACTATCCATCCATATCTGTGCTGCATTTCAGTTTTGAACAGTTTGCTGACCACCAGTATATATAATATATAGCAGTACGGTACAATAGGCCACTGCTCTACCTACCTCTGTGTCGTCAAGTATACTATCCATCCATACCTGTGGTGCATTTCAGTTTTGCACAGTTTGCTGACCACCAGTATATAATATATAGCAGTACGGTACAGTAGGCCACTGCTCTACCTACCTCTGTGTCGCCAAGTATACTATCCATCCATACCTGTGGTGCATTTCAGTTTTGCACAGTTTGCTGACCACCAGTATATATAATATATAGCAGTACGGTACAGTAGGCCACTGCTCTACCTACCTCTGTGTCGTCAAGTAAACTATCCATCCATACCTGTGGTGCATTTCAATTTTGCACAGTTTGCTGACCACCAGTATATAATATATAGCAGTACGGTACAGTAGGCCACTGCTCTACCTACCTCTGTGTCGTCAAGTATACTATCCATCCATACCTGTGGTGCATTTCAGTTTTGCACAGTTTGCTGACCACCAGTATATATAATATATAGCAGTACAGTACAGTAGGCCACTGCTCTACCTACCTCTGTGTCGTCAAGTATACTATCCATCCCTACCTGTGGTGCATTTCAGTTTTGCACAGTTTGCTGACCACCAGTATATAATATATAGCAGTGCGGTACAGTAGGCCACTGCTCTACCTACCGCTGTGTCATCAAGTATACTATCCATCCATACCTGTGGTGCATTTCAGTTTTGCACAGTTTGCTGACCACCAGTATATAATATATAGCAGTACGGTACAGAAGGCCACTGCTCTACCTACCTCTGTGTCGTCAAGTATACTATCCATCCATACCTGTGGTGCATTTCAGTTTTGCACAGTTTGCTGACCACCAGTATATATAATATATAGCAGTACAGTACAGTAGGCCACTGCTCTACCTACCTCTGTGTCGTCAAGTATACTATCCATCCATACCTGTGGTGCATTTCAGTTTTGCACAGTTTGCTGACCACCAGTATATAATATTTAGCAGTGCGGTACAGTAGGCCACTGCTCTACCTACCTCTGTGTCGTCAAGTATACTATCCATCCATACCTGTGGTGCATTTCAGTTTTGCACAGTTTGCTGACCACCAGTATATATAATATATAGCAGTACAGTACAGTAGGCCACTGTTCTACCTACCTCTGTGTCGTCAAGTATACTATCCATCCATACCTGTGGTGCATTTCAATTTTGCACAGTTTGATGACCACCAGTATATAATATATAGCAGTACGGTACAGAAGGCCACTGCTCTACCTACCTCTGTGTCGTCAAGTATACTATCCATCCATACCTGTGGTGCATTTCAGTTTTGCACAGTTTGCTGACCACCAGTATATATAATATATAGCAGTACGGTAGAGTAGGCCACTGCTATACCTACCTTTGTGTCGTCAAGTTTACTATCCATCCATACCTGTGGTGCATTTCAGTTTTGCACAGTTTGCTGACCACCAGTATATATGATATATAGCAGTATGGTACAGTAGGCCACTGCTCTACCTATCTCTGTGTCGTCAAGTATACTATCCATCCATACCTGTGGTGCATTTCAGTTTTGCACAGTTTGCTGACCACCAGTATATATAATATATAGCAGTACAGTACAGTAGGCCACTGCTCTACCTACCTCTGTGTCGTCAAGTATACTATCCATCCATACCTGTGGTGTATTTCAGTTTTGCACAGTTTGCTGACCACCAGTATATAATATATAGCAGTACGGTATAGAAGGCCACTGCTATACCTACCTCTGTGTCGTCAAGTATACTATCCATCCATACCTGTGGTGCATTTCAGTTTTGCACAGTTTGCTGACCACCAGTATATATAATATATAGCAGTACGGTAGAGTAGGCCACTGCTATACCTATCTCTGTGTCGTCAAGTTTACTATCCATCCATACCTGTGGTGCATTTCAGTTTTGCACAGTTTGCTGACCACCAGTATATATGATATATAGCAGTATGGTACAGTAGGCCACTGCTCTACCTATCTCATTGTCATCAAGTATACTATCCATCCATACCTGTGGTGCATTTCAGTTTTGCACAGTTTGCTGACCACCAGTATATATAATATATAGCAGTACAGTACAGTAGGCCACTGCTCTACCTACCTCTGTGTCGTCAAGTATACTATCCATCCATACCTGTGGTGCATTTCAGTTTTGCACAGTTTGCTGACCACCAGTATATAATATATAGCAGTACGGTACAGTAGGCCACTGCTCTACCTACCTCTGTGTCGTCAAGTATACTATCCATCCATACCTGTGGTGCATTTCAGTTTTGCACAGTTTGCTGACCACCAGTATATAATATTTAGCAGTGCGGTACAGTAGGCCACTGCTCTACCTACCTCTGTGTCGTCAAGTATACTATCCATCCATACCTGTGGTGCATTTCAGTTTTGCACAGTTTGCTGACCACCAGTATATATAATATATAGCAGTACAGTACAGTAGGCCACTGCTCTACCTACCTCTGTGTCGTCAAGTATACTTTCCATCCCTACCTGTGGTGCATTTCAGTTTTGCACAGTTTGCTGACCACCAGTATATAATATATAGCAGTACGGTACAGAAGGCCACTGCTCTACCTACCTCTGTGTCGTCAAGTATACTATCCATCCATACCTGTGGTGCATTTCAATTTTGCACAGTTTGATGACCACCAGTATATAATATATAGCAGTACGGTACAGAAGGCCACTGCTCTACCTACCTCTGTGTCGTCAAGTATACTATCCATCCATACCTGTGGTGCATTTCAGTTTTGCACAGTTTGCTGACCACCAGTATATATAATATATAGCAGTACGGTAGAGTAGGCCACTGCTATACCTACCTCTGTGTCGTCAAGTTTACTATCCATCCATACCTGTGGTGCATTTCAGTTTTGCACAGTTTGCTGACCACCAGTATATATGATATATAGCAGTATGGTACAGTAGGCCACTGCTCTACTTATCTCTGTGTCGTCAAGTATACTATCCATCCATACCTGTGGTGCATTTCAGTTTTGCACAGTTTGCTGACCACCAGTATATATAATATATAGCAGTACAGTACAGTAGGCCACTGCTCTACCTACCTCTGTGTCGTCAAGTATACTATCCATCCATACCTGTGGTGTATTTCAGTTTTGCACAGTTTGCTGACCACCAGTATATAATATATAGCAGTACGGTATAGAAGGCCACTGCTATACCTACCTCTGTGTCGTCAAGTATACTATCCATCCATACCTGTGGTGCATTTCAGTTTTGCACAGTTTGCTGACCACCAGTATATATAATATATAGCAGTACGGTAGAGTAGGCCACTGCTATACCTACCTCTGTGTCGTCAAGTTTACTATCCATCCATACCTGTGGTGCTTTTCAGTTTTGCACAGTTTGCTGACCACCAGTATACATGATATATAGCAGTATGGTACAGTAGGCCACTGCTCTACCTATCTCTGTGTCGTCAAGTATACTATCCATCCATACCTGTGGTGCATTTCAGTTTTGCACAGTTTGCTGACCACCAGTATATATAATATATAGCAGTACAGTACAGTAGGCCACTGCTCTACCTACCTCTATGTCGTCAAGTATACTATCCATCCATACCTGTGGTGCATTTCAGTTTTGCACAGTTTGCTGACCACCAGTATATATAATATATAGCAGTACAGTACAGTAGGCCACTGCTCTACCTACCTCTGTGTCGTCAAGTATACTATCAATCCCTACCTGTGGTGCATTTCAGTTTTGCACAGTTTGCTGACCACCAGTATATAATATATAGCAGTACGGTATAGAAAGCCACTGCTATACCTACCTCTGTGTCGTCAAGTATACTATCCATCCATACCTGTGGTGCATTTCAGTTTTGCACAGTTTGCTGACCACCAGTATATATAATATATAGCAGTACGGTAGAGTAGGCCACTGCTATACCTACCTCTGTGTCGTCAAGTTTACTATCCATCCATACCTGTGGTGCATTTCAGTTTTGCACAGTTTGCTGACCACCAGTATATATGATATATAGCAGTATGGTACAGTAGGCCACTGCTCTACCTATCTCTGTGTCGTCAAGTATACTATCCATCCATACCTGTGGTGCATTTCAGTTTTGCACAGTTTGCTGACCACCAGTATATATAATATATAGCAGTACAGTACAGTAGGCCACTGCTCTACCTACCTCTGTGTCGTCAAGTATACTATCCATCCATACCTGTGGTGCATTTCAGTTTTGCACAGTTTGCTGACCACCAGTATATAATATATAGCAGTACGGTACAGTAGGCCACTGCCCTACCTACCTCTATGTAATCAAGTATACTATCCATCCATACCAGTGGTGCATTTCAGTTTTGCACAGTTTGCTGACCACCAGTATATAATATATAGCAGTACGGTACATTAGGCCACTGCTCTACCTACCTCTGTGTCGTCAAGTATACTATCCATCCATACCTGTGGTGCATTTCAGTTTTGCATAGTTTGCTGACCACCAGTATATAATATATAGCAGTACGGTACAGTAGGCCACTGCTCTACCTACCTCTGTGTCGTCAAGTATACTATCCATCCAAACCTGTGGTGCATTTCAGTTTTGCACAGTTTGCTGACCACCAGTATATAATATATAGCAGTACGGTACAGTAGGCCACTGCTCTACCTACCTCTGTGTCATCAAGTATACTATCCATCCATACCTGTGGTGCATTTCAGTTTTGCACAGTTTGCTGACCACCAGTATATAATATATAGCAGTACGGTACAGAAGGACACTGCTCTACCTACCTCTGTGTCGTCAAGTATACTATCCATCCATACCCGTGGTGTATTTCAGTTTTGCACAGTTTGCTGACCACCAGTATATATAATATATAGCAGTACGGTACAGTAGGCCACTGCTCTACCTACCTCTGTGTCGTCAAGTATACTATCCATCCATACCTGCGGTGCATTTCTGTTTTGCACAGTTTGCTGACAACCAGTATATATAATATATAGTAGTACGGTACAGTAGGCCACGGCTCTACCTACCTCTGTGTCGTCAAGTATACTATCCATCCATACCTGTGGTGCATTTCAGTTTTGCACAGTTTGCTGACCACCAGTATATATAATATATAGCAGTACGGTACAGTAGGCCACTGCTCTACCTACCTCTGTGTCATCAAGTATACTATCCATCCATACCTGTGGTGCATTTCAGTTTTGCACAGTTTGCTGACCACCAGTATATATAATAGATAGCAGTACGGTACAGTAGGCCACTGCTCTACCTACCTCTGTGTCGTCAAGTATACTATCCATCCATACCTGTGGTGCATTTCAGCTTTGCACAGTTTGCTGACCACCAGTATATATAATATATAGCAGTACGGTACAGTAGGCCACTGCTCTACCTACCTCTGTGTCGTCAAGTATACTATCCATCCATACCTGTGGTGCATTTCAGTTTTGCACAGTTTGCTGACCACCAGTATATAATATATAGCAGTACGGTACAGTAGGCCACTGCTCTACCCACCTCTGTGTCGTCAAGTATACTATCCATCCATACCTGTGGTGCATTTCAGTTTTGCACAGTTTGCTGACCACCAGTATATAATATATAGCAGTACGGTACAGAAGGCCACTGCTCTACCTACCTCTGTGTCGTCAAGTATACTATCCATCCATACCTGTGGTGTATTTCAGTTTTGCACAGTTTGCTGACCACCAGTATATATAATATATAGCAGTACGGTACAGTAGGCCACTGCTCTACCTACCTCTGTGTCGTCAAGTATACTATCCATCCATACCTGCGGTGCATTTCAGTTTTGCACAGTTTGCTGACCACAAGTATATATAATATATAGCAGTATGGTACAGTAGGCCATGGCTCTACCTACCTCTGTGTCGTCAAGTATACTATCCATCCATACATGTGGTGCATTTCAGTTTTGCACAGTTTGCTGACCACCAGTATATATAATATATAGCAGTACGGTACAGTAGGCCACTGCTCTACCTACCTCTGTGTCATCAAGTATACTATCCATCCATACCTGTGGTGCATTTCAGTTTTTCACATTTTGCTGACCACCAGTATATATATTATATAGCAGTACGGTACAGTAGGCCACTGCTCTACCTACCTCTGTGTCGTCAAGTATACTATCCATCCATACCTGTGGTGCATTTCAGCTTTGCACAGTTTGCTGACCACCAGTATATATAATATATAGCAGTACGGTACAGTAGGCCACTGCTCTACCTACCTCTGTGTCGTCAAGTATACTATCCATCCATACCTGTGGTGCATTTCAGTTTTTGTGCGCAGTATATATAGTAGTAGTCCATTGCTATTGATAAATATATTACTGGCATATAATTCCACACATTAAAAAATGGAGAACATATATGTGGAGGGCAAAATAGGGAAAGATCAAGATCCACTTCCACCTCATGCTGAAGCTGCTGCCACTAGTCATGGCCGAGACGATGATATGCCATCAACGTCGTCTTCCAAGTCCGATGCCCAATGTCATAGTAGAGAGCATGTAAAATCCAAAAAACAAAAGTTCAGTAAAATGACCCAAAAATCAAAATTAAAATCGTCTGAGGAGAAGTGTAAACTTGCCAATATGCCATTTACGACACGGAGTGGCAAGGAACGGCTGAGGCCCTCTCCTATGTTCCTCATGACTAATGGGTCAGCTTCACATGAGGATGGAAGCACTAATCCTCCTGCTAGAAAACTTAAAAGACTTAAAATGGCAAAAGCACAGCAAAGAACTGTGCATTCTTCTAAATCACAAATCCCCAAGGAGAGTCCAATTGTGTCAGTTGCGATGCCTGACCATCCCAACACTGGACGGGAAGAGGTGGCACCTTCCACCATTTGCACGCCCCCTGCAAGTGCTGGAAGGAGCACCCGCAGTCCAGTTTCTGATAGTCAAATTGAAGATGTCACTGTTGAAGTACACCAGGATGAGGATATGGGTGTTGCTGGCGCTGGGGAGGAAATTGACAAGGAGGATTCTGATGGTGAGGTGGTTTGTTTAAGTCAGGCACCCGGGGAGACACCTGTTGTCCGTGGGACGAATATGGCCATTGACATGCCTGGTCAAAATACAAAAAAAATCACCTCTTCGGTGTGAAATTATTTCAACAGAAATGCGGACAACTGGTGTCAAGCCATGTGTTGTCTTTGTCAAGCTGTAATAAGTAGGGGTAAGGACGTAAACCACCTAGGAACATCCTCCCTTATACGTCACCTGGAGCGCATTCATCAGAAGTCATTGAAAGGTTCAAAAACTTTGGGTGACAGCAGAAGCAGTCCACTGCCAACTAAATCCCTTCCTCTTGTAACCAAGCTCCTGCAAACCACACCACCAACTCCCTCAGTGTCAATTTCCTCCTTAGACAGGAAAGCCAATAGTCCTGCAGGCCATGTCACTGTCAAGTCTGACGAGTCCTCTCCTGCCTGGGATTCCTCCGATGCATCCTTGAGTGCAACGCCTACTGCTGCTGGCGCTGCTGTTGTTGCTGCTGGGAGTCGATCGTCATCCCAGAGGGGAAGTCGGAAGACCACTTGTACTACTTCCAGTAAGCAATTGACTGTCCAACAGTCCTTTGCGAGGAAGATAAAATATCACAGCAGTCATCCTGCTGCAAAGCAGATAACTCAGGCCTTGGCAGCCTGGGTGGTGAGAAACATGTTTCCGGTATCCACCGTTAATTCACAGGGAACTAGAGAATTGATTGAGGTACTGTGTCCCCGGTACCAAATACCATCTAGGTTCCATTTCTCTAGGCATGCGATACCGAAAATGTACACAGGCGTCAGAAAAAGAGTCACCAGTGTCCTAAAAAATGCAGTTGTACCCAATGTCCACTTAACCACGGACATGTGGACAAGTGGAGCAGGGCGGACTCAGGAATATATGACTGTGACAGCCCACTGGGTAGATGTATTGCCTCCCGCAGCAACAACAGCAGCGGCGGCACCAGTAGCAGCATCTCGCAAACGCCAACTCGTTCCTAGGCAGGCTATGCTTTGTATCACCGCTTTCCATAAAAGGCACACAGCTGACAACCTCTTACAGAAACTGAGGAACATCTTCGCAGAATGGCTTACCCCAATTGGACTCTCCTGGGGATTTGTGACATCGGACAACACCACCAATATTGTGCGTGCATTACATCTGGGCAAATTCCAGCACGTCCCATGTTTTGCACATACATTGAATTTGGTGGTGCAGAATTATTTAAAAAACGACAGGGGCGTCCTAGAGATGCTGTCTGTGGCCCAAATAATTGCGGGCCACTTTCGGCATTCAGTCACCGCGTGCCGAAGACTGGAACACCAGCAAACACTCCTGAACCTGCCCCGCCATCATCTGAAGCAAGAGGTGGTAACGAGGTGGAATTCAACCCTCTATATGCTTCAGAGGATGGAGCAGCAGCAAAAGGCCATTCAAGCCTATACAGCTACCTACGATATAGGCAAAGGAGGGGGAATGCACCTGACTCAAGCGCAGTGGAGAATGATTTCAACGTTGTGCAAGGTTCTGCAACCCTTTGAACATGCCACACGTGAAGTCAGTTCAGACACTGCCAGCCTGAGTCGTCATTCCCCTCATCAGGCTTTTGCAGAAGAAGCTGGAGAGATTGAAGGAGGAGCTAAAACAGAGCGATTCCGCTAGGCATGTGGGACTTGTGGATGGAGCCCTTAATTCGCTTAACCAGGATTCACGGGTGGTCAATCTGTTGAAATCAGAGCACTACATTTTGGCCACCGTGCTCGATCCTAGATTTAAAACCTACATTGTATCTCTCTTTCCGACACAAGTCTGCAGAGGTTCAAAGACCTGCTGGTGAGAAAATTGTCAAGTCAAGCGGAACGTGACCCGTCAACAGCTCCTCCTTCACATTCTCCCGCAACTGGGGCTGCGAGGAAAAGGCTAAGAATTCCGAGCCCACCCGCTGGCGGTGATGCAGGGCAGTCTGGAGCGAGTGCTGACATCTGGTCCGGACTGAAGGACCTGCCAACGATTACTGACATGTCGTCTACTGTCACTGCATATGATTCTGTCACCATTGAAAGAATGGTGGAGGATTATATGAGTGACCGCATCCAAGTAGGCACGTCAGACAGTCCGTACGTATACTGGCAGGAAAAAGAGGCAATTTGGAGGCCCTTGCACAAACTGGCTTTATTTTACCTAAGTTGCCCCCCCTCCAGTGTGTACTCCGAAAGAGTGTTTAGTGCAGCCGCTCACCTTGTCAGCAATCGGCGTACAAGGTTACTTCCAGAAAATGTGGAGAAGATGATGTTCATTAAAATGAATTATAATCAATTCCTCCGTGGAGACATTCACCAGCAATTGCCTCCAGAAAGTACACAGGGACCTGAGATGGTGGATTCCAGCGGGGACAAATTAATAATCTGTGAGGAGGGGGATGTACACAATGAAAGGGGTGAGGAATCGGAGGATGAGGAGGAGGTGGACATCTTGCCTCTGTAGAGCCAGTTTGTGCAAGGAGAGATTGATTGCTTCTTTTTTGGTGGGGGCCCAAACCAACCAGTCATTTCAGTCACAGTTGTGTGGCAGACCCTGTCGCTGAAATGATGGGTTTGTTAAAGTGTGCATGACCTGTTTATACAACATAAGGGTGGGTGGGAGGGCCCAAGGACAATTCCATCTTGCACCTCTTTTTTCTTTCATTTTTCTTTGCATCATGTGCTGTTTGGCGACTACTTTTTGAAGTTCCATCCTGTCTGACACTGCAGTGCCACTCCTAGATGGGCCAGGTGTTTGTGTCGGCCACTTGGGTCGCTTAGCTTAGTCACACAGCTACCTCATTGCGCCTCTTTTTTTCTTTGCATCATGTGCTGTTTGGGGACTATTTTTTTAATCTGCCATCCTGTCTGACACTGCAGTGCCACTCCTAGATGGGCCAGGTGTTTGTGTCGGCCACTTGGGTCGCTTAGCTTAGTCACACAGCTACCTCATTGCGCCTCTTTTTTTCTTTGCATCATGTGCTGTTTGGGGACTATTTTTTTAATCTGCCATCCTGTCTGACACTGCAGTGCCACTCCTAGATGGGTCAGGTGTTTGTGTCGGCCACTTGGGTCGCTTAGCTTAGTCACACAGCTACCTCATTGCGCCTCTTTTTTTCTTTGCATCATGTGCTGTTTGGGGACTATTTTTTTAATCTGCCATCCTGCCTGACACTGCAGTGCCACTCCTAGATGGGCCAGGTGTTTGTGTCGGCCACTTGGGTCGCTTAGCTTAGTCACACAGCTACCTCATTGCGCCTCTTTTTTTCTTTGCATCATGTGCTGTTTGGGGACTATTTTTTTAATCTGCCATCCTGCCTGACACTGCAGTGCCACTCCTAGATGGGCCAGGTGTTTGTGTCGGCCACTTGGGTCGCTTAGCTTAGTCATCCAGCGACCTCGGTGCAAATTTTAGGACTAAAAATAATATTGTGAGGTGTTCAGAATAGACTGGAAATGAGTGGAAATTATGGTTATTGAGGTAAATAATACTATGGGATCAAAATTACCCCCAAATTCTATAATTTAAGCTGTTTTTGAGGGTTTTTTGAAAAAAAAACACCCGAATCCAAAACACACCCGAATCCGACAAAACATTTTCAGGGAGGTTTTGCCAAAACGCATCCGAATCCAAAACACGGCCGTGGAACCGAATGCAAAACCAAAACCCGAAAAATGTCCGGTGCACATCTCTATTTAATAGTATTATTTATTTACTTGAACCTTTTTTCAAAATTCACCACTCACTGCAGAGTCAGTACTTGTATGTTATGGATACACAGTGTGGTATGGCCTGCAAAGTCACAGTACTTGTATGTACTGGATACACAGTGGTGTATGGACTGAGTTGTTACACAACGGATACACAGTGAGGTAAAGCGCAAAATATTTTTTTCTCTTTTTTTAAGATTTTTTTAAAACTTTTTTTTAACTTGTTCGTAAATGACACTGCAAAGTCACAATGCTTACGTGATTGCAGTTGGGTGTGGCCTGGGAAGTCACAGTACTTGTATGTTATGGATACACAGTAGTCACAGTTAGGGCTGCCGTCAGAAATTGTGGGGCCCGGGACTGACAAAATAGACAGAGCCCCTCCCTCCCAAAAAAAGATTCTGCCGCACCGCTCCACCCATATTTAATGTCATACATTGTGACGCTACATATAGGCCCTCATTCCGAGTTGTTCGCTCGCTAGCTGCCTTTAGCAGCATTGCAAACGCAAACGCCCTCTGGGAGTGTATCTTAGCTTAGCAGAATAGCGAACGAAAGATTAGCAGAACTGCTACTAAATAATTCTTTGCAGTTTCTGAGTAGCACCAGACCTACTCCTAGATTGCGATCACCTCAGTCCGTTTAGTTCCTGGTTTGATGTCACAAACACGCCCGGCGTCCGGCCAGCCACTCCTCCGTTTCTCCAGCCACTCCTGCGTTTTTACCTGGCACGCCTGCGTTTTTCCGCACACTCCCTGAAAACGCTGAGTTGCCGCCAGAAGCCACCCACTTCCTGTCAATCACACTACGATCACTCGAGCGATGAAAAAACGTTGCTCGAGCTTGTGTAGATCTCCAAAGTTTTGTGTTAAATTACTTAGCGCATGCGCGCTGCATACAATGCGCATGCGCATTTTCCACCTAATCGCTGCATTGCAAAAGATGGCAACGAGCGAACAACACGGAATGACCACCATAGGTGGAGTGTTGCGGATCTACAGGTACAGTTTATAGAGAGCTAATGTGCAGATAAGGCTTGTTTTAAGAAGTCCTCCCTGCGCATCAGCCTGCTGCTGATTCACAGACTGGTGCTGCTCTACAGGTATTGGCAATAGGAGCAAGAGGTGGGCCCCCCTTTCTGTAAGGGCCCGGGACACCAGTCCCCACAGTCCCCAACTGATAGCTGCCCTGGTCACAGTACTTGTGTGTTATGGATACACAGTGGGTTACAGCACAAAACAAAAACTTTTTTTTTTCACTTTCATTTTCACTTTTTTTATTTGATTTAACTATTTTTAAACTGTTTACAAATGACACTGTGGAGTCACACTGCATATGTGAATGCAGTGGGGTATGGCCTGTGAAGTCACAGTACTTTTATGTTATGGACAGGGGCGCTTTAAGAGAGGAGGAGGCCCGTGTTCAGCCTCCTCCGTTCGGGCCCCTCCTCTTTGCCAGCAGCGCTGAGAGTCTGAATACTAGAGGGCTCAGCTTCTACTACGCATGCGCAGATATCCAAGAAAATGGTGTGTCTGCCATTGTCCCTGAGATTTCTCTACTGCACATGTGCAGAGGTCCGTGACTATATATACACACACACACACTACTCACCAGCCCATCAAAATGATGAAACAACATAACAGTAATGTCAATGCTGGTGCCTGTGCGTGACCGAGTGGAGCAACACTTGAATTGTTCTTTTGGGTGCAATCTAGTTGCTACCGGTGCACAAAACACTTGAATTTCCCCCATGTAGATGAGGAGCAGCATTAGCCTTTTATTACATAGGATTTATATAAGAGATAGACCCAGTTGGGAGTGAAATTGGGAGGTGGCAGGACTGGAAGTGGGAGGAGTAATGTGTTGAGAGGGGTGGAGTCAGAATTAATTCTGAAAGTGCCCCTTTAAAAATAAAAGTCTAGATCTGCCCCTGGGTGGCAGATACTCTGCCTTACAGTAACCAAATGCAATTTAGCCATCATCATCTACAAGTGGGGATTTGACTTGTGGAATGATGCCCCCATCCAAAGGAAAAAAACATTCATGTCGGGTGGACTGGCCCCACTGCTGCATCTAATGGCTTACTGTGATCGTTGGACCTTTATGTCTCTTAAGTATTACATACACTTCACTTTGTGTGAGGAAGACTAGAGATTGCTAAGTGCTAATTGTGCCCTGTTCATGGGATGCTTACACTAGAATTAATATGGACCCCCCTTCTAGCAAAATATCCTGCGATTGCCCCTGATACAGGTATAAAGATTTACAGAAAAGTGGGATACAGTACTTTCATAGATAGGATACATATAACATGAAGTACATTCAGACAAGAAACACAGGAGAAAACAAAGAAAGAGAACCTCCTATATAATCAATCATGTCTTACAGGCTCCACAAGAACGTGGCAACAATGGTCGTTTTGTTTTTTACAATAAATCTTAATGGCCCATACTGTTTATACAGGGGAATTTTGCGGTCTCTCTCTGCTGATCCTTACATCATTAAGAGTTTAAAATTTGTCTGGAAAATCCAATAATAGTCCTTATACATTTTTCTAAAATGCTTACTGAATTCTACATCCTCCTCATACAAGTGACTCTCTATCCATGTCAGGTCTAAATGAAATTGCATAACATGTCAGAACATATAATTACTGGAGCTGATTGCCCAAGACTGGCTTATTTTCATAGAGGATTCTTGAACTGTCCCCTGCAGTGCACAGGATCCCTCATTACCTGCTATACGTTTATGGCAATCTAGATGGGTTCACCTATATTACAAGTAAACAATGTATTTCAAGGACTAACCCATCCAGTGCCTTCTTCTAACACACACAAGACCAATCTTCAGCTATTCCGCTATGATTAAAAACTGCTGAGAGATCTTACTGTATTTCACTTCTGAAATGTTCTGGGACCAGAGAGTTTCATAGGAAAATACAAATATCATGTGACTAACAGTAAATAGAAAGTATTTTCCAGTACAACAATTACCAAAATATAAAAAAGGTTTATTTAATGGCGGAAAGTATAACAATAAAATATGCTCATTTAGCACCTCCAGTTGAGTCTAAAGAGGGGGGGAGGGGGTACAGATTATCTGGGCCTGCCGGGGGCCCGGGCTAGAGCACACCAGTAGCCCTTTTTTTTGGTGGGATACTTTTTTTTTTTCTTTATTATAAATCAGTGGGCAGGCGGGCGTGCGAGCTGTGGGTCGGGATGCCGGGAGGGAGCATGTATGTGTGTGTCACCTGGCTGTTTGTCCCTTGTCGTGCACATCCCTCACAGCCACTTCCAGCTGCCGCACTGCTGCTAGGATCTTGCGAGATTATATAATCATCTCGCGAGTCAATTTCTGCAGCCGGCTCTGGATGGCTCTTCAAAATCAGCAAGCTCCGGGAGTTGGGCAGGGACTGGGAGGGGCAGGCATGCAGCTGGCTAGGCGTGGCCTGTAGGTTTAAGTAGGCACAGCTCAGCTCAGTTGTAAGTATCAGCAGCAGGGCCGGTCACCTTGTCGGGAGCTAGTCTGTTAGGCTGCAACACTGTGAGCTGAGAACTGTGACTGTGAGTGACAGACACCGCACTGTGGCTTATAAATTCTATATAAATATTCTATAATACATGCATCCATACATTACCAGTAGTGTTATATAGATCTATATATATTTCTATATAAATATATATATTTACCTATGTATAGAAATAGATAAATATACATACTGTGGCCACACCCACTCTGGGAGGCACAGGAAGTTGTTGTACCGGCGCCCAGGATTTCTCTTGGCAGCCCTGAGCACCTCTAAAACCATGCTGCAAAGGCAAAACAATTCAGCAAAAGCTTTACATTGACAGGGTCATCATCAATTTGTTTAATTACATAGGGGGAGATGTACTACTAAGCAGTGATAAAGTGGAGAAGTGAGCCAGTGGAAAAGTTGCCCTTGGCAACCAATCAGCTGCTCTGTATACTTTTATAGTATGCAAATTATAAATGTTACGTCAATGCTGATTGGTTGCCATGGGAAACTTCTCCACTGGCTCACTTCTCCACTTTTATCACTGCTTAGTTAGGGTGACCATATTATCCCTTTTACCTGGGACGCTCATGGATTACACAGATTCTGTGGCTGCCTGACTTCAAGCCTATATTTCAGATGGTTTTAATCAGCCACAGAGCCTGTGTAATCCATGAGGGTCCAGGTAAAAGGGATAATATGGTCACCCTAGCTTAGTACACGTCCCATAAGATCGATTGGGCAGATGCCATTGATAAAGCTGTTTGATTGTAGAAGATTGTGTATGTGTGGTGAGAACCAGTGCCCAGGTTGGGGTGATATAGGACAATGCCATACCACCACTTTCCCTCACTGTCTAGCTAACCACTTGGTAACTGACTGTAACAAGGCAATTTGCAATGGCCCTATTGCAATTTGGTCTCTAGAAAAATGGCTTCCGACTGATATAAATCAGTCAGTAAGAGAAAGAGGTCTATTTAGGGACTTCTCAGCTGACTAAGCAACCGTGGAGCTCCTCTGTTTATTGTTTATACATTACCCAATGCTAAGCATTAATCAACTGCCTTGATCTAGGATGGACAATCAAAGCTGCCGGATCAATATTGTGCATCATTGCCAAAGTGGCATTTTTATATTCTGACGATCATGATGTGGAAAGCATCAATATATTTACATATCCATATATTGCTCATGTATAAAGAAAAACCCATCCACACAGACACTTTTTGGTATTATTTTTATCCACAGCACAGTGCAGTACAATATACATATACTACTAATATCACTGGTATCAGAGCTGGCCTAACTAATATGATGCCCTAGGCAAGATTTTGGCTGGTGCCTCCTAGCACTGCCGCTAGTTCCTCCTCTGACCCTGCACTCCTTTCCCAACACCATCACCCCTCACCCATAGCAGTCCTCATTTTGGTGTTCCTACCCCCTATATTTTAAATAGAGACAGTGCACACATTCGGCGCACAGCTCAAACAAGGGTGTGTTCATGCTGGGAAGGGTCATGGCCACACAGTAGTACCCCCAATTCAGATTATGCCACACAGTAAGGCAACTGTATTCACATTTTGTCATGCAATATTGTCCCTACTTCACGTTATATCACACAATAGTACCCCTTTACTTTATAAATGTTACTCCTCACAGTAGTGCCCCATATTCACATTATATCACACTGAATTGCTCCTTATTCACATTACACCTGTCAGTAAATCTCTAGCTGTGACTTGTGATTTTAAGCTGGGTTGCGGTTGGGAGACGGACTCTCCGGGATGGAAGTGACCTGAAGGGTTAAAGTTCTTAGCTACCCCTGAGATGACGACTGCAGCTGGGACCTCTGAACTGAGTTCTGATTGGGAGATGGTCTCTCCGGGATGGAATCGAGGTGGCTGAATAAAGATCCTTTGCATGAAGCACTAAGACTTGAAGAAGAGGATAATGAGGGAAGAAGATTGACACGGGTACTGATGATCTGAATGAGAATCCCTGGAGAGCCTGGGACACCATTATATTGTGATCTGGAGCCGGACCACCCTCTCGCAGACTCTGGGAGCACAGAGCACTAGCATGCAGACTAGGCTGCATGAGACATACTGGTGTCAGAATGCCCCAGAATGCTCCTAGAAATACCATGTCCTACTGGGATTGGTGCAGCCAATTACCTGAGTCAGGCCTCTAATTGGTCCCCCCAAGTCATGTGCAGAACCAAGATGACGGCACCCTGCACCTGGTGTCACCGGGACTCTCAGCCGCATGGAGCTCTCCTCTGCTGCCTGCTTCCCTCCGCAGCGTCTGGCCTGGTAAGCGCTGGCTCCCGGCGGTGATACTCCTGCTTGCCATGACAACACCATACCATATTGCTCTTTATTCACATTAGACCACACAGTAGTGCCCTTCCTATATGTTTCGCCACACAGTAGAGCACCTCATACACATAATACCACACATTAGTAATGTATTTATACACATAATACCACACATTAATGCCCCTTACACATTATGCCAACCTTTATCAATGCCCTTATATACATAATGTCCCTTATACATATGCCGCACATTATTAATGCCCTTATACACATAATGTCCCTTTCACATATGCCACACATTATTAGTGCACTTATACACATAATGACACACAAAGTGCCCCTTACATTTAGTATTTCTAGGGGCACAAGCAGCTTCTGCTTATTAAAATACGTGGCATGCCTATATTCTGTGTACAACTGAAATTCAAATACAGCAGGAGGCATCTGATGCATCTGATAAATCCATGTGCTGCATCCAATGATATAAGCATCAGATCACCATGGTAATCATCGATCCTACTTGCAACGGTATCAGCCATCGGTTAGTCTGCATAGTCTATTGCATGTAGATTTCAGTCATGTTACAGGTACAATTTGGTTTGCTGCTAGACACCGAGGTTTAATCCCCATGTTGTGTCTTGCTTAGACTAACCTCTACTTTTCATGCACCTGAAGTGTATTGTCAAATTGATATGAGCAACTTACATTTTGTATTGCTAGTATAAGAAGCATAGATGGGACCAGTGTTGGATGGCATGCTGGTTTCTATAATGCCATTTGGATGCCTCTTCTATGGTTGGAATCCCAACCACTGATAATACTGACAGACGGAATCCCAACTAACAGGGGCTATTCCCACTTGTGGATGTCCAAGACACCCACAGAGTTGAAATAAAACCTGCAAGGGGCTTTGTGGTGCTCACTTCGCCTTGCTGGCATTCTGGCACTGGTGTCGGTATACTGATGGCCGGGATCCCGGCAGCCGGCATACCATACCCAACACAGTGTCACATACATGGTCACTCTCAAGGTACATTTTTTCTGCAAAAACTTTCCTAAATGCGCTAGGAGGGGACTTGTAGGGTCAAAACTTTTCTTGCAAGCTCTGTCCCTGCATGTGAAATTTGATACTTTCTTGCAATAGAGTTATACCCCATGGTTGGTGGGTATGTCTAAGTGGTTGAGAGAGGTATCACAAGTGTTTGGGTTGTGATGGACCTTTCCCCTGAAATGTTTCTCCCTGTACCTTGTTCTATAGTACCATGTTCAGAGAGGTAGGATAGATTAATATGAAACGGGAGTAAGTCAGCAATTCCAACAGGATGTCTTTTTATTGAGCCACAATGAATTCTGGATTGAGGATGATGATTGTTTAACTGGCATAATATATTGAAAAATCACAAGAAGAATTGGGCATCCAATAAAGATAAAGAGAAGACAAATGGCTACATTTCACATCACAGTGGATCAAAAGACAATCAATTGAATCACAGTTATTGGCATATTGTAATTACAATGTATAATGTGGTAATGAGAAGAGTAATGAAAGACACACTTTTTAATAACAATTACTAAAAATTTTTAGCTTTCCCTAGCCAAGGTGTCATAATCCTCACAAGCAAATAATGTTGGAGCTCCTGTAGAATTCTGTGGTGCCAAAGCGTTGCAATGGAAGGTTTGGCACACAGATATATAAAGAATCCTGGATTGTCATAATGTTAGTGTATGACAGTTTTATTTGAAAAGAAGATGTAGCTAGCAAAGAGATGATAGTGTCTCCTGACAAATATAATTCAATTGGCAATGAAGGTCTCTTGGTTAAATAAATTTAGTCTCTTCCAGTTAAAGGAATTTACTTTCACTTGTACAAATAACTCAGCCTATTCCAGATTAAGTAACTCACTTGCTCTTGCACAAATAGTTTAGTCTCTGGTATCCCAACATTGTTAAAGCAGGGGGTGGTTACCTTTACTGACCCCTCAACAAGAAATAACTTGTGTATATGGCGCTATACTGTCCGCACCCTTTATACTGCACAGCATGTGACAACTTGGATACTTGGGCTGAGGTTTCGTCTGCCCGTGGTTTGGGTGACAGACAGTCTCAATGTACTCACTCAGAACTCTATGACAGAGGTATTAATTTTGCTGCATCAGTTTCAACAGCTCATCACTGTTACAAGATGGCTGTGGCGTCCGCACCTTTCACTAGGCGTGTCTGGCCTCCAGCTGCAGCGTCTCACACTTGCCCACCCGGCTCTCCGCTTCCCGGTAGCACCCCACTGCTTCTACTCTGCAGCACTGCTCTCACTGCCCAGCGTGACCCTGCAGTTGGCACCTGTTATCATCATCTTCCGCTCTGCTCCTCGCTCAGCATGCGTCCAGCACCTTCATTCTATTCTGCAGACTCCTCCTTACTCTTCCCTCAAGGCTCCTCTGCTCCCAGACTGCCGTGTACAATGTGCAATCAGTATCCAGACCATGTGATCAGATCAGGGTCTCCACTTAACTCCTGCTGTGCCAGCGAGTCCCCTTTCTGCTGCGGACCAGTAAGTTAACTTTAAAGGGGCACATACACCATTTTCTTAGGTGCCATAATATATTCAAATATCGCATTGAAAATGTAGGCACATTTATCACATCACATCCACATCTGAGATGCAGATTGTGATGATAATAATAATATGTCCCTTAATATTGTTAAAAGGCATCTAAAGTACCACTACTTCTAACTCTGCTTCAACCACTGTGAGTACTATAAATGTAAAAGTCATAATGTACAGCAACAGCAATGAGTTGAGACTGTATGTACAGTAAGCATGCTTACAGGCTTCAGCAGCAGACACACCCATGTAAAATGTAAACTCTCACACTGGGAAAATGTATGAAAACTGGTGATCAGGAAGCTGATGTAACCCATTGCAATCAGCTTGTAAAAATCATTTTTGTATAGTGTTTAGAATATGAAAGCAACATCTGAGTGATTGCTATGGGTGAAACCACCGTTTTCCAGATTTTGCAATAGACAACAAATTGAAGAGCTATCAATTAATACCTGTGTTACTATCAATAATGCCTTGTATGCACTGCCCAGAGGTATCCAAATGTAAATTCACCCCTGTAACTTAGATCAAACCTTAACTTTACCAAAATGTAGGGAAAATTGTAGAGATGAGCGGGTTCGGTTTCTCTGAATCCGAACCCGCCAGAACTTCATGTTTTTTTTCACGGGTCCGAGCGACTCGGATCTTCCCGCCTTGCTCGGTTAACCCGAGCGCGCCCGAACATCATCATCACGCTGTCGGATTCTCGCGAGGCTCGGATTCTATCGCGAGACTCGGATTCTATATAAGGAGCCGCGCGTCGCCGCCATTTTCACACGTGCATTGAGATTGATAGGGAGAGGACGTGGCTGGCGTCCTCTCCGTTTAGAATAGATTAGAGAGACACTTGATTTACTAATTTTGGGGAGCATTAGGAGTACTCAGTACAGTGCAGAGTTTTGCTGATAGTGACCACCAGTTTTATTTATAATCCGTTCTCTGCCTGAAAAAAGCGATACACAGCACACAGTGACTCAGTCACATACCATATCTGTGTGCACTGCTCAGGCTCAGGCTAGTGTGCTGCATCATCTATTATCTATATATAATATTATATATATCTGTCTGACTGCTCAGCTCACACAGCTTATAATTGTGGGGGAGACTGGGGAGCACTACTGCAGTGCCAGTTATAGGTTATAGCAGGAGCCAGGAGTACATAATATATTATATAGTGAGTGACCACCAGACACACAGTGCAGTTTATTTAATATATCCGTTCTCTGCCTGAAAAAAGCGATACACACAGTGACTCAGTCAGTCACATACCATATCTGTGTGCACTGCTCAGGCTCAGGCCAGTGTGCTGCATCATCTATATATATTATATATCTGTCTGACTGCTCAGCTCACACAGCTTATAATTGTGGGGGAGACTGGGGAGCACTACTGCAGTGCCAGTTATAGGTTATAGCAGGAGCCAGGAGTACATAATATTATATTAAAATTAAACTTTTGCTGCAGGAGTGCCACTGCCAGTGTGACTAGTGACCAGTGACCTGACCACCAGTATATATAATATTAGTAGTATACTATCTCTTTATCAACCAGTCTATATTAGCAGCAGACACAGTACAGTGCGGTAGTTCACGGCTGTGGCTACCTCTGTGTCGGCACTCGGCAGCCCGTCCATAATTGTATATACCACCTAACCGTGGTTTTTTTTTCTTTCTTTATACATACATACTAGTTACGAGTATACTATCTCTTTATCAACCAGTCTATATTAGCAGCAGACACAGTACAGTGCGGTAGTTCACGGCTGTGGCTACCTCTGTGTCGGCACTCGGCAGCCCGTCCATAATTGTATATACCACCTAACCGTGGTTTTTTTTTCTTTCTTTATACATACATACTAGTTACGAGTATACTATCTCTTTATCAACCAGTCTATATATTAGCAGCAGACACAGTACAGTGCGGTAGTTCACGGCTGTGGCTACCTCTGTGTCGGCACTCGGCAGCCCGTCCATAATTGTATATACCACCTAACCGTGGTTTTTTTTTCTTTCTTTATACATACATACTAGTTACGAGTATACTATCTCTTTATCAACCAGTCTATATATTAGCAGCAGACACAGTACAGTGCGGTAGTTCACGGCTGTGGCTACCTCTGTGTCGGCACTCGGCAGCCCGTCCATAATTGTATATACCACCTAACCGTGGTTTTTTTTTCTTTCTTTATACATACATACTAGTTACGAGTATACTATCTCTTTATAAACCAGTCTATATATTAGCAGCAGACACAGTACAGTGCGGTAGTTCACGGCTGTGGCTACCTCTGTGTCGGCACTCGGCAGCCCGTCCATAATTGTATATACCACCTAACCGTGGTTTTTTTTTCTTTCTTTATACATACATACTAGTTACGAGTATACTATCTCTTTATCAACCAGTCTATATATTAGCAGCAGACACAGTACAGTGCGGTAGTTCACGGCTGTGGCTACCTCTGTGTCGGCACTCGGCAGCCCGTCCATAATTGTATATACCACCTAACCGTGGTTTTTTTTTCTTTCTTTATACATACATACTAGTTACGAGTATACTATCTCTTTATCAACCAGTCTATATATTAGCAGCAGACACAGTACAGTGCGGTAGTTCACGGCTGTGGCTACCTCTGTGTCGGCACTCGGCAGCCCGTCCATAATTGTATATACCACCTAACCGTGGTTTTTTTTTCTTTCTTTATACATACATACTAGTTACGAGTATACTATCTCTTTATCAACCAGTCTATATTAGCAGCAGACACAGTACAGTGCGGTAGTTCACGGCTGTGGCTACCTCTGTGTCGGCACTCGGCAGCCCGTCCATAATTGTATATACCACCTAACCGTGGTTTTTTTTTCTTTCTTTATACATACATACTAGTTACGAGTATACTATCTCTTTATCAACCAGTCTATATATTAGCAGCAGACACAGTACAGTGCGGTAGTTCACGGCTGTGGCTACCTCTGTGTCGGCACTCGGCAGCCCGTCCATAATTGTATATACCACCTAACCGTGTTTTTTTTTCTTTCTTTATACATACATACTAGTTACGAGTATACTATCTCTTTATCAACCAGTCTATATATTAGCAGCAGACACAGTACAGTGCGGTAGTTCACGGCTGTGGCTACCTCTGTGTCGGCACTCGGCAGCCCGTCCATAATTGTATATACCACCTAACCGTGGTTTTTTTTTCTTTCTTTATACATACATACTAGTTACGAGTATACTATCTCTTTATCAACCAGTCTATATATTAGCAGCAGACACAGTACAGTGCGGTAGTTCACGGCTGTGGCTACCTCTGTGTCGGCACTCGGCAGCCCGTCCATAATTGTATATACCACCTAACCGTGGTTTTTTTTTCTTTCTTTATACATACATACTAGTTACGAGTATACTATCTCTTTATCAACCAGTCTATATTACCAGCAGACACAGTACAGTGCGGTAGTTCACGGCTGTGGCTACCTCTGTGTCGGCACTCGGCAGCCCGTCCATAATTGTATATACCACCTAACCGTGGTTTTTTTTTCTTTCTTTATACATACATACTAGTTACGAGTATACTATCTCTTTATCAACCAGTCTATATATTAGCAGCAGACACAGTACAGTGCGGTAGTTCACGGCTGTGGCTACCTCTGTGTCGGCACTCGGCAGCCCGTCCATAATTGTATATACCACCTAACCGTGGTTTTTTTTTTTTTCTTTATACATACATACTAGTTACGAGTATACTATCTCTTTATCAACCAGTCTATATATTAGCAGCAGACACAGTACAGTGCGGTAGTTCACGGCTGTGGCTACCTCTGTGTCGGCACTCGGCAGCCCGTCCATAATTGTATACTAGTATCCAATCCATCCATCTCCATTGTTTACCTGAGGTGCCTTTTAGTTGTGCCTATTAAAATATGGAGAACAAAAATGTTGAGGTTCCAAAATTAGGGAAAGATCAAGATCCACTTCCACCTCGTGCTGAAGCTGCTGCCACTAGTCATGGCCGAGACGATGAAATGCCAGCAACGTCGTCTGCCAAGGCCGATGCCCAATGTCATAGTACAGAGCATGTCAAATCCAAAACACCAAATATCAGTAAAAAAAGGACTCCAAAACCTTAAATAAAATTGTCGGAGGAGAAGCGTAAACTTGCCAATATGCCATTTACCACACGGAGTGGCAAGGAACGGCTGAGGCCCTGGCCTATGTTCATGGCTAGTGGTTCAGCTTCACATGAGGATGGAAGCACTCAGCCTCTCGCTAGAAAAATGAAAAGACTCAAGCTGGCAAAAGCAGCACAGCAAAGAACTGTGCATTCTTCGAAATCCCAAATCCACAAGGAGAGTCCAATTGTGTCGGCTGCGATGCCTGACCTTCCCAACACTGGACGTGAAGAGCATGCGCCTTCCACCATTTGCACGCCCCCTGCAAGTGCTGGAAGGAGCACCCGCAGTCCAGTTCCTGATAGTCAGATTGAAGATGTCAGTGTTGAAGTACACCAGGATGAGGAGGATATGGGTGTTGCTGGCGCTGGGGAGGAAATTGACCAGGAGGATTCTGATGGTGAGGTGGTTTGTTTAAGTCAGGCACCCGGGGAGACACCTGTTGTCCGTGGGAGGAATATGGCAGTTGACATGCCAGGTGAAAATACCAAAAAAATCAGCTCTTCGGTGTGGAGGTATTTCACCAGAAATGCGGACAACAGGTGTCAAGCCGTGTGTTCCCTTTGTCAAGCTGTAATAAGTAGGGGTAAGGACGTTAACCACCTCGGAACATCCTCCCTTATACGTCACCTGCAGCGCATTCATAATAAGTCAGTGACAAGTTCAAAAACTTTGGGTGACAGCGGAAGCAGTCCACTGACCAGTAAATCCCTTCCTCTTGTAACCAAGCTCACGCAAACCACCCCACCAACTCCCTCAGTGTCAATTTCCTCCTTCCCCAGGAATGCCAATAGTCCTGCAGGCCATGTCACTGGCAATTCTGACGAGTCCTCTCCTGCCTGGGATTCCTCCGATGCATCCTTGCGTGTAACGCCTACTGCTGCTGGCGCTGCTGTTGTTGCCGCTGGGAGTCGATGGTCATCCCAGAGGGGAAGTCGTAAGCCCACTTGTACTACTTCCAGTAAGCAATTGACTGTTCAACAGTCCTTTGCGAGGAAGATGAAATATCACAGCAGTCATCCTACTGCAAAGCGGATAACTGAGTCCTTGACAACTATGTTGGTGTTAGATGTGCGTCCGGTATCCGCCGTTAGTTCACAGGGAACTAGACAATTTATTGAGGCAGTGTGCCCCCGTTACCAAATACCATCTAGGTTCCACTTCTCTAGGCAGGCGATACCGAGAATGTACACGGACGTCAGAAAAAGACTCACCAGTGTCCTAAAAAATGCAGTTGTACCCAATGTCCACTTAACCACGGATATGTGGACAAGTGGAGCAGGGCAGGGTCAGGACTATATGACTGTGACAGCCCACTGGGTAGATGTATGGACTCCCGCCGCAAGAACAGCAGCGGCGGCACCAGTAGCAGCATCTCGCAAACGCCAACTCTTTCCTAGGCAGGCTACGCTTTGTATCACCGCTTTCCAGAATACGCACACAGCTGAAAACCTCTTACGGCAACTGAGGAAGATCATCGCGGAATGGCTTACCCCAATTGGACTCTCCTGTGGATTTGTGGCATCGGACAACGCCAGCAATATTGTGTGTGCATTAAATATGGGCAAATTCCAGCACGTCCCATGTTTTGCACATACCTTGAATTTGGTGGTGCAGAATTTTTTAAAAAACGACAGGGGCGTGCAAGAGATGCTGTCGGTGGCCAGAAAAATTGCGGGACACTTTCGGCGTACAGGCACCACGTACAGAAGACTGGAGCACCACCAAAAACTACTGAACCTGCCCTGCCATCATCTGAAGCAAGAAGTGGTAACGAGGTGGAATTCAACCCTCTATATGCTTCAGAGGTTGGAGGAGCAGCAAAAGGCCATTCAAGCCTATACAATTGAGCACGATATAGTAGGTGGAATGCACCTGTCTCAAGTGCAGTGGAGAATGATTTCAACGTTGTGCAAGGTTCTGATGCCCTTTGAACTTGCCACACGTGAAGTCAGTTCAGACACTGCCAGCCTGAGTCAGGTCATTCCCCTCATCAGGCTTTTGCAGAAGAAGCTGGAGGCATTGAAGAAGGAGCTAAAAGGGAGCGATTCCGCTAGGCATGTGGGACTTGTGGATGCAGCCCTTAATTCGCTTAACAAGGATTCACGGGTGGTCAATCTGTTGAAATCAGAGCACTACATTTTGGCCACCGTGCTCGATCCTAGATTTAAAGCCTACCTTGGATCTCTCTTTCCGGCAGACACAGGTCTGCTGGGGTTGAAAGACCTGCTGGTGACAAAATTGTCAAGTCAAGCGGAACGCGACCTGTCAACATCTCCTCCTTCACATTCTCCCGCAACTGGGGGTGCGAGGAAAAGGCTCCGAATTCCGAGCCCACCCGCTGGCGGTGATGCAGGGCAGTCTGGAGCGACTGCTGATGCTGACATCTGGTCCGGACTGAAGGACCTGACAACGATTACGGACATGTCGTCTACTGTCACTGCATATGATTCTCTCAACATTGATAGAATGGTGGAGGATTATATGAGTGACCGCATCCAAGTAGGCACGTCACACAGTCCGTACTTATACTGGCAGGAAAAAGAGGCAATTTGGAGGCCCTTGCACAAACTGGCTTTATTCTACCTAAGTTGCCCTCCCACAAGTGTGTACTCCGAAAGAGTGTTTAGTGCCGCCGCTCACCTTGTCAGCAATCGGCGTACGAGGTTACATCCAGAAAATGTGGAGAAGATGATGTTCATTAAAATGAATTATAATCAATTCCTCCGCGGAGACATTGACCAGCAGCAATTGCCTCCACAAAGTACACAGGGAGCTGAGATGGTGGATTCCAGTGGGGACGAATTGATAATCTGTGAGGAGGGGGATGTACACGGTGATATATCGGAGGGTGAAGATGAGGTGGACATCTTGCCTCTGTAGAGCCAGTTTGTGCAAGGAGAGATTAATTGCTTCTTTTTTGGGGGGGGTCCAAACCAACCCGTCATATCAGTCACAGTCGTGTGGCAGACCCTGTCACTGAAATGATGGGTTGGTTAAAGTGTGCATGTCCTGTTTTGTTTATACAACATAAGGGTGGGTGGGAGGGCCCAAGGACAATTCCATCTTGCACCTCTTTTTTCTTTTCTTTTTCTTTGCATCATGTGCTGATTGGGGAGGGTTTTTTGGAAGGGACATCCTGCGTGACACTGCAGTGCCACTCCTAGATGGGCCCGGTGTTTGTGTCGGCCACTAGGGTCGCTAATCTTACTCACACAGTCAGCTACCTCATTGCGCCTCTTTTTTTCTTTGCGTCATGTGCTGTTTGGGGAGGGTTTTTTGGAAGGGACATCCTGCGTGACACTGCAGTGCCACTCCTAGATGGGCCCGGTGTTTGTGTCGGCCACTAGGGTCGCTAATCTTACTCACACAGCTACCTCATTGCGCCTCTTTTTTTCTTTGCATCATGTGCTGTTTGGGGAGGGTTTTTTGGAAGGGACATCCTGCATGACACTGCAGTGCCACTCCTAGATGGGCCCGGTGTTTGTGTCGGCCACTAGGGTCGCTTATCTTACTCACACAGCGGCCTCTCAGTGCAAATTTTAGGACTAAAAATAATATTGTGAGGTGTGAGGTATTC
Organism: Pseudophryne corroboree; assembly: GCF_028390025.1. Lineage (NCBI taxonomy): Eukaryota > Metazoa > Chordata > Amphibia > Anura > Myobatrachidae > Pseudophryne > Pseudophryne corroboree. Next base: position 529,397,097 of record NC_086446.1, on the reverse strand, counting down.
AGAATAGACTGAAAATGAGTGTAAATTATGGTTTTTGAGGTTAATAATACTTTGGGATCAAAATGACCCCCAAATTCTATGATTTAAGATGTTTTTTAGTGTTTTTTGAAAAAAACACCCGAATCCAAAACACACCCGAATCCGACAAAAAAAATTCGGTGAGGTTTTGCCAAAACGCGTTCGAACCCAAAACACGGCCGCGGAACCGAACCCAAAACCAAAACACAAAACCCGAAAAATTTCAGGCGCTCATCTCTAGAAAATTGTTAATTTTAACCGTAAAATATTTATTTTACATGCAGGCTTCAGGATAAGTAAATTAGCTGTTTTCCAGTTTGTGTTTTGTTGGCGAATACAAAACATTTTGCACATTTCAATAAGATGACCCATGTTTACATGGGTCAACAAGTCTGAGATCTAAAAAATTATATATTGCAGAATGTACAAAAAAAACGAAATACCTAGGCGCTAATTTTAAGGAAAAATTGGATATGTATGTGTATATATACACATGCAAATATGCACGTGTACATCCAAATTGATCGTACCTCTGTGTCTCCCGTTCGCTGCTGCAAACAAACTTCTGTACGTTTGTATATGAATATAAGAAGAGAAAAATAATACAGCTGCGCCCGGGATTAACAGAGCATATAGTAAACCATAATTAATCCATTAATTGCACATGCGGATACAGGTCACCGAGTGTCAAATCAATCAAACCCAATCAATAATGCACATAAATGTTTTAATATAACAAAATAAAATTATATTTAAAATATACTGTGCACAGTATCAAATTAATATTGCTTTAAAAAAGCCAAGGAGAAAACATATAAGACATAAATCATAAAAATGTATCCAGTTATGGACACAACACTGTAGCATAAATGATATCTCAGACTTGTCTCAATTGGGAAATATGGTCATTGAGAAACACTGTTTGCGCAATTGATTTTTTATACAATGACTATAAAATCAATTTAAAGTCCACAATATTGTATGGTGCTATATAAAATTCGCACAGATATCTCAATTCATCAAGTCCATACGGTATATAACTGGTCTTATGATAAGTACTGTTCGTGCAAAAAAAAAAAACTGTGATATAAATTGCTTGTTCACTAAAACAGGTACGTGTGGCGTCCCACCGTGATGTTACCTGATATGTAGTAAGGTAGGAGCTGATATTCGGATTAAGCACACCTCATGTGGCTGCTAAATTGACTGGTAATGTTGAGACCGCTGGTCCTTGATTAAATAGCGGAGGGAAAGGTGCTGGTAATGACCGCCAGACTGCGCTGGCCTCAATGATCACCTCGTGATGCTCTCACTATCTACGGGACGGATTTTCCGGTGAGAGCATCACGAGGTGATCATTGAGGCCAGCGCAGTCTGGCGGTCATTACCAGCACCTTTCCCTCCGCTATTTAATCAAGGACCAGCGGTCTCAACATTACCAGTCAATTTAGCAGCCACATGAGGTGTGCTTAATCCGAATATCAGCTCCTACCTTACTACATATCAGGTAACATCACGGTGGGACGCCACACGTACCTGTTTTAGTGAACAAGCAATTTATATCACAGTTTTTTTTTTGCACGAACAGTACTTATCATAAGACCAGTTATATACCGTATGGACTTGATGAATTGAGATATCTGTGCGAATTTTATATAGCACCATACAATATTGTGGACTTTAAATTGATTTTATAGTCATTGTATATAAAAAATCAATTGCGCAAACAGTGTTTCTCAATGACCATATTTCCCAATTGAGACAAGTCTGAGATATCATTTATGCTACAGTGTTGTGTCCATAACTGGATACATTTTTATGATTTATGTCTTATATGTTTTCTCCTTGGCTTTTTTAAAGCAATATTAATTTGATACTGTGCACAGTATATTTTAAATATAATTTTATTTTGTTATATTAAAACATTTATGTGCATTATTGATTGGGTTTGATTGATTTGACACTCGGTGACCTGTATCCGCATGTGCAATTAATGGATTAATTATGGTTTACTATATGCTCTGTTAATCCCGGGCGCAGCTGTATTATTTTTCTCTTCTTATTGCAGAATGTACAATTGTTTTTCCACAATCAAAACATCTTAACTCAGTGGTTTCCAAACTGTGTGCCTAGGCACCCTGGGATGCCACAAGCAGTAGCATTTCAACAGAGGAGGGGGCCCGTGTGCACCTCCAGGTGAGCCCCCTCCTGTGTACAGCTCTGTAGACTCCAGCATTGTGCTGGAGTCTACTGTGCATGCGCAGGTCTCCAGAAACATGGTGCCCATCATCAGGGCTGCCAAGAGAAATCCTGGGCCCCGGTACAACAACTTCCTGGGCCCTGGTACAACAACTTCCTGGGCCCCCCTTCCCCCACTGGAGGGGGTGTGACTACAGCATGCTGACGGCATGGCCATTCCTCTTTGGGGGCATGTCTAGCACATTGGAAGCACCCACTCACAGGAGCATGGCACGCCTCCCAGCCGGGGTAGTAGAGAGCCTGGCTGGGCCCAGCTACTTTCCAGGGGGCATGGCCTAATCACAGGAGGCGTGGGCCTGGGTCCCCACTGGGCCCCTCCATCAGACCTGGGCCCAGGTAATTTGTACCCTCTCCCCCCCTCTCGGCGCCACTGCCCATCATGATCCGGAGACCAATTTGGCTACCGTGCATACGACACTGGACTCCGGCAAACTAAGTATTAAAATGGGTGTAATGTGTGCGGTGTGGGCCCCAGGGGTCCGTGTGCACAGCACACATTGCACCCATTATAGAAACGCCAATGGCCACAAGGCTCTTGCAGGGGTGCCTTGGGTTGTGGTTCAGGACCAAATCAAATTGTTTTTGTTCAAGGTGATAGGCAAAACCAGTGCTAGTGGCTGCAGATCATAAAACATGTGGGCCATGCACAACTGTACACAGAGCCGGTCATAGGCATAGGCAAACTAGGCAATTGCCTAGGGCATTTGATATGCCTAGGAGTATCATCAGCTTCTGCTGATTAACATGATATGCGGCATGCCTATATTCTATATGTAGAATTTCATATGCAGATACAGCCACAGTCTCACACAGTATATTGGCATGCTGCATATCAGTTTAATCAGCAGAAGCTGCTTGTGCATCCTAGCCACATAGCAAATAAGATGTATTTTGATTAAAAAAAGGTGCCCGACGTTAGCATTAATGCAAGATTTGTGAGGACACATCTGTATCCAAGCAGAGGCAGAGGTCACAGTGTTAGTGGAAGTGTGAGTGCTGTGTGCATGTGAGTGGGTTGGTTGTGCAGTAGTGTTCAGAATATGTGTAAGGAGCATTATGTGTGTCATGTAAAAATTATTTAATAATGTGCAACATATGTGTAAAGGGCCACTATGTGTGTCATTATGTGTATAAGGGCATTAATAATGTGCTGCATATGTGTTACAGGGTACTACTGTATGTGTGTCATTATGTGTATAGGGGCACTAATAATGTGCAGCAAATGTGTAGGGGGCACTATGTGTGTCATTATGTGTATAAGGGCATTAATAATGTGCAGCATATGTGTAAGGGACATTATGTGTAAAAGGGCATTAATAAAGGTTGTCATAATGTGTAAGGTGCATTATGTTTATAAGGACATTAATGTGTCTCATGTGTAAGGGGCATTACTGTGTGGAATTGTGTATAAATGCATTACTAATGTGTGGCATTATGTGTATAAGGGTGCTCTACTATGTGGCGTTCCATTTAGAAAGGGCACTACTGTGTCGTCTAATGTGAATAAAGAGCAATAAGGTGTGGTGTAATGTGAATAAGGAGCAATTCAGTGTGATGTAATGTGAATAAGGGGCTCTACTGTGAGAAGTAACGTTTATAAGGTAAAGTGATACTACTGTGGGATGTAATATGAATTATGGACACTATCGCAAGATAAAATGTGAATAAAGTTTCAGCACTGTGTGGCGTAATTGGAATTGGGGTTACTATTGTGTGGCCATGCCCCTTCCCAGCAAAAAGATGCCCCTTTTTGGGCTGTGCGTCAAATGTGCGAACTGTTCCTATTTAAAATATAGGGGGTACAAGGACTGCTATGGGTTAGGGGTGATGGTGCTGGGAAAGATATGCTAGGTCAGAGGCAGAACCAGAAGTGGTGCTAGGGGGCACCTGCCAAAATCTTGCCTAGGGCATCATATTGGTTAGAGCCGGCTCTGACTGTACACCACCACATAACTGACTCTAACAATGACAGGTAAGCGCAATTTACTTAATTTAATATTTTTTTCAAAATGTATCAATAAAAATCTTTTATCCCAGGATTGCCTCGTAAAAAATGTTGATACTCTAGTGCACTGTGATTCAAGAAAGATAGGGAACCACTGGGTTAACTCCTAATTGCTGTGCCCTGAGTTTATGCTCTTGGTGTCAGTCATAAAGAAGCATATTTAATTGTGCTTGGGATGTTGCCAACCAAAAATTTCACAGTCCTTGCGACTAATTTTGAATTACCGTGGGTATGCAAGCTCCCGATACCTGTGGTATTCAATTTAAAAAAAATGGTCTAAATTTTTTTGTGGCCAAAATCCCGTGATGAAGAAAAAAAAAGATGCTGTCACAGAACACAGGGCTGATGTGTTCCAACTGCTCCTGTGCCCGGCTGCCGCATGCTCCACACTGCCACCTAATTTGGACACACACAGCTGACTGATCACACACACACACAGACTTATTAGGTCTCAAACACATCGTGAGTAACACACACTGGTGGTCATTCCTAGTTGTTCGCTCGCTTGCTACTTTTAGCAGCAATGCAAACGCAATGCCGCCGCCCTCTGAGAGTGTATCTTAGCATAGCAGAATTGCTAACGAAAGATTAGCAATTCTGCTATTAAGTATTTCCTTGCAGTTTCTGAGTAGCTCCAGACCACTCCTAGATTGCGTTCACCTCAGTCCGTTTAGTTCCTGGTTTGACGTCACAAACACGCCCAGCGTCCGGCCAGCCACTCCCCCGTTTCTCCAGCCACTCCTGCGTTTTCTGCTAGCACACCTGCATTTTTTAGCACACTCCCGGAAAACGCTCTGTTACCACCCAGAAACAACCCACTTCCTGTCAATCATTCTCCGATCAACAGAGCGACTGAAAAGCTTTGTTTGCCCGTGAGTAAAATAGCATAGTTTTGTGTAAAATTGCTTAGCGCATGCGCCCTGCGGTGCATACGCTTGCGCAGAACTGCCAGATTTTAGCCTAGTAGCAATTCTGCTAAAAATAGCAGCGAGCGAACAACTCGGAATGACCACCACTGACAGGGAGTCCACACACAATGAAAGGGGTCTCACACACTCACACATGACAAGCGATCTTCCACACATGCTGTAGAAGAAGGCCAGCATTTCTGGGGAAGAGGAAGAGGAGAACAGCGCAGCAGAAGGTAAGTAATTATGGACTTATCATGCTAATTGGAAACTTACAATTGGTTAATAAGTCATGGGTTTGGGGGGGGGGGGGGTGATGTCCCCAAGGAGTTAGACTTGATCTGGGGCTGTAAGAAAAAAACCTGCAGTGTTTTCTCAAAAAATCTATATAGCTCCTTTTCTTCAATCGAATAGTTAAACCCAGTATCTGTGGGAAGATTTCATTTCTCTTGCTATGCACAGTTGCCGACAATATGGCTGCCCCTCCTGAAGGGGGCATCAAGTTTGGCATGGGGAAGGGGGGGTTCAGGGCGTGTGACTTGCTAAAGAGGGGGTGGATGTGTATTGCTGCAAAGAGGTCAGTGTGTGTGTGTGGGGGGTTGTACATTCCCATCAAGGCCCCACCCGCCAACTATACATTGCTTTCTTAAACTCTGTGTATTCAAAGAACCCAATAGTTCCCATCAGGAACACTTGCCCACTCTCTTCTGGGTGGCCAGGAGTCCCACACGATTTTCTGAGAGCCTCCTAGCCATTCTGGAAGAGTAGGAAAGTATGTTGCAATGTCTCTGTTTCTTATGAGTTCAACAGTACCAGGGGTATAGTAACTGGGGAGGGGTGCAGAGGGCACGGTTGGTGGGAAAAGACTGTGTTTTGACCCCCTCACGGACATCTACACAAAGTGAATGGGGATGAATGAAATGAAAATAGGGATGAAGTGATAATAACTTTTTTTGAACTCGTCAACTATTTTCGGAAATATTCTTCTTGCAAACACTTTTTTTTCTTTCCTTGTAGCTCTACTCTTTTTGCTGTCAAATGAGAATAGGCTGTAAATGAAATTTTTAATAAAAACGAGGTAAATGACTATGAAAAAGTAAAAAATTTTAAGATGAACAATTGCATTTATCTTTCTAACAGCTATTGTACTAATTGGTAGTTAATATTATTATTATTATTATTATTATTATTATCTCCTATATAATAGCCCTGTGACTCTATGCCTGGCGCTCTAACGTAGGGTGGAGTCACAGGGCTGGGCGGACTTAGCAGCTCCTGCCCTGTCCCAGTGTCAGCACACCACTAGCAGAAGGGAGCACCAGCCAGAGATTGCACCCACCATTCCCAGTGCACAGACGGCCCACACTGCCAGGTAAGCATGGCCACCCAGGCAGGTGCACCCCACACCACCCCTCCGCTCATCTGCACACACCTTCCCCATCACGGCGGGACATACAGCCGCAACCGAGGCCACCGCTATCCCCTCCCTACCATTTGTCAGATTAGCATGGCCACCCAGATTAGCATGGCCACCCACACCACCCCTCCCCTCATCTGCACACACCTTCCCCACCACGGGCGAACATACAGCCGCAACCGAGGACGCCGCTAACCCTCCCTACCATCCGTCAGATTGAAGCCGCCCCCCGGACACACACTCACGGCAAAACGCCGTCCACGCACCGGCCGCACAGACCGCTCCCCCCCTCCCCATTACCGCAGCACAAACTATGTCAAGCAGCCGGCCGAGAGTCTACCGCCAGCCTCCCTCACTACAATGCCCGCTCCCTCTGCACTTCCACACGCCCGTCACCCGCAACTGTCTGGGTGCGGACGAAAGGGCTCTCCCCACTCCATCATCCCCAGCGCAAATTTCAACCAACACCCTCCCCTCCCACCACCATCCAACCGCACCCCCACCCAGCCACCAACTACTCAGCCACACAATAAGATCTCTGACTTACGAGCCAGCAGCAGCGCCCCCCCCCCCCCCCCCCTTCACCACCTTGGCAGGATGGCTGATATTGGGGGGGGGGGGAGGAGAGCGGAATGGCAGATATTTTGGGGGAAGGGGGGGAGGGGGATGGCTAATATTATGGGGGGGGGATGCCTGATATTGGGGGAGGAGGATGGCTGATATTGTGTGTGGGGGGGGGTGCCCATCTATTATTGTGTGCCTGTTCAGTTTTTGCCTGGGTGGGGGTGCAGATGGATACTGCTGCGAGGGGAGCAATTTCTTTATACAACTGCCACTGGGGCCAGGACTGGCAACAGGCCTGTCACCCGCAACCACACAGGTGCGGCTGACGGTGCTGTGGAAGTGCACTGGGTCCCACCATTGCGCTGAAGGGGGCTCCCGATACAGTGTCGGACGGAGTCGCCTGTATGACAGTTTGTGCGGGGGTAGCGGGGAGCCCAGGAACCGTGTGGCGCCCGTGTTGCCGACACTGTGTTTCCGCCGCGCACCTGCAAGCCAACACGTGGGGGGTTGCAGCATTTTTGGTTGCGCCTGTCTGTGCCACCAAGGTGGGGAAGGTGGGTGTGCTACGTTGTGGCATTGTACAGATGACCGGAGGGGTACTGTGGGCTACTGCTGTCTACCCACCCCTGGTACGTAGCCCTACCACGGGTGGATGTGGGAGGTGTTGCTGGGACTGTGACCCAGGTGGGTTTGGTGCTATGGGGTTAGGGTGGCCAGTGTATGCTGTTCACCTATGCAGCCGTCGGGGGGGGGGGGGGGGGGAATGTCTGGCCCATCAGTGTCTGCATGTGGAAGTTGGTGAAGAGGGGTGTTTGCACTCACCCCCCACTCCCCCACAAATACAATTACCTCTACCTTCACTACCTTCACCGAATGCCCACACCTTCCCTGCACACACCCCTACCCCCCCAAAAAAAATACCCTTCACCCATTCATCACATATCAACACACTCCACCCATGCACACCTCCAAATCCATCCCCCTGCCACCCACAACCACAACTCCATCACACACTGCACGTCCTGTCACCACCCCCATCCCTCACCCCTAGACCAATACATGCAGTATAGCAGCAGCCACCCACCCCGATGCTATTCCGCAGACATCATACATCACTACTCAACCCTTTTAGGTAACCCACACACAAAACAACTTACCCCTCTACAATTACACTCCAACACCCACATTACCTTCCACACCCTCCACAATCCTGCACAACACCACACTACCTCTACTACACACCCACCTCTCTCCCTATACAGGCCATGCATTCTGTCAACCCATCACCACAACTCTTTTCCCACAATGCACCCGTCACACACACACAAGCACCAACATGCCAATTCATGCTCCCCCCACTCCCTCAAACTCCCACCCACACAGCGCAATACCCTACACAAAGCACCCAAAACATAAAACACACAGCCATGCCACCTTCCAACAAACTCAAAACCTAAACCAAACCTAAAACCTCACCAAGCCCACACCCCTAGACCAAATTCCTACCCAGAAGACAGTGTTCACCCACTCACAAGACCCTGCACCCCATTCACCATCACATCCCCTTTTGTCATACTACATCTACCCACGAACAAACCTCCCATTCCTCCACAACAAAGTATACAACACCTATTCTACACCTTCACTTTTATGTCAAGATTACGGGGGCGTAGCCCCTTACGACGGTGTGAAGAGCGCCCGTAGGGCGCGATGAATCACCTAGTTTATAATATTAATGATGTAGAAATACATTTTTATAGCAAAAAAAACCCCAATCAAACTGCGGTTGGCCAACCCAGGAAACACTGGCGAAAATAAATATAGGATTGGAAGTCTTTGTATAACTACAGTCGCTGTTACAACTACGGTAAAACATTTACTACCTTATACTCATTTGGGAATCCATAGGGCTAATGCGGGGGCTCAAGCATCAGCCAGCAGAAGCATGTGCCACACACTGATTTTATACAAACTGTCACACCCGTCATTATTAGTAACTGCAGTTGCTCCAGCCCCATGCACGGTGAAAGAGATAGATCAGAAAGAAACAGGCTTCCCTTCCTATGTGAAACTCAAAATCACATGGTGCTTTAGATACATGTCAATGATACTTACATGACACTCTCAAAAGGGTGGTCTTCAGTTTGCCGGCGGGCGGGCTCCCGATGACCAGCATACCGGCGCCGGAATCCCGACCGCCGGCATACCACAGCTTTTCTCCCTCTTGTGGGTCCACGACCCCCCGGGAGGGAGAATAGGTAGCGTGGCCGCAGCGTGACGAGCGCAGCGAGCCCACAAGGGGCTCATTTGCACTTGCCCAGCTGTCAGTATGCTGGCAGTCGGGATTCCGGCGCCGGTATGCTGGCCGCCAGGAGCCCGACCACCAGCATAACATACTACACCCTCCCAAAAGAGTTCCCACTCTGAAACACCCTATTTCATGGAAGCACAGATCTAGCCAAGTTCAATCTGACATAAAATAGGACATAAATACTAGAGATGAGCGCCGGAAATTTTTCGGGTTTTGTGTTTTGGTTTTGGGTTCGGTTCCGCGGCCGTGTTTTGGGTTCGACCGCGTTTTGGCAAAACCTAACCGAATTTTTTTTGTCGGATTCGGGTGTGTTTTGGATTCGGGTGTTTTTTTCCAAAAAACCTAAAAAACAGCTTAAATCATAGAATTTGGGGGTCATTTTGATCCCAAAGTATTATTAACCTCAAAAACCATCATTTCCACTCATTTTCAGTCTATTCTGAATACCTCACACCTCACAATATTATTTTTAGTCCTAAAATTTGCACCGAGGTCGCTGGATGACTAAGCTAAGCGACCCTAGTGGCCGACACAAACACCTGGCCCATCTAGGAGTGGCACTGCAGTGTCACGCAGGATGTCCCTTCCAAAAAACCCTCCCCGAACAGCACATGATGCAAAGAAAAAAAGAGGCGCAATGAGGTAGCTGTGTGAGTAAGATAAGCGACCCTAGTGGCCGACACAAACACCGGGCCCATCTAGGAGTGTCACTGCAGTGTCACGCAGGATGTCCCTTCCAAAAAACCCTCCCCAAACAGCACATGACGCAAAGAAAAAAAGAGGCGCAATGAGGTAGCTGTGTGAGTAAGATAAGCGACCCTAGTGGCCGACACAAACACCGGGCCCATCTAGGAGTGTCACTGCAGTGTCACGCAGGATGTCCCTTCCAAAAAACCCTCCCCAAACAGCACATGACGCAAAGAAAAAAAGAGGCGCAATGAGGTAGCTGTGTGAGTAAGATAAGCGACCCTAGTGGCCGACACAAACACCGGGCCCATCTAGGAGTGGCACTGCAGTGTCACGCAGGATGTCCCTTCCAAAAAACCCTCCCCAAACAGCACATGACGCAAAGAAAATAAGAGGCGCAATGAGGTAGCTGTGTGAGTAAGATAAGCGACCCTAGTGGCCGACACAAACACCGGGCCCATCTAGGAGTGGCACTGCAGTGTCACGCAGGATGTCCCTTCCAAAAAACCCTCCCCAAACAGCACATGACGCAAAGAAAAAAAGAGGCGCAATGAGGTAGCTGTGTGAGTAAGATAAGCAACCCTAGTGGCCGACACAAACACCGGGCCCATCTAGGAGTGGCACTGCAGTGTCACGCAGGATGTCCCTTCCAAAAAACCCTCCCCAAACAGCACATGACGCAAAGAAAAAAAGAGGCGCAATGAGGTAGCTGTGTGAGTAAGATAAGCGACCCTAGTGGCCGACACAAACACCGGGCCCATCTAGGAGTGGCACTGCAGTGTCACGCAGGATGTCCCTTCCAAAAAACCCTCCCCAAACAGCACATGACGCAAAGAAAAAAAGAGGCGCAATGAGGTAGCTGTGTAAGTAAGATAAGCGACCCTAGTGGCCGACACAAACACCGGGCCCATCTAGGAGTGGCACTGCAGTGTCACGCAGGATGTCCCTTCCAAAAAACCCTCCCCAAACAGCACATGACGCAAAGAAAAAAAGAGGCGCAATGAGGTAGCTGTGTGAGTAAGATAAGCGACCCTAGTGGCCGACACAAACACCGGGCCCATCTAGGAGTGGCACTGCAGTGTCACGCAGGATGTCCCTTCCAAAAAACCCTCCCCAAACAGCACATGACGCAAAGAAAAAAAGAGGCGCAATGAGGTAGCTGTGTGAGTAAGATAAGCGACCCTAGTGGCCGACACAAACACCGGGCCCATCTAGGAGTGGCACTGCAGTGTCACGCAGGATGTCCCTTCCAAAAAACCCTCCCCAAACAGCACATGACGCAAAGAAAAAAAGAGGCGCAATGAGGTAGCTGTGTGAGTAATATAAGCGACCCTAGTGGCCGACACAAACACCGGGCCCATCTAGGAGTGGCACTGCAGTGTCACGCAGGATGTCCCTTCCAAAAAACCCTCCCCAAACAGCACATGACGCAAAGAAAAAAAGAGGCGCAATGAGGTAGCTGTGTGAGTAAGATAAGCGACCCTAGTGGCCGACACAAACACCGGGCCCATCTAGGAGTGTCACTGCAGTGTCACGCAGGATGTCCCTTCCAAAAAACCCTCCCCAAACAGCACATGACGCAAAGAAAAATTAAAGAAAAAAGAGGTGCAAGATGGAATTGTCCTTGGGCCCTCCCACCCACCCTTATGTTGTATAAACAGGACATGCACACTTTAACCAACCCATCATTTCAGTGACAGGGTCTGCCACACGACTGTGACTGATATGACGGGTTGGTTTGGACCCCCACCAAAAAAGAAGCAATTAATCTCTCCTTGCACAAACTGGCTCTACAGAGGCAAGATGTCCACCTCATCATCATCCTCCGATATATCACCGTGTACATCCCCCTCCTCACAGATTATCAATTCGTCCCCACTGGAATCCACCATCTCAGCTCCCTGTGTACTTTGTAGAGGCAATTGCTGCTGGTCAATGTATCCGCGGAGGAATTGATTATAATTCATTTTAATGAACATCATCTTCTCCACATTTTCTGGATGTAACCTCGTACGCAGATTGCTGACAAGGTGAGCGGCGGCACTAAACACTCTTTCGGAGTACACACTTGTGGGAGGGCAACTTATGTAGAATAAAGCCAGTTTGTGCAAGGGCCTCCAAATTGCCTCTTTTTCCTGCCAGTATAAGTACGGACTGTCTGACGTGCCTACTTGGATGCGGTCACTCATATAATCCTCCACCATTCTTTCAATGTTGAGAGAATCATATGCAGTGACAGTAGACGACATGTCCGTAATCGTTGTCAGGTCCTTCAGTCCGGACCAGATGTCAGCATCAGCAGTCGCTCCAGACTGCCCTGCATCACCGCCAGCGGGTGGGCTCGGAATTCTGAGCCTTTTCCTCGCACCCCCAGTTGCGGGAGAATGTGAAGGAGGAGATGTTGACAGGTCGCGTTCCGCTTGACTTGACAATTTTCTCACCAGCAGGTCTTTCAACCCCAGCAGACTTGTGTCTGCCGGAAAGAGAGATCCAAGGTAGGCTTTAAATCTAGGATCGAGCACGGTGGCCAAAATGTAGTGCTCTGATTTCAACAGATTGACCACCCGTGAATCCTTGTTAAGCGAATTAAGGGCTCCATCCACAAGTCCCACATGCCTAGCGGAATCGCTCCGTGTTAGCTCCTCCTTCAATGTCTCCAGCTTCTTCTGCAAAAGCCTGATGAGGGGAATGACCTGACTCAGGCTGGCAGTGTCTGAACTGACTTCACGTGTGGCAAGTTCAAAGGGCATCAGAACCTTGCACAACGTTGAAATCATTCTCCACTGCGCTTGAGACAGGTGCATTCCACCTCCTATATCGTGCTCAATTGTATAGGCTTGAATGGCCTTTTGCTGCTCCTCCAACCTCTGAAGCATATAGAGGGTTGAATTCCACCTCGTTACCACTTCTTGCTTCAGATGATGGCAGGGCAGGTTCAGTAGTTTTTGGTGGTGCTCCAGTCTTCTGTACGTGGTGCCTGTACGCCGAAAGTGTCCCGCAATTCTTCTGGCCACCGACAGCATCTCTTGCACGCCCCTGTCGTTTTTAAAAAAATTCTGCACCACCAAATTCAAGGTATGTGCAAAACATGGGACGTGCTGGAATTTGCCCATATTTAATGCACACACAATATTGCTGGCGTTGTCCGATGCCACAAATCCACAGGAGAGTCCAATTGGGGTAAGCCATTCCGCGATGATCTTCCTCAGTTGCCGTAAGAGGTTTTCAGCTGTGTGCGTATTCTGGAAAGCGGTGATACAAAACGTAGCCTGCCTAGGAAAGAGTTGGCGTTTGCGAGATGCTGCTACTGGTGCCGCCGCTGCTGTTCTTGCGGCGGGAGTCCATACATCTACCCAGTGGGCTGTCACAGTCATATAGTCCTGACCCTGCCCTGCTCCACTTGTCCACATGTCCGTGGTTAAGTGGACATTGGGTACAACTGCATTTTTTAGGACACTGGTGAGTCTTTTTCTGACGTCCGTGTACATTCTCGGTATCGCCTGCCTAGAGAAGTGGAACCTAGATGGTATTTGGTAACGGGGGCACACTGCCTCAATAAATTGTCTAGTTCCCTGTGAACTAACGGCGGATACCGGACGCACGTCTAACACCAACATAGTTGTCAAGGCCTCAGTTATCCGCTTTGCAGCAGGATGACTGCTGTGATATTTCATCTTCCTCGCAAAGGACTGTTGGACAGTCAATTGCTTACTGGAAGTAGTACAAGTGGGCTTACGACTTCCCCTCTGGGATGACCATCGACTCCCAGCAGCAACAACAGCAGCGCCAGCAGCAGTAGGCGTTACACGCAAGGATGCATCGGAGGAATCCCAGGCAGGAGAGGACTCGTCAGAATTGCCAGTGACATGGCCTGCAGGACTATTGGCATTCCTGGGGAAGGAGGAAATTGACACTGAGGGAGTTGGTGGGGTGGTTTGCGTGAGCTTGGTTACAAGAGGAAGGGATTTACTGGTCAGTGGACTGCTTCCGCTGTCGCCCAAAGTTTTTGAACTTGTCACTGACTTATTATGAATGCGCTGCAGGTGACGTATAAGGGAGGATGTTCCGAGGTGGTTAACGTCCTTACCCCTACTTATTACAGCTTGACAAAGGAAACACACGGCTTGACACCTGTTGTCCGCTTTTCTGTTGAAATACCTCCACACTGAAGAGCTGATTTTTTTGGTATTTTCACCAGGCATGTCAACGGCCATATTCCTCCCACGGACAACAGGTGTCTCCCCGGGTGCCTGACTTAAACAAACCACCTCACCATCAGAATCCTCCTGGTCAATTTCCTCCCCAGCGCCAGCAACACCCATATCCTCCTCATCCTGGTGTACTTCAACACTGACATCTTCAATCTGACTATCAGGAACTGGACTGCGGGTGCTCCTTCCAGCACTTGCAGGGGGCGTGCAAATGGTGGAAGGCGCATGCTCTTAACCTCCAGTGTTGGGAAGGTCAGGCATCGCAACCGACACAATTGGACTCTCCTTGTGGATTTGGGATTTCGAAGAACGCACAGTTCTTTGCGGTGCTTTTGCCAGCTTGAGTCTTTTCAGTTTTCTAGCGAGAGGCTGAGTGCTTCCATTATCATGTGAAGCTGAACCACTAGCCATGAACATAGGCCAGGGCCTCAGCCGTTCCTTGCCACTCCGTGTGGTAAATGGCATATTGGCAAGTTTACGCTTCTCCTCCGACAATTTTATTTTAGGTTTTGGAGTCCTTTTTTTACTGATATTTGGTGTTTTGGATTTGACATGCTCTGTACTATGACATTGGGCATCGGCCTTGGCAGACGACGTTGCTGGCATTTCATCATCTCGGCCATGACTAGTGGCAGCAGCTTCAGCACGAGGTGGAAGTGGATCTTGATCTTTCCCTAATTTTGGAACCTCAACATTTTTGTTCTCCATATTTTAATAGGCACAACTAAAAGGCACCTCAGGTAAACAATGGAGATGGATGGATACTAGTATACAATTATGGATGGACTGCCGAGTGCCGACACAGTGGTAGCTACAGCCGTGGACTACCGTACTGTACTGTGTCTGCTGCTAATATAGACTGGATGATAATGAGATGTAGTATGTATAAAGAAGAAAGAAAAAAAAAAACCACGGGTTGGACTAGGTGGTATACAATTATGGATGGACTGCCGAGTGCCAACACAGAGGTAGCTACAGCCGTGGACTACCGTACTGTACTGTGTCTGCTGCCAATATAGACTGGTTGATAATGAGATGTAGTATGTATAAAGAAGAAAGAAAAAAAAAACCACGGGTAGGTGGTATACAATTATGGATGGACTGCCGAGTGCCGACACAGAGGTAGCTACAGCCGTGGACTACCGTACTGTACTGTGTCTGCTGCTAATATAGACTGGATGATAATGAGATGTAGTATGTATAAAGAAGAAAGAAAAAAAAAACCACGGGTAGGTGGTATACAATTATGGATGGACTGCCGAGTGCCGACACAGAGGTAGCTACAGCCGTGGACTACCGTACTGTACTGTGTCTGCTGCTAATATAGACTGGTTGATAATGAGATGTAGTATGTATAAAGAAGAAAGAAAAAAAAAACCACGGGTAGGTGGTATACAATTATGGATGGACTGCCGAGTGCCGACACAGAGATAGCTACAGCCGTGGACTACCGTACTGTACTGTGTCTGCTGCTAATATAGACTGGATGATAATGAGATGTAGTATGTATAAAGAAGAAAGAAAAAAAAACCACGGGTAGGTGGTATACAATTATGGATGGACTGCCGAGTGCCGACACAGAGGTAGCTACAGCCGTGGACTACCGTACTGTACTGTGTCTGCTGCTAATATAGACTGGATGATAATGAGATGTAGTATGTATAAAGAAGAAAGAAAAAAAAACCACGGGTAGGTGGTATACAATTATGGATGGACTGCCGAGTGCCGACACAGAGGTAGCTACAGCCGTGGACTACCGTTCTGTACTGTGTCTGCTGCTAATATAGACTGGATGATAATGAGATATAGTATGTATAAAGAAGAAAGAAAAAAAAAAACACGGGTAGGTGGTATACAATTATGGATGGACTGCCGAGTGCCGACACAGAGGTAGCTACAGCCGTGAACTACCGTACTGTGTCTGCTGCTAATATAGACTGGTTGATAATGAGATGTAGTATGTATAAAGAAGAAAGAAAAAAAAAACCACGGGTAGGTGGTATACAATTATGGATGGACGGCCGAGTGCCGACACAGAGGTAGCTACAGCCGTGGACTACCGTTCTGTACTGTGTCTGCTGCTAATATAGACTGGTTGATAATGAGATGTAGTATGTATAAAGAAGAAAGAAAAAAAAAACCACGGGTAGGTGGTATACAATTATGGATGGACTGCCGAGAGCCGACACAGAGATAGCTACAGCCGTGGACTACCGTACTGTACTGTGTCTGCTGCTAATATAGACTGGATGATAATGAGATGTAGTATGTATAAAGAAGAAAGAAAAAAAAAACACGGGTAGGTGGTATACAATTATGGATGGACTGCCGAGTGCCGACACAGAGGTAGCTACAGCCGTGGACTACCGTACTGTACTGTGTCTGCTGCTAATATAGACTGGATGATAATGAGATGTAGTATGTATAAAGAAGAAAGAAAAAAAAAACACGGGTAGGTGGTATACAATTATGGATGGACTGCCGAGTGCCGACACAGAGGTAGCTACAGCTGTGGACTACCGTACTGTACTGTGTCTGCTGCTAATATAGACTGGATGATAATGAGATGTAGTATGTATAAAGAAGAAAGAAAAAAAAAACCACGGGTAGGTGGTATACAATTATGGATGGACTGCCGAGTGCCGACACAGAGGTAGCTACAGCCGTGAA
The DNA here is from genome assembly GCF_028390025.1 of Pseudophryne corroboree. NCBI lineage: Eukaryota > Metazoa > Chordata > Amphibia > Anura > Myobatrachidae > Pseudophryne > Pseudophryne corroboree. The sequence goes on along the minus strand of NC_086446.1, from coordinate 529,380,047 downwards.
CTACCGTACTGTGTCTGCTGCTAGTATAGACTGGATGATAAATAATGATATAAAAAATATATATATATCACTACTGCAGCCGGACAGGTATATATTATATAATGACGGACCTGCTGGACACTGTCTGTCAGCAGAATGAGTTTTTTAATTTTTATAGAATAAAAAAACACCACACAAGTCACACGACGAGTGTACTTTTTCAGGCAGACATTCAATCACAATATACTATACTGGTGGTCAGTGTGGTCAGGTCACTGGTCACAGTGGTCAGTGGTCAGTCACACTGGCAGTGGCACTCTGGCAGCAAAAGTGTGCACTGTTTAATATGTACTCCTGGCTCCTGCTATAACCTATAACTGCTCCCCAGTCTCCCCCACAATTAAGCTGTGTGAGCACAGTCAGATATTATACATAGATGATGCAGCACACTGGGCTGAGCACAGATATGGTATGTGAGTGTGACTGAGTCACTGTGTATCGTTTTTTTCAGGCAGAGAACAAGAACAGAACGGATTATTAAATAATAATAAATTATAAAACTGCACTGGTGGTCAGGTCACTGGTCATCAGTCACTAGTATAACTCCTCCTAAGCTCCAGTAAGTAAATGAAGTGTCTCACTCTCACTCTCCTATCTATTTTAATTTCTAAACGGAGAGGACGCCAGCCACGTCCTCTCCCTATCAATCTCAATGCACGTGTGAAAATGGCCGCGACGCGCGGCTCCTTATACAGAATCCGAGTCTCGCGATAGAATCCGAGCCTCGCGAGAATCCGACAGCGTGATGATGACGTTCGGGCGCGCTCGGGTTAACCGAGCAAGGCGGGAAGATCCGAGTCGCTCGGACCCGTGTAAAAAAACATGAAGTTCGGGCGGGTTCGGATTCAGAGAAACCGAACCCGCTCATCTCTAATAAATACGCAATAACCCGCTGTTTGTGTCTGCGCGCAGAGATCTGTCCATGTCAGAATCAGGCCCACTGTATCACAAACCCTATTATATCTAGCATTACTGAGCCTGCTGACAACAGAGGAAATATGAGCCTGTATACTGCTTTATCCATGTATGAGGGGGTGACAGAAGGCTGGCAGCATCAGCTAGCTTTCCTTGTCTTTGTGGGTTTGAACAACCCATTTTGGTTATTTTAACACATGCAGTTTCTTGTATTTAATTTCCTTTGTTTTTTTAGGCTGATGTACAAGTGCTCACAGTGCAATGCTATTATCACATACCATACTGTAATAACCATACTGTTCTCACTGTGCAGAGCCACGCTTAGTATCATGAGCACTGTTCATACTGAACGCTAAACCTCTGCACACATTCCCACAGCTCATTCCCACATGGCATGCTGCTAGCCTCACAGCGCCAATTTGCTTTATGGAGACCCACAGGAGTCTACTGAATGTGTGTGTCTGCCTTCATGTCAGTGGTGTTACCCATTACTGTGATCTTTTCTGACTAACAACGCTGCCTTGACAATTAGAAGAGAGGGATGGTAAACATGTCTTTTGTGTAAATCATCAAGCAGCAACACAATAATCTGGACGTACAGACAAAATCCAGGAGCCTACATAAACCACTTTCCCTCTCACTTCTCAGAACTTGGCTGGAGCTGGGAGCGGTCTTACTAGCAATGTTTCCTAAGCTCTCCATATTGTGCAACTGCTGAGAGATCAGCATGACGCAGGGTCCTCCCAATTGCTGTGGAGCAAATGAGAGTTCTGCTAATATTAGTTGGCTCTCCATCTTGGCAGAACATTCGCATGAGTTTTTCCTTACTGAAAATACTGGTCCCTGGTTTACAGATTCCGGCTAGAGCAGTGAGTGTAGACAGGCATATTATCCAAATATCTATGGGCCCATTTGAAAATACGTACTTTATGACCTCTGCATTAAATATCTCTTTGAGTTGGCTTGTATACGAGAGCTCTCCCAATTCTAATACATATAGTGGGAGATGTACTAAGCAGTGAAAATAGTGGAAAAGTGAGCCAGGGGAGAAATTGCCCATGGCAACCAATCAGCATTGAAGTAACATTTGTAATTTGCATACTATAAAATTATACAGAGCAGCTGATAGGTTGCCATGGGCAACTTCTCCACTGGCTTACTTCTCCACTCTTTTCACTGCTTAGTACATCTGCCCCATAATTCTTTATCCCTATGTTTTTAGCCATTTGTATCATAAGCTTGTATGTTTGTTGTTACATAACTCTTCTGTGATCTTTTTTGGTTACAACTGCATAATTGGCTTCTTCTGAAAAAAGTATTTCAGGGTGACCATGAAAATAACACCCATGCGAGGACTGAAGATGGTGTGTATTGTTCCATCTGAGAGAAGTATCTAAATATAAGAAAACACAAAATATTTTAGCATAAACATTATTGTGCATCAGTGGCAGATTTTACCTATGGACTGCAGGACTGCAGCCCCACCCCGTAAAATAAAACCCACCACTTCAGTGAGCACAGCACTGGCTTCACTGTGACTGGCAGTGACTTTCTATTCGATGTCGTACCTGCCATTCACCCGCAGGGCAGGCACTTCCATTGGAAGGTGTCTCCTCCCTCTGGGACTGCCAGACCAGGCTGCGATTATCAGAGAGCTGGCTTCCTGTAGGAAGACACTCCCTGCCTGATCGTCAGCCCTAGTCGGCTATTATGCGCCGCAGCTGTTGCTTTGCGCATGCACAGTCAAGCCATACCCCCCAACATCGGGAGACAGCAAGGAAAGACTCCCTGGGGCGGCAAAGCCATGCTCGGTGGAGACTGGAGAGGGGTGTGGCCTATAGAAAAGAGGGTGTAGCTTTCTGGGAGTGCCATGATCGCAAGCCACGCCCCATTTTCCGTAACTATTGGGGCATGGCCAGCGCTCTGTGAGCTGCTGGCATGCCCCCAGTCTCTCTGTCTCTCGTGAATAGATGCTGTGCGCATGCACACTGTGTCTATTCACCGCAGCTCTACTAGCAGAGCAGTGACTGACAGGAGATTCCCATCTGCCCCCCCATCACAGAATACTGAGGCACGTGGGTGGGACAGTGGGACAATCCCCCAAGAAACGGGACTGTCCAGTGAAAATCGGGACAGTTGGGAGGTATGGTAAAGCTGCTGCTTGTGTACATGCATTAGTACCGTCACCTGCCAGATCCATTACGCAGGTGCCAGGACCTGGCTGTCTCCTCACCTACTCTTCCTCTCCGGGCATGGGTAGCAGAAGCCCCCTACCCAAAAGAGGTAAGAGCCACCTCTGTTGTGCTTTAAAAATGTAATATATTCTCATCTTAAATTGCTCCCTCTAACTCTCTCCCTTCCATGAGGATCATGTAATTCATCACTGATGCCCTGTAATTAAGCACACATCTCCTGTAATTCAGCGCATATCTCCTGTAATTCATCACACATCTCCTGTCAATCATCACACATCTCCTGTCATTCATCACATTTCCTTAGGCTTGAGCCACACATAGCGGTTTATAATGCTGCGTTGGGTCCGGTGGATGCAGCATATGTGTGGACGGCTGCATAGGAGACAATGTGCAGGCTCCTTCCTGTCAAGAACGGGACCCGCTAAACCGTTATGTTTTGCCCAAGCCTTAGACACCCAGCCACGCATGTAGCAGGGACGTGCAGTCAGGGGAGGCACTGCCTCCCCTGTCATTAATGATTAAAATGATACAAAGAAGATACTTATGACACATATTCTGTGTCATAAGTATCTCCTTTATTATTCTAATCATTATCACGGTGTAAAATGTGTTTGGGAGGCACCGATCGTGGTGCCTCCCGTTGTGAATGGGGAAAGGTGTGGGAGCGATGGGCGGGCACGGGCAGGGCCAAGCCATGGGCAGTAAAAGCCCATTGAAATTACATAGGAAAGCTGCTTTCATAGAGGGACGTGCTTTCAACCCATGAAAGCACGCCCTGTGAGTGAGGCCACAGTGATTGGCCAGCGGATCTGTCACTGGATCCGCTGTCATCACTTGGTGGGCTCGGCGGCGGGATGCGGTGAAGGTGCGGGCGGTGGTGGTGGTGGTGGGATGCGGCAGAGGTGCGAGTGGCTGGATGCAGCGGAGGTGCGGGGGTGGTGGTTGCCGCGGGATCCCTGCCTGCCATTCTGCAGAGTTTGGCAGCGGTGCGGTACCTGTTTCAAAAATGGCGCCTCAGCGTCATTTTTTAAATTCAAGATGGCCACGCGAGCCACGTCACGTCATCACCACGCCCCCTCCCACTGACTTATATAAGTCAGCGCGAGACAGCGGCATCAGTCCGACGGCGGAGGAGGAACAGTGAAGAGCTCCTGAAGAAAGAAGACGCAGTGGAAGTCCTGGATGGGCGGTGGCTATGCAAAAGAGCTTAACAGCCGCCGCCCACCAGGTGAAGATGCCGGAAGCCCAGGAAAGGTGGCGGCCATGCATAAGAGCTTAAAGGCCGCCGCCTCCCTGGTGAAGACGCCGGGCGAAGACGCCGGAAGCCCTGGGGAGGTGGCGCCCCCCCAGGTGAAGATGCCGGAAGCCCTGGAGAGGTGGCGCCCCCCCAGGAGAAGACGCCAGAAGCTATGGGAAGGCATTGGCCACGCAAAAGAGCTTAAAGGCCGCTGCCCTCAGGTGAAGAACCTGAGTAATAAAACTTTTTTTAAAGACAGTATTGTGGGTTTTTTATATTTTCGTTACAGGTGGACTACAGGTGCCAGCGGGCTCTTTATGTCCGGGCATGCTGGCACTTGTGGTTCTCCAAGTGCCAGCATGCTGGGGCAGGCTTGCTGGGACCTGTAGGCCACCTGTAAAGAACAATATTAACATACAATGAACCCAGCACCCACCGCCACCAGGGATGCGGGGCATAGCACTGGGCTATCAGCCCAGCGCTGGTTGTTGCTCGGGAGGGGGGACCCCATTTTAATTTTTGGGGGTCCCTGCTTTCCGAGCAATTCCAGCCCTGGGCTGACTGGTTTGGGGACTTTAATGGCATGGCATTGGGACCCCACATTGAGTGTCTCCCCTGCTATGGCATTATCCCCCCTGGCTGGTTCTGCCTGGTGCTGGTTTTAGTGGTGTGTGGGGGGACTACACTTTTTTTCCCCTCAGCAGGGGGGGATGTTTAGCTGCCAGTGCCTCCCCTACCACTGACCTCACCGCAAGTCACTGGCATGTAGCCATCAGTATGCTAGAGAGGGGTTGCAATTTTTTGCAGCACACATGCTCTTATTCTCCACAGTGTTACCTCCATGGTGAGAGGAGAGCGTATCTCCCAACATCTTGCATTTTAATACTGGGATCCTATGAACAACAAAAAAGGGGACATGGTATGAAAGAAAGAGGCAGGGCATTGTTGCATACCCTTGTTTTCATTGCTCACTCATGGAGATAATGGGCTGCCTCCAGGCTCCCCCTATACTCTGAACAGATGCCTTGAACATGCGCATGGAATCTATTTACCGAAGCTGCTCTGCTGTGCAGAGCAATGGTGTGTTGTAGGGGCCCTCGTGTTTAGGGATTTGGCCAGTCTCCAGACAGGGTGTGGCCATTCACTACAGAGGCTTGGCTAACCATTAGTGAGTTCATGGTCTAGGCCCCCTTGATAAATATACACAGCAATTACTGCTAGTGCATGTTTGATAATGTACCATAGTACTGTGCAGTAATATAACATAGGGTGGTCTTCAAGTTGCCGGCAACCACCATACCGGCGCCGGAATCCTGACCGCTGGCATACCGACATCTTTTTTCCCTCTTGGGGGTCCACGGAGGGAGAATAGATAGCATGGCGCTCGCCCAGCTGTCGGCATGCCGGCGGTTGGGATTCCGGCGCCGGTATGCTGGTCGCCGGGAGCCTGACCGCCGGCATACCATACTACACCCAAAACATATGTATAATGTATAATTAGGGCACAGTCTGGAACCTAATCTCTACAGGTTGACAGCCCCAGGCAGTGGTGCCCACCGGAGGTTTCCCCTGTACCACTGTGGGCTAGTCCGACCCTGTGGCCAGTACCTGAAAGGCAGGACTGCCTCAGGTAGAGTGCTAGACTCTTCAGAGAGATCACTACTTTTTCACAGAATCTCCCTGACATTAAGAGAGAGATGCCAATTATGCAACTGCATTCACAGGGCCTTATCCAGGTGCGATCCAACCCCCAGTTTCCCGATGTTCAGGAAACTTAACATGCACAAGACCAGTTCTGTGCAAGTGCACAACGGGTCCTGCGATAGCATCTCAGATATGCGATTGCCTCTGCCTGATTTACATGCAGAGGCATTTGTGGGCATGGGCCGAGGCAGAGGTTGCCGGCATTGGAGAAAACAGGGGCATGTTGCACCTTTTTTCCGGGAGTGGTGAGGCCAGGGACTACGATACTGTTGCAGTTTCCTTGGCGTCGCTCCTTGGCGTCGTTCCTACCAGTCGCCTCCCTGCGACTGCAAGGCTAAGTTAGGTCAGACTAACTCAGACTGCAGTTGCAGATGAACATCGTGACCAATGGTCGCAATGTCCATCCCGAGCTGCAATAGCATTACAGTTTTTAAAAATCGCAAATGCAGGAAGAAGGTGGTATGCGCATCCTCCTGCATTTGCATTGGTATGGATCGTAAAGCAAAACTGCATTACGAGTAGCTGTGCAATTACGATCCAACCTGACTGAGTCCCACAGAGCAGCTACTGTATGTGTACTATCCAGGGTTGGACTGGTCCACAGGGGAAACCCCTGGTGGTCCCCACTGCCTTGGTGCCCACCTGCTCTTCGAGGGATCAAGATCTAAACTGTCTACTTGAATTATACATAATACACAGGACAATGGTGTATTTTCTGTGGTGCATTGCTGTTATTAATCTGGTACATTATCATGCATGCACTAGCACTATTTACTATATATATTTAGAAAGGGACCCAGTGGTCCCACCCATAAACATGGACCCCATACTACTACATTCTCCAGGTGGGCCCTACATGTTCCAGTCAGACACTGGTACTATCACAGGGAGACAAAGTAACAACTACTTGATGATATTAACATATTGATGAAAAGTACATGATGATGAGCTATCTAAAAGATTAAAGTAAAACATTTAGTGCATGTGCATACATATGAATAATCTGTAGCCGAAGGTGGAAACTGGAAACAGCTGGAAATCTGATTTGTATTCCTCTAGGCATTTGAAAAAGCATTCTAAACAATTCTATTGTCCCTTACCCTGTCTATAGTTTATGCAAATCTGTGGGGATTTATTAAAGCCTAATAAAAATAACACAAAAAAAACCTAAGCATTCCATTCATGGCCTTTTAACTAGAGATGAGCGCCTGAAATTTTTCGGGTTTTGTGTTTTGGTTTTGGGTTCGGTTCCGCGGCCGTGTTTTGGGTTCGAACGCGTTTTGGCAAAACCTCACCGAATTATTTTTGTCGGATTCGGGTGTGTTTTGGATTCGGGTGTTTTTTTCCAAAAACACTAAAAAACAGCTTAAATCATAGAATTTGGGGGTCATTTTGATCCCAAAGTATTATTAACCTCAAAAACCATAATTTACACTCATTTTCAGTCTATTCTGAATACCTCACACCTCACAATATTATTTTTAGTCCTAAAATTTGCACCGAGGTCGCTGTGTGAGTAAGATAAGCGACCCTAGTGGCCGACACAAACACCGGGCCCATCTAGGAGTGGCACTGCAGTGTCACGCAGGATGTCCCTTCCAAAAAACCCTCCCCAAACAGCACATGACGCAAAGAAAAAAAGAGGCGCAATGAGGTAGCTGTGTGAGTAAGATTAGCGACCCTAGTGGCCGACACAAACACCGGGCCCATCTAGGAGAGGCACTGCAGTGTCACGCAGGATGTCCCTTCCAAAAAACCCTCCCCAAACAGCACATGACGCAAAGAAAAAAAGAGGCTTTTTACTGATATTTGGTGTTTTGGATTTGACATGCTCTGTACTATGACATTGGGCATCGGCCTTGGCAGACGACGTTGCTGGCATTTCATCGTCTCGGCCATGACTAGTGGCAGCAGCTTCAGCACGAGGTGGAAGTGGATCTTGATCTTTCCCTAATTTTGGAACCTCAACTTTTTTGTTCTCCATATTTTATAGGCAGAACTAAAAGGCACCTCAGGTAAACAATGGAGATGGATGGATTGGATACTAGTATACAATTATGGACGGACTGCCACGGTTAGGTGGTATAAAAAAACCACGGTTAGGTGGTATATATTGTAATACAATTATGGATGGACGGACTGCCTGCCGAGTGCCGACACAGAGGTAGCCACAGCCGTGAACTACCGCACTGTACACTGGTTGATAAAGAGATAGTAGTATACTCGTAACAACTAGTATGACTGACTATGACGGTATAAAGAATGAAAAAAAAACCACGGTTAGGTGGTATATATTATAATACAATTATGGATGGACGGACTGCCTGCCGACTGCCGACACAGAGGTAGCCACAGCCGTGAACTACCGCACTGTACACTGGTTGATAAAGAGATAGTAGTATACTCGTAACAACTAGTATGACTATGACGACGGTATAAAGAAAGAAAAAAAAATACCACGGTTAGGTGGTATATAATTATACAATTATGGATGGACGGACTGCCTGCCGAGTGCCGACTGCCGACACAGAGGTAGCCACAGCCGTGAACTACCGCACTGTACTGTGTCTGCTGCTAATATAGACTGGTTGATAAAGAGATAGTATACAACAATATACTACTATACTGGTGGTCAGGCACTGGTCACCACTAGTCACACTGGCAGTGGCACTCCTGCAGCAAAAGTGTGCACTGTTTAATTTTAAATTAATATAATATTATGTACTCCTGGCTCCTGCTATAACAACCTGCAGTGCTCCCCAGTCTCCCCCACAATTATTATAAGCTTTTATACATTGATGTGCAGCACACTGGGCTGAGCTGAGTGCACACAGACTGAGTCACACTGTGTGACTGCTGTGTATCGTTTTTTTCAGGCAGAGAACGGATATAGCAGAGAACGGATATATTAAATAAAAGTTAACTTAACAACAACTGCACTGGTCACTGTGGTAAACTCTGTCTGCACAATCTCTCTCTCTCTCTCTCTCTTCTAATCTATTCTAATGGAGAGGACGCCAGCCACGTCCTCTCCCTATCAATCTCAATGCACGTGTGAAAATGGCGGCGACGCGCGGCTCCTTATATAGAATCCGAGTCTCGCGAGAATCCGACAGCGTCATGATGACGTTCGGGCGCGCGCTCGGGTTAACCGAGCAAGGCGGGAAGATCCGAGTCGCTCGGACCCGTGAAAAAAAAAGTGAAGTTCGTGCGGGTTCGGATTCAAAGAAACCGAACCCGCTCATCTCTACTTTTAACACCATATAGTACATGTACAGTAAGTCACTGTAATAATAATATGTTCTATGGAGACCTGCTGATGTTATGGTTTGGAGAGATGTCATTCTCCAAACCATAGAAATATTTAAAATTGACAAAACTAATCTTCATTTTGGAATGTGACCTTCATATCCAGTACAGAATTTGTCCTATTACTTAATGAATTGACAGTCATCATCCCAGTTTTATTTACAGACTATAAATTATGTGGAATGCAGAAATATACAAATACATAAGCTGATATGTACTGGGCAATCGCCCCAATGCCCTGATGGTCACGTCAGTGGATCAGGGATATTAAACATGTTTAAAAATCTAGATCCCCCGATCCTGGTGGGGATCATGGAATCGGGCATTTTTAACATGTTTAATTTCCTCGATCCCCCCAATGGACTGCTGATCATCACTGACCGCCGATCGGCGCATCTGGATGGTGGATTGGATTGCCAATCATCGCTGACTGCTGAAAATGGCGGATCGGCAGTGCCGGCTTGTTGGTTGGATTGCACCTGCAGATGTATAGTGGGCATTAGATGCAAAATCTGTGTTAGTGGAGAATTCACAACCATGTAACACTGTAAGGGATGAAAATGCAAACATTGTTTTGCATGCAATGCAAATGCTGCATATTGCAGCACACCAGTATACACACACAACCACACATACCAGTTAGCTGTATTTTCACTGCACGAAAGTGTTGTGCTAGAGCCGCTATACTGCGCTCAGTTGACACAAACTCAACAAACTTGAAGTTGTACCTTTCATTATTTTCTTGCTGTCCTCTTTCTCCTTTGTCCATCAGTGATGGTTAGACACCATAGCCATGATTGGGAAACTTTATATATCAGTACCAGAACAATTTTTGTACATTGTCATCATCACCTTCCTTACTTTCAGCAATGACAAGAAGAAGACATGTTAGATGTTTAAAGTGTTAATTTCTCTTTTAGACCCTCATTTGTTTTGTCAGTTCTTTTTTCCATCCAAGAGAAACTGTAATGGTTTCACTTATGCTTAAACAGGGTTCAATGTACCAAACTTTGTTCCCTGGCAACCCTCGATTGACCATTTGTACATATAGGGCCTAATTCAGGTTGCATCGGAGAGGCGATGCGACTGCAGTTTTAGCAACGGGACCCGCGGGTGTATGTGCCGGTCCCGTTCTGCAATTAATGTGGTTGGCCCGCATTAACTGCAAACGCCTCTGCCTGATTGACAGGCAGAGGTGTTCGCGGGGCATTCAAAGGGCTTTCACAGGGCATAGACCAAGTGTTCGCGGGGTGGCTCCAGGGAAACGGGGGCGTGTTTTTGGCATTTTCAGGATGGCTGCGTGTCATCTAGAGATGAGCGGGTTCGGTTCCTCGGAATCCGAACCCGCCCGAACTTCAGCTTTTTTTACACGGATCCGAGCGACTCGGATCTTCCCGCCTTGCTCGGTTAACCCGAGCGCGCCCGAACGTCATCATGACGCTGTCGGATTCTCGCGAGGCTCGGATTCTATCGCGAGACTCGGATTCTATATAAGGAGCCGCGCGTCGCCGCCATTTTCACACGTGCATTGAGATTGATAGGGAGAGGACGTGGCTGGCGTCCTCTCCATTTAGATTATAAGAGAGAGAGATTTACTGGAGCTTAGGACTAGGAGGAGTACTGTAGAAGTGTAGAGAGTGCAGAGAGTTTACTAGTGAGTGACCACCAGACAGTGCAGTTTATTTAATATATCCGTTCTCTGCCTGAAAAAAGCGATACACACAGTGACTCAGTCACATACCATATCTGTGTGCACTGCTCATGCTCAGCCCAGTGTGCTGCATCATCTATATATATTATATATCTGTCTGACTGCTCAGCTCACACAGCTTATAATTGTGGGGGAGACTGGGGAGCACTGCAGTGCCAGTTATAGGTTATAGCAGGAGCCAGGAGTACATAATATTATATAGTGAGTGACCACCAGACAGTGCAGTTTATTTAATATATCCGTTCTCTGCCTGAAAAAAGCGATACACACAGTGACTCAGTCACATACCATATCTGTGTGCACTGCTCAGGCTCAGCCCAGTGTGCTGCATCATCTATATATATTATATATCTGTCTGACTGCTCAGCTCACACAGCTTATAATTGTGGGGGAGACTGGGGAGCACTGCAGTGCCAGTTATAGGTTATAGCAGGAGCCAGGAGTACATAATATTATATAGTGAGTGACCACCAGACAGTGCAGTTTATTTAATATATCCGTTCTCTGCCTGAAAAAAGCGATACACACAGTGACTCAGTCACATACCATATCTGTGTGCACTGCTCAGGCTCAGCCCAGTGTGCTGCATCATCTATATATATTATATATCTGTCTGACTGCTCAGCTCACACAGCTTATAATTGTGGGGGAGACTGGGGAGCACTGCAGTGCCAGTTATAGGTTATAGCAGGAGCCAGGAGTACATAATATTATATTAAAATTAAACAGTGCACACTTTTGCTGCAGGAGTGCCACTGCCAGTGTGACTGACCAGTGACCTGACCACACTGACCACCAGTATAGTTAGTAGTATACTTATATTGTGATTGCCTGAAAAAGTTAAACACTCGTCGTGTGACTTCACTTGTGTGTTGTTGTTTTTTTTATTCTATAAAAATAAAACTCATTCTGCTGACAGACAGTGTCCAGCAGGTCCGTCATTATATAATATATAATATATACCTGTCCGGCTGCAGTAGTGATATATATATATTTTTTATATCATTTATCATCCAGTCGCAGCAGACACAGTACGGTAGTTCACGGCTGTGGCTACCTCTGTGTCTGCACTCGGCAGGCAGTCCGTCCATAATTGTATACCACCTAACCGTGGTTTTTTTTTCTTCTTTATACATACATACTACTACGACATCTCTTTATCAACCAGTCTATATTAGCAGCAGACACAGTACAGTACGGTAGTTCACGGCTGTGGCTACCTCTGTGTCTGCACTCGGCAGGCAGTCCGTCCATAATTGTATACCACCTAACCGTGGTTTTTTTTTCTTTCTTCTTTATACATACATAGTTACATAGACATCTCTTTATCAACCAGTCTATATTAGCAGCAGACACAGTACAGTACGGTAGTTCACGGCTGTGGCTACCTCTGTGTCTGCACTCGGCAGGCAGTCCGTCCATAATTGTATACCACCTAACCGTGGTTTTTTTTTCTTTCTTCTTTATACATACATAGTTACATAGACATCTCTTTATCAACCAGTCTATATTAGCAGCAGACACAGTACAGTACGGTAGTTCACGGCTGTGGCTACCTCTGTGTCTGCACTCGGCAGGCAGTCCGTCCATAATTGTATACCACCTAACCGTGGTTTTTTTTTCTTTCTTCTTTATACATACATAGTTACATAGACATCTCTTTATCAACCAGTCTATATTAGCAGCAGACACAGTACAGTACGGTAGTTCACGGCTGTGGCTACCTCTGTGTCTGCACTCGGCAGGCAGTCCGTCCATAATTGTATACCACCTAACCGTGGTTTTTTTTTCTTTCTTCTTTATACATACATACTACTACGACATCTCTTTATCAACCAGTCTATATTATTAGCAGCAGACACAGTACAGTACGGTAGTTCACGGCTGTGGCTACCTCTGTGTCTGCACTCGGCAGGCAGTCCGTCCATAATTGTATACCACCTAACCGTGGTTTTTTTTTCTTTCTTCTTTATACATACATAGTTACATAGACATCTCTTTATCAACCAGTCTATATTAGCAGCAGACACAGTACAGTACGGTAGTTCACGGCTGTGGCTACCTCTGTGTCTGTACTCGGCAGGCAGTCCATAATTGTATACTAGTATCCATCTCCATTGTTTACCTGAGGTGCCTTTTAGTTGTGCCTATTAAAATATGGAGAACAAAAATGTTGAGGTTCCAAAATTAGGGAAAGATCAAGATCCACTTCCACCTCGTGCTGAAGCTGCTGCCACTAGTCATGGCCGAGACGATGAAATGCCAGCAACGTCGTCTGCCAAGGCCGATGCCCAATGTCATAGTACAGAGCATGTCAAATCCAAAACACCAAATATCAGAAAAAAAAGGACTCCAAAACCTAAAATAAAATTGTCGGAGGAGAAGCGTAAACTTGCCAATATGCCATTTACGACACGGAGTGGCAAGGAACGGCTGAGGCCCTGGCCTATGTTCATGGCTAGTGGTTCAGCTTCACATGAGGATGGAAGCACTCAGCCTCTCGCTAGAAAAATGAAAAGACTCAAGCTGGCAAAAGCAGCACAGCAAAGAACTGTGCATTCTTCGAAATCCCAAATCCACAAGGAGAGTCCAATTGTGTCGGTTGCGATGCCTGACCTTCCCAACACTGGACGTGAAGAGCATGCGCCTTCCACCATTTGCACGCCCCCTGCAAGTGCTGGAAGGAGCACCCGCAGTCCAGTTCCTGATAGTCAGATTGAAGATGTCAGTGTTGAAGTACACCAGGATGAGGAGGATATGGGTGTTGCTGGCGCTGGGGAGGAAATTGACCAGGAGGATTCTGATGGTGAGGTGGTTTGTTTAAGTCAGGCACCCGGGGAGACACCTGTTGTCCGTGGGAGGAATATGGCCGTTGACATGCCAGGTGAAAATACCAAAAAAATCAGCTCTTCGGTGTGGAGGTATTTCACCAGAAATGCGGACAACAGGTGTCAAGCCGTGTGTTCCCTTTGTCAAGCTGTAATAAGTAGGGGTAAGGATGTTAACCACCTCGGAACATCCTCCCTTATACGTCACCTGCAGCGCATTCATAATAAGTCAGTGACAAGTTCAAAAACTTTAAGTGACAGCGGAAGCAGTCCACTGACCAGTAAATCCCTTCCTCTTGTAACCAAGCTCACGCAAACCACCCCACCAACTCCCTCAGTGTCAATTTCCTCCTTCCCCAGGAATGCCAATAGTCCTGCAGGCCATGTCACTGGCAATTCTGACGAGTCCTCTCCTGCCTGGGATTCCTCCGATGCATCCTTGCGTGTAACGCCTACTGCTGCTGGCGCTGCTGTTGTTGCTGCTGGGAGTCGATGGTCATCCCAGAGGGGAAGTCGTAAGCCCACTTGTACTACTTCCAGTAAGCAATTGACTGTTCAACAGTCCTTTGCGAGGAAGATGAAATATCACAGCAGTCATCCTGCTGCAAAGCGGATAACTGAGGCCTTGACAACTATGTTGGTGTTAGACGTGCGTCCGGTATCCGCCGTTAGTTCACAGGGAACTAGACAATTTATTGAGGCAGTGTGCCCCCGTTACCAAATACCATCTAGGTTCCACTTCTCTAGGCAGGCGATACCGAGAATGTACACGGACGTCAGAAAAAGACTCACCAGTGTCCTAAAAAATGCAGTTGTACCCAATGTCCACTTAACCACGGACATGTGGACAAGTGGAGCAGGGCAGGGTCAGGACTATATGACTGTGACAGCCCACTGGGTAGATGTATGGACTCCCGCCGCAAGAACAGCAGCGGCGGCACCAGTAGCAGCATCTCGCAAACGCCAACTCTTTCCTAGGCAGGCTACGCTTTGTATCACCGCTTTCCAGAATACGCACACAGCTGAAAACCTCTTACGGCAACTGAGGAAGATCATCGCGGAATGGCTTACCCCAATTGGACTCTCCTGTGGATTTGTGGCATCGGACAACGCCAGCAATAATGTGTGTGCATTAAATATGGGCAAATTCCAGCACGTCCCATGTTTTGCACATACCTTGAATTTGGTGGTGCAGAATTTTTTAAAAAACGACAGGGGCGTGCAAGAGATGCTGTCGGTGGCCAGAAGAATTGTGGGACACTTTCGGCATACAGGCACCACGTACAGAAGACTGGAGCACCACCAAAAACTACTGAACCTGCCCTGCCATCATCTGAAGCAAGAAGTGGTAACGAGGTGGAATTCAACCCTCTATATGCTTCAGAGGTTGGAGGAGCAGCAAAAGGCCATTCAAGCCTATACAATTGAGCACGATATAGTAGGTGGAATGCACAAGTCTCAAGCGCAGTGGAGAATGATTTCAACGTTGTGCAAGGTTCTGATGCCCTTTGAACTTGCCACACGTGAAGTCAGTTCAGACACTGCCAGCCTGAGTCAGGTCATTCCCCTCATCAGGCTTTTGCAGAAGAAGCTGGAGACATTGAAGGAGGAGCTAACACGGAGCGATTCCGCTAGGCATGTGGGACTTGTGGATGGAGCCCTTAATTCGCTTAACAAGGATTCACGGGTGGTCAATCTGTTGAAATCAGAGCACTACATTTTGGCCACCGTGCTCGATCCTAGATTTAAAGCCTACCTTGGATCTCTCTTTCCGGCAGACACAAGTCTGCTGGGGTTGAAAGACCTGCTGGTGACAAAATTGTCAAGTCAAGCGGAACGCGACCTGTCAACATCTCCTCCTTCACATTCTCCCGCAACTGGGGGTGCGAGGAAAAGGCTCAGAATTCCGAGCCCACCCGCTGGCGGTGATGCAGGGCAGTCTGGAGCGACTGCTGATGCTGACATCTGGTCCGGACTGAAGGACCTGACAACGATTACGGACATGTCGTCTACTGTCACTGCATATGATTCTCTCAACATTGATAGAATGCTGGAGGATTATATGAGTGACCGCATCCAAGTAGGCACGTCACACAGTCCGTACTTATACTGGCAGGAAAAAGAGGCAATTTGGAGGCCCTTGCACAAACTGGCTTTATTCTACCTAAGTTGCCCTCCCACAAGTGTGTACTCCGAAAGAGTGTTTAGTGCCGCCGCTCACCTTGTCAGCAATCGGCGTACGAGGTTACATCCAGAAAATGTGGAGAAGATGATGTTCATTAAAATGAATTATAATCAATTCCTCCGCGGAGACATTGACCAGCAGCAATTGCCTCCACAAAGTACACAGGGAGCTGAGATGGTGGATTCCAGTGGGGACGAATTGATAATCTGTGAGGAGGGGGATGTACACGGTGATATATCGGAGGGTGATGATGAGGTGGACATCTTGCCTCTGTAGAGCCAGTTTGTGCAAGGAGAGATTAATTGCTTCTTTTTTGGGGGGGGGTCCAAACCAACCCGTCATATCAGTCACAGTCGTGTGGCAGACCCTGTCACTGAAATGATGGGTTGGTTAAAGTGTGCATGTCCTGTTTTGTTTATACAACATAAGGGTGGGTGGGAGGGCCCAAGGACAATTCCATCTTGCACCTCTTTTTTCTTTTCTTTTTCTTTGCATCATGTGCTGATTGGGGAGGGTTTTTTGGAAGGGACATCCTGCGTGACACTGCAGTGCCACTCCTAAATGGGCCCGGTGTTTGTGTCGGCCACTAGGGTCGCTAATCTTACTCACACAGTCAGCTACCTCATTGCGCCTCTTTTTTTCTTTGCGTCATGTGCTGTTTGGGGAGGGTTTTTTGGAAGGGACATCCTGCGTGACACTGCAGTGCCACTCCTAGATGGGCCCGGTGTTTGTGTCGGCCACTAGGGTCGCTAATCTTACTCACACAGCTACCTCATTGCGCCTCTTTTTTTCTTTGCGTCATGTGCTGTTTGGGGAGGGTTTTTTGGAAGGGACATCCTGCGTGACACTGCAGTGCCACTTCTAGATGGGCCCAGTGTTTGTGTCGGCCACTAGGGTCGCTAATCTTACTCACACAGCTACCTCATTGCGCCTCTTTTTTTCTTTGCGTCATGTGCTGTTTGGGGAGGGTTTTTTGGAAGGGCCATCCTGCGTGACACTGCAGTGCCACTCCTAGATGGGCCCGGTGTTTGTGTCGGCCACTAGGGTCGCTAATCTTACTCACACAGCTACCTCATTGCGCCTCTTTTTTTCTTTGCGTCATGTGCTGTTTGGGGAGGGTTTTTTGGAAGGGCCATCCTGCGTGACACTGCAGTGCCACTCCTAGATGGGCCCGGTGTTTGTGTCGGCCACTAGGGTCGCTAATCTTACTCACACAGCTACCTCATTGCGCCTCTTTTTTTCTTTGCGTCATGTGCTGTTTGGGGAGGGTTTTTTGGAAGGGACATCCTGCGTGACACTGCAGTGCCACTCCTAGATGGGCCCGGTGTTTGTGTCGGCCACTAGGGTCGCTTATCTTACTCACACAGCGACCTCGGTGCAAATTTTAGGACTAAAAATAATATTGTGAGGTGTGAGGTATTCAGAATAGACTGAAAATGAGTGTAAATTATGGTTTTTGAGGTTAATAATACTTTGGGATCAAAATGACCCCCAAATTCTATGATTTAAGCTGTTTTTTAGTGTTTTTTGAAAAAAACACCCGAATCCAAAACACACCCGAATCCGACAAAAAAAATTCGGTGAGGTTTTGCCAAAACGCGTTCGAACCCAAAACACGGCCGCGGAACCGAACCCAAAACCAAAACACAAAACCCGAAAAATTTCAGGCGCTCATCTCTAGTGTCATCATATGTAGCCACTCTGATCCAAAAAATGGCAGCGGGACTCCTGCCATTGCAGCCCGGCAGGAGGCTTATGGTGCCCATACACTTGTGCGATGCCCCACAACGCGACATCGCGGGGCATCACACCGGCAGTTCAGGTGTAAAATCAGGTGAAATCGCACCTGAACTGCCAAAGTGATTACCATGCGATCATGCGATAGATCGCATGGTAATCACGTGATGGGCACGTCACCGCCGAGTGGGAGCGGCCAGCGGGTGTCCATCGCACATCGCAGTGCGATATATAGCATGTGTTTTTAAAAACACATGCGATCGCACTGCGATTCGATAAATATTAAGTGCAGCACATACTATCTTGAGATGTGAGATTCGACCGGCGTTCCCACGCATCACGTCAAAAGGTACCTAAAATGTGCATACAATCCTTCGATTTCTCTCACAGATGCGGTCGAAATCGAAGGTTAGCACTGATTATCTCACAAGTGTATGGGCACCATTACATAGTTTCTGCAACCACGCTGTAATTGCGTTGCAAATGCAATTAGAGAGTAATTGCAGTGGGTGGACGGCTAGGAGCATGCTGGGCGGCCATGCCCTGCGACGGGCGGCCCCCAGCGTGTGACTGAAAGGATTAAAGATTCTGCTAATAATTAGAATCTGCAATCCTTACTGAATAAGGTCCATAATACATATTGGTATGATCCCTTGTTATCCATGTCACTTTGAAATGAATTCCAAACCAATGATTTTCTGCTTGCAGTGCCACCTAACCCTTTGAACAATATATGCTGTAGCTTTATTTCTTGAAATACTGTAGGTGCTTGTTTGCAACTACTATATGTGGGTAAAGGAGGACTGGCAGGCATGGCGCCAGTGGCGGATCCAGGGGGGGGGCACTCGGGCCCGTGCCCCCCCTGTCATTTGTGGCCTTCTGTCCACCATCCCGTCCCGTCCCCCCGGCGCTGCACAGGGAGATGACGGGCGCCCGCTGAGATTGTGTTACCAGCGGGCACCCATCTCCCTGCACAGCGGCAGCCAAAAGCAGGAGCTCAGTACTGAGCTCTGGCTTCCGGCGCTGTCACTGTGCGCCGTGCGCTATGGGAGAGAAGTCAGTCATGACGTCTCTCTCATAGTGCTGACTGAGGAGCGGACGCCCAGGGAGGAGGAGGATTGCAGCGGCCTGGAAGCGGGAACGGGGCTCGGTAAGTATGTTTTTTTCTTCCTTAATGCAGCGGGGGAATCTACTGGGGGCAAACTACGGGGGACATTACTACTGGGGGGGCATCAACAAGGGGCATTACTACTGGGGGGGCATTATAACTGGGGGGCATCACTACTGAGGGGTCATCTATTGGGGGCAGCTACTGGGGGACATTTTTACTGGGGGCCATCTACTGGGGGCATTACTACAGGGGGGTCATCTATTGGGGCAAACTCGTAGGGGGCATTATTACTGGGGGGTCATCTATTGGGGGCAGCTACTGGGGGCATTATTACTGGGGGGCATCTACTGGGGGCATTACTACTGGGGGGTCATCTATTGGGGGCAGCTACTGGGGACATTTTTACTGGGGGCCATCTACTGGGGGCATTATTACTGGGGGGCATCTACTGGGGGCATTACTACTGGGGGGTCATCTATTGGGGGCAAACTCCTAGGGGGCATTACTACTGGAGGCAAACTACTGGAGGACATTATTACTGGGGGACATCTACAGGGGGCAAACTGCTGGGGGACATTATTACTGGGGGGCATCTACTGGGGGCAAACTGCTGGGGGACATTATTACTGGGGGGCATCTACTGGGGGCAAACTACTGGGGGACATTATTACTGGGTGGCATCTACTGGGGGCAAACTACTGGGGGACTATTACTGGGGGCCAACTACAAAGGTGCTAACTACTGGCGGCGTAACTACAGGGGCATTACTACTGGCGGCTTAACTACAGGGGCATTACTACTTGGGGGCTAAACTACAGGGGGGCCAAACTACTGGGGGCTTAACTACAGGGGCCAAACTACTGGGGGATAACTACAGGGGCCAAACTACTGGGGGCATTACTACTGAAGGCTAATCTACAAGGGGGCATAACTACAGGGGCTAAACTACAATGGGGCAAACTACAGGGGGGCATTACTACTGGTGGCTAAACTACTGGGGGCATTACCACTGGGAGGCTAAACTAAAGGGGGGGAGGTAAACTACTGGGGTCATAACTGCAGGGGAATTACCACTGGGGGCATAATGACTGGGGGCATTACTACAGGCAACATTACTACTGGGGGCAATACGGGCATTGCAAAAGGGGCACCACTACTATGGGGTCTATATAAGGGGCACTACCAGTACAGTGGACATTGCATAATGAGCGCTACAACTGTGGGCATTGTATAAGAAGCGCCACCTCACATGCACCGAAGCCGCACGCAAATGTACTTGGCCCTTCCATGGTGCCCCCCCCCCCCTATCATTTTCTTCTGGATCCGTCCCTGCATGGCGCTAACTGGAGATGCCTATGATAAATTATACTTTTCTTCCCAGTATGTTTATTTAAGTTGGAATAAGGGATCTAGAGCATCCCAGATACAGTTAGAGGGCCAGGCATTATTTTATTGCTTATCATGTGCCTGCCCCATGGTAGCTGCACTTAGCTGCACAACTGTTCTCCTTTTCATTTTCATCTGGCCACCATTGAGCAAGGGATAAGGATAAACTGCACTATCACAGCAGCTGGAATATGTATTGGGCCCTGTTATTATTATTAGGGGAGTAACCAAGAGTGTAGGAGTAGGGCCATGTCCCACTGAGAATGCAGGCATTATTGTACCATGTCATGCCCACTCTCATTGCCACTGACCAGTAATACTTTGTTTGACGTAGCTCTTAAATTATATACAGCCCAGATGTTATTGATTACACATTTTGGAGACCTGTATTGTATCTTCTGATGAATTGTAATTAAATACATGAATAAATAGTTATCTTAAATTTTGAAAAACTTTACATTGAAATCGCACATAGTCATTATTTTAAGGGTGATGATACAAAATAAACCAGAAAATTTTATTTAATTGCTACATGGGACTGTTTTATGTCAACAGCCTGTTGTGCAGTGAACACTGTACTGTTAGTTACTTAAAATACTAGTGAATACAATGCTTTCTGTGGCTTAGCCCACTTTCTGCATCAAGAGGTTCAGTCATAAAAATTCTTCTGAGAAACACTGTGGAATGTGGACACTGGACAGCACTAGAGCAAACCCCAAACTACGTCACTTCTAATATTTACAAGGAACTGAGCTGCATTGTGGTCAGTCCATTTTGTTCACTGTTTAATGCAGCTCGTGCTGTTCAACATCTACTTTAAGATCATTCTGCTGACCAATTGTTTTCAAACATTTAAAATATTGCAATAAGTAGATTCAATTATTATTGCACTTTAATGTTTATGTTTTGTGGTGTTTTGTCTTGTGAGCCCTATCAAATTAAAAGCTATCAAGCCTTGGAGAGTGATCAGCTCCTAACTGCCATGTTACAAACTGTGACCCCATTTATGAAGCCTTGGAGAGTGATAAATAGCAGGTGATCAAGTTAAGTTACCAACCAATCAGCTCGTAACTGTCATTATTCAAACAAAGTCTGTGACATGGAAGCTGGAGCTGATTGGTTGGTACTTTGGGGGTAATTCTGAGTTGATCGCAGCAGCAACTTTGTTAGCAATTGGGCAAAACCATGTGCACTGCAGGGGGGGCAGGTATAACATTTGCAGAGAGAGTTAGATTTGGGTGGGTTATTTTGTTTCTGTGCAGGGTAAATACTGGCTGCTTTATTTTTACACTGCAATTAAGATTTCAGTTTAAATACACCCCACCCAAATCTAACTCTCTCTGCATATGTTATATCTGCCCCTCCTGTAGTGCACATGGGCCCTCATTCCGAGTGGTTCGCTCGCTAGCTGCTTTTAGTAGCATTGCAAACGCTAGGCCGCCACCCTCTGGCAGTGTATCTTAGCTTAGCAGAATAGCGAACGAAAGATTAGCAGAACTGCTACTAAATAATTCCTTGCAGTTTCTGAGTAGCTCCAGACCTACTCCTAGATTGCGATCAGCTCAGTCCGTTTAGTTCCTGGTTTGATGTCACAAACACACCCAGCGTTCGGACAGCCACTCCCCCGTTTCTCCAGACACTCCCGCGTTCTTACCTGGAACGCCTGCGTTTTTTAGCACACTCCCTGAAAACGCTCAGTTACCACCCAGAAACGCCCCTTTCCTGTCAATCATTCACCGATCAGCAGTGCGACTGAAAAGCGTTGCACGAACACCAGCAAATCTACTAAGTTTTGTGTTAAATAACTTAGTGCATGCGATCTGCGTACCATGCGCATGCGCATTTAGCAACAAATCGCAGCATAGCGAAAATCGGCAACGAGCGAACAACTCAGAATGACCACCATGGTTTTGCCCAATTGCTAACAAAATTGCTGCTGCAATCAACTCAGAGTTAGGCCCCCTATGACCGTGCTATTTATCACTCTCCAAAGCTTTAGAAATGGGTCCCTTAGTTTTAAATCTAATAAGAGTGCTTGAGAAATAGTTTTCTTCTATTAAACTGACATTAACTGGTAGTCCCTTTAACAGCAAAGCAGTGAAAAAATACTTTTCAAGGCTAATTAGTAGCATTAGAGAACAATTGGCAATTCATGCCAATCAGGGTACCTATTGCTCAGACATTGTTGGGGCACATACTGTAGGAGCGGGAGGCATTTGATATGCCGGCTGTCGGGATCCCGGCGCTCAGCATACCGGTGCCGGGAACCCGACAGCAGGCCTACCAACATCTATTCTCCTTCTTGGGGGGTCCACGGCACCTCTGGAGGGAGTATAAATAGTGTGGCGCGCATAGCGTGCCACTATAGCCACAATGTGGTGAGCGCAGTGAGCTTGCAAGGGGCTCTTTTGTGCTCACTGACCTGGCAGCATGCCGGCAGTCGGGATCCCGGCGCCGGAATTCTGGGCGCCGGGATCCCGACAGCCAGCATAACGTAGTAGACCCGTAGGAGCACTGCACCTTGAAACTTAATAGCTGACTTCCTGGTGCAGATTTATTAAAAGTAAAAAGTCTATTAAAAATTAAATGACAAAAATAGAAAAAAAATACTTTAAATAGGATTTTGATAACCTACCGGTAAATCCTTTTCTCTAGAGATGAGCGGGTTCGGTTCCTTGGAATCCGAACCCCCCCCGAACTTCACCCATTTTACACGGGTCTGAGGCAGACCCGGATCCTCCCGCGTTGCTCGGTTAACACGAGCATGCCCGAACGTCATCATCCCGCTGTCGGATTCTATATAAGGAGCCGCGCGTCACCGCCATTTTCACTCGTGCATTAGAGATGATAGGGAGAGGACGTGTGCAGCGTTCTCTCAGTTGTGTTCAGTGTGCTGCAAATATCTGTGTGCTGCAAATATCTGTGCTCAGTGTGCTTTCAAACATTTGTGCTCAGTGTGCTGAAGTGAAAATATCTACGTTCTCTGCCTGAAAAACGCTCCATATCTGTGCTGCATTGTAGTATATAGTAGGAGGACAGTGCAGAATTTTGCTGACCAGTGACCACCAGTATTATAGGGGTCATTCCGAGTTGTTCGCTCGTTGCCGATTTTTGCTATACTGCGATTAGTAGCTTACTGCACATGCGCAAGGTTCGCAGAGCGCATGCGCTTAGTTATTTTACACAAAAGATCGGTATTTTACTCACGGCATAACAAAGCTTTTTCATCGTTGTGCTGATCGTAGTGTGATTGACAGGAAGTGGGTGTTTCTGGGCAGAAATTGGCCGTTTTATGGGAGTGTGCGGAAAAACGCAGGCGTTCGAGTTGCAAAACGCAGAAGTGGCTAGAGAAACGGGGGAGTGGCTGGGCAAACGCTGGGTGTGTTTGTGACGTCAAACCAGGAACGAAAAGGACTGAGCTGGTCGCAATGGCTGAGTAAGTCTGGAGCTACTCAGAAACTGCGGGGTAATCGTTACGAGAAAATTAGCGAAGCTCTCGTTAGCAATTCTGCTATGCTAAGATACACTCCCAGTAGGCGGCAGCTTAGCGTGTGCAATGCTGCTAAAAGCAGCTAGCGAGCGTACAACTCGGAATCACCCCCTATATCAGTACGGTACAGTAGTCCAATGCTCTACCTACCTCTGTGTCGTCAAGTATACTATCCATCCATACATGTGGTGCATTTACGTTTTGCGCAGTATATATATAGTAGGAGGACAGTGCATAATTTTGCTGACCATCAGTATATAATATATAGCAGTACTGTACAGTAGTCCACTGCTCTACCTACCTCTGTGTCATCAAGTATACTATCCATCCATACCTGTGGTGCATTTAAGTTTTGCGCAGTATATATATAGTAGGAGGACAGTGCATAATTTTGCTGACCACCAGTATATAATATATAGCAGTACGGTACAGTAGTCCACTGCTCTACCTACCTCTGTGTCGTCAAGTATACTATCCATCCATACCTGTGGTGCATTTAAGTTTTGCGCAGTAAATATATAGTAGGAGGACAGTGCATAATTTTGCTGACCACCAGTATATAATATATAGCAGTACGGTACAGTAGTCCACTGCTCTACCTACCTCTGTGTCGTCAAGTATACTATCCATCCATACCTGTGGTGCATTTAAGTTTTGCGCAGTATACTATATATATAGTAGAAGGACAGTGCATAATTTTGCTGACCACCAGTATATAATATATAGCAGTACGGTACAGTAGGCCACTGCTCTACCTACCTCTGTGTTGTCAAGTATACTATCCATCCATACCTGTGGTGCTTTTAAGTTTTGCGCAGTATAAATATAGTAGGAGGACAGTGCATAATTTTGCTGACCACCAGTATATAATATATAGCAGTACGGTACAGTAGGCCACTGCTCTACCTACCTCTGTGTCGGGGACTATTTTTTGAAGTGCCATCCTGTCTGACACTGCAGTGCAACTCCTAGATGGGCCAGGTGTTTGTGTCGGCCACATGGGTTGCTTAGCTTAACCATCCAGCGACCTTGGTGCACCTCTTTTTTTCTTTGCATCATGTGCTGTTTGGGGACTATTTTTTGAAGTGCCATCCTGTCTGACACTGCAGTGCCACTCCTAGATGGGCCAGGTGTTTGTGTCAGCCACTTGGGTCGCTTAGCTTAACCATCCAGCGACCTGGGTGCACCGCTTTTTTTCTTTGCATCATGTGCTGTTTGGGGACTATTTTTTGAAGTGCCATCCTGTCTGACACACTGCAGTGCCACTCCTAGATAGGCCAGGTGTTTGTGTCGGCCACTTGGGTCACTTAGCTTAACCATCCAGCGACCTTGGTGCACCTCTTTTTTTCTTTGCATCATGTGCTATTTGGGGACTATTTTTTGAAGTGCCATCCTGTCTGACACTGCAGTGCCACTCCTAGATGGGCCAGGTGTTTGTGTCGGCCACTTGGGTCGCTTAGCTTAGTCATCCAACGACCTCGGTGCAAATTTTAGGACTAAAAATAATATTGTGAGGTGTGAGGTGTTCAGAATAGACTGGAAATGAGTGGAAATTATGGTTATTGAGGTTAATAATACTATGGGATCAAAATTACCCCCAAATTCTATGATTTAAGCTGTTTTTGAGGTTTTTTTGTAAAAACACACCGAATCCAAAACACACCCGAATCCGACAAAACAATTTCAGGGAGGTTTTGCCAAAACGCGTCCGAATCCAAAACACGGCCGCGGAATCGAATCCAAAACCAAAACACAAAACACGAAAAATGTCCGGTGCACATCACTACTTTTCTCCTAGTCCGAAGAGGATGTTAGGGATGACATCAAGACCATGGGGTTTAGACGGGATCCGCAGGAGACATGGGCACTCTAAAGACTTTTCATTGGGTGTGAACTGGCTCCTCTCTCTATGCCCCTCCTCCAGACCTCAGTTGTAGGAACTGTGCCGAGGGAGACTGACATTTCGAGGAAAGGAATTACTTAACTAGTGGTGAGATATCTACCAACTCACACCCTCAACCATGCCGCACACATGTCATTCAACATAACACACGCCAACAGGCATGAACTAATTGCAGCAACATGCTGAAACCAAGATAACACAACTTGTGTAACTGTAATAACTAAACTGCAGGTAAAGTACGCACTGGGACGGGCGCCCAGCATCCTCTACGGACTAGGAGAAAAAAAAATCCTATTTTCTCATACGTCCTAGAGGATGCTGGGGACGACATCAAGACCATGGGGTCTATACAAAAGCTCCAGTACGGGCTGGAGAGTGCGGATGACCCTGCAGCACCGATTGACCAAACTTTAGGTCCTCATCGGCCAAGGTGTCAAACTTGTAGAATTTTGCAAATGTGTTTGACCGTGACCAAGTAGCTGCTCGGCAAAGTTGTAATGCCGAGACCCCCTGGGCAGCCGCCCAGGAGTAGCCCACCTTCCTAGTAGAATGGGCCTTCACCGACATCGGTAACGGCAATCCAGCCTTAGAATGAGCTTGCTGAATCGTACCTCTGATCCAGCGCGCAATAGTCTGCTTGGAAGCAGGACACCCAATCTTGTTGGGAGCATACAGGACAAACAAAACCTCTGTTTCCGTATTCGAGCTGTTCTAGCAACATAAATCTTCAAAGCTCTAACCACATCTAGAGACTTTGACTCAGCGAACGTGTCAGTAGCAACTGGCATCACAATAGGTTGGTTTATGTGGAAAGAGGAAACCACCTTTGGAAGAAAATGTTAATGAGTTCTCAACTCTGCCCTATCTTCATAGATGCCAACGCCAAAAGCATTACCACTTTCCAAGTGAGAAACTTCAACTCTATTTCTTGTAGAGGCTCAAACCAACCCGATTGAAGGAACTGCAACACCACATTAAGGTCCCATGGTGCCACTGGAGGCACAAATGGAGGCTGGATGTACAGAACCCCTTTCACGAATGCCTGAACTTCTGGAAAGGAGGCCAATTGTTTTTGAAAGAAAACTTATAAGGCCGAAATCTGGACCTTGATTGACCCCAATCTAAGGCCCGCATCCACACCAGTTTGCAGAAAATGGAGAAAACGTCCTAACTCAAACTCTTCCGTAGGAGCCTTCTTGGATTCACACCAAGACACATATTTTCTCCAAATACGGTGGTAATGTTTAGACGTTACTCCTTTCCTAGCCTGAATAAGAGTGGGGATGACTTCCTTGGGAATACCCTTTCGGGCTAGGATCCGACGCTCAACAGCCATGCCGTCAAACATAGCCACGGCAAGTCTTGATACACACACGGCCCCTGCTGTAGTAGGTCCTCTCGAGGAGGACGAGGATCTTCTATGAGCAACTCCTGAAGATATGGATACCAAGCCCTCCTTGGCCAGTCTGGGGCAATGAAGATTGCTCAAACTCTTGTTCTTATTATTATTTTGAGAACTTTTGGAATCAGTGGAAGTGGAGGGAAAACATATACCGACCGAAACACCCACTGGGTCACCAGTGTATCCACTGCCATTGCTTGAGGGTCTCTCGACCTGGAACAATATCTCTGAAGCTTCTTGTTTAGACGAGATGCCATCATGTCTACTTGAGGAACTCCCCAAAGACTAGTCACCTCTGGGAAGACTTCTTGGTGGAGGCCCCACTCTCCTGGATGGAGATCATGTCTGCTGAGGAAGTCTTCTTCCCAGTTGTCCACTCCCGGAATGAAAATTGCTGACAGAGCTCTAACATGTATTTCTGCCCAGAGGAGAATCCTTGTCACCTCTGCCATTGCCGCTCTGCTTTTCATTCCGTTTATGTACCCGACTGCTGTTACATTGTCTGACTGGATCTGCACGGGATCTTGAAGAAGATGTACCGCTTGTAGAAGGCCGTTGTAAATGGCTCTCAATTCCAGAACGTTTATGTGAAGGCAAGCTTCCTGACTTGACCATTTTCCTTAGAAGCTTTCCCCCTGTGTGACAGCTCTCCAGCCTCGGAGACTTGCATCCGTGGTTATTAGGACCCGGTCATGAATCCCAAACCTGCATCCCTCTAGTAGGTGAGAACTGTGTAGCCACCACAGGAGCGAAATCCTGGCTTTGGGGGACAGGATTATTTTCCGGTGTATGTGTAGGTGGCATCCGGACCACTTGTCCAACAGGTCCCACTGGAATACTCTGGCATGAAATCGGCCAAACTGTATTGCCTCGTAGGCCGCTACCATTTTCCCTAACAATAGAATGCATTGATGGATCAACACGCTTGTTGGTTTTAATATTTGTTTGACCATTTTCTGGATTTCCAGAGCCTTTTCCACTTGAAGAAATACTCTCCGTACTTCTGTGTCCAGAATCATCCCTAAAAAGGACAATCTTGTCGTCGGTTCCAACTGCGACTTTGGAAAATTCATGATCCAACCGTATTGTTGGAGTATTGACAGGGAGAGTGCGATGTTCTGCACCAACTGTTCCCTGGATCTCGCTTTTATCAGGAGATCGTCCAGATAAGGAATTATGTTGACTCCTTTTTAACGAAGGAGGACCATCATCTCCGCCATCACCTTGGTGAGTACCCTTGGTGCCGTGGAGAGTCCGAACGGCAACGTCTGAAACTGGTAATGGCAATCCTGTACTGCAAATCTCAGATAAGCTTGGTGAGGAGGATAAATGGGAACATGCAAGTAAGCATCTTTTATGTCTACTGACAACATGAAGTCCCCCCCTTCCAGACTGGAAATCACTACCCTCAGGGATTCCATCTTGAACTTGAACCTTTTCAGGTAGAGATTCAGATTTTCAGGTTTAAAATCGGTCTGACCGAGCTGTCCGGCTTCGGAACTACGAAGAGGCTTGAATAAAAAAAACGTCTCCTTACTGTGCCAAGGGTACCAGGACAATGACCTGATCCTGACATAATTTTTGAATTGCCATTGTTACTGCCTCTGTTCCCGTAAGAGAAGCTGGCAAGGTCGATTTGAAAAATCGGCATGGGGGGACGTCTTGAAACTCTAGCTTGTACCCATGGGACACTATTTGTAAGACCCATTGGTCCAGGCCAGATTGAATCCAGATTTGGCTGAAAAGTTTCAGACGTGCTCCCACCTGAGTGGACTCCCGCAAGGGAGCCCCAGCGTTATGCTGCAGATTTGGCAAAAGCAGGAGTGGACTTCTGCTCCTGCGATCCGGGAGACGCTGCGGATTTCTTTCCTTTTCCCCTTCCCCTACCTGCAAAAAAAGGGGAGACCTTTAGCCTTTTTGTATTTGTTGGGCCGAAAGGACTGTACAGTATGTGAGAGTGATGTGTCTTTTTCGCCGGTGTAGGAGCATAAGGCAAGGATGTCGACTTACCTGCGGTAGCCGCCGTGACTAACGCATCCAGCCCATCACCAAACAAGGCCTCACCTTTATACGGGAGAGCCTCCATATTTTATTTTGAAATCTACATCAGCATTCCACTGGCGAATCCACAACACCCTTCGAGCCGATACTGCCATGGTAGCGGTTCTTGATCCCAAGAAACCAATATATTTAATGGATTCTAGTACGTACGCAGCAGCGTCTTTGATATGAACTAACGTTAGGAGTATCTCATCTCCATCTATTGTGTCAATGTATAATGACAAGTTTTCTGACCAGTTTTCAATAGCATTACTCACCCACTCACAGACAATGGTAGGCCTGAGTAGTGTCCCATTGGCCACATCAATAGATCACCTCACTCACTTGCAGTCTGTCGGCTCCTTAAGTGAAGCCATTCCAGGCGCAGGGAGAAACACCTTTTCTCTTTTATGACAGGGCCCTGTCTAAAATGCGGGGTGACTCCCACCTTTTTTGGAAAAAGGTAAGCTGCCTGAATTCCTTTTGGGAATCTGAAATTTCTTTTCAGGTTAAATCAGACCTGAGGTGGAGGGAAAATTACATTACTTCTTTACTAAAGTAAACCCTCTCCTTGTGGTAAGAGAGGGGGCTTCGTAAACTTCTAACACCTCCTTTATAGCTAAAACATGTTTTGAATATTTTTTTGCAAACTTAGGACCTATTCCCCTGGAATCACTAGTGTCGACACATGAATCAGAGTCCGTGTCAGTATCAGTTTGTACTACTTGTACAAATTTGTATGTGACCCAGAAAGGTCCCTGTGGATGAAAGTCAGACTATTAAAAATCACATCTTCAACAGATTATTTTCATTTTCTGTATGAGATTCAGTCCAACCTCTTACTGATATGATTCACCCTATCATGTAACCTTTCACCCAGTCAGGCTCTTGGTGTCATATTACACCTCTGTGTCCCTAACATGTCTCCACAGAGTTCCCTGCCACAGACATGTCACACACGTGCAGAACCACACCACAGACACTCCGGGACTTATAGGGGGACAGACCCACAATAAAATCTGTCAGAGGGACACAGATGGGATTTGCCAGTTCACAACCCAGCGCTAGTAACACAATGTCTGTGAACACAAAATGCCCACTGACATTCAGCACTTTTATAATGTTAATCACACAATTATATAGCACCAAATTCACTGTGGCCCCCGTGTTTTGCACCCTGATACTTGTTCAGTAGTGGAGGAGGATCAGATCAGCCTTGTCTCTGCAGCCTGAGGAGAGAGAGAAAATGGTGCTGAGCAGTGTGCTGGCTGACTGAGGAGGAAGCTCCACTCTTCAATGGTGTGTTTCTCCTCAGCTTTTATGAGGTAATTTTTTATACTGGTAGGAGTAGGACTGTGCCTCAGCAACTTATGCCCCTTATTTATGCCAGTTTCCATAGGTTTCATGCTGCCCAGGGCGCCACCCCCCCGTGCCCTGCACCCTGCAGTGCCTGTGTATGTGTGGGCAACATGGCGCGCTGCCCTCCCGCCAGCCGCGCAGTACCTTTAACCGTCACTTTATTGATTGAAGATCTGTCTCCCAGAGCCGGATTAAGGGGGGGGGGGCAGGGGGGTCAGTACCACGGGCCCCCCGTCATAAGGGGCCCCCCTACCAAAGCTGCTCCATCCCGCTCTGATACAGGCAGCAATCTCCAGCCTCCACCACCAGCAGCAGCTCTCCTGGCAGCAGCGGAGGCTAGAGATTGTTGCCTGTATCAGTCCCTGACCCATGCTGTCTGTGAGGAGGGAGCCGCACGCACAGTCGCGAGCGAGACACTGCACGCCCGCTGGCAGTGCGGAAACCTCCTTCCCCGGCAGCCGGGAGTCTTTCTCCTCCCCGCTGCTTTGTGTGCTTGCGTGCATGCGGGGGGGGGGGGGGGGGTGTCGGGTCGGGGGTGGTCCAAAGTATTTTTTTCAATGGCCATGGTCCTACGGCCGGCATTCGGAGCCCCGCCCCCTCATGGCCGTGTGCTGCAATTCACGTCAGAATGGTGAACTGTGCCCCTGGCTCCCTCCCAGCAATATGTCCTGCGTCATCCTCAGCCCTTTCCTCAGGGCAGGCTTCAGTGAGTGTAAGTGTGCACACAGTTTGTGTTCTATATGTGTGTGTGTTTGTGTGTATATGTATTTGTGTATATGTTCTATTCGTTTATATGTATGTGTGTATATTTTGCTATATGTGCATATGTGTTTTATGTGTATGTATTTGTGTGTATGTGGGTGTCTATGTGTGCATTTGTGTATATGCGTTCTATGTAACGTGTGTGTGTGTGTGTGTGTGTGTGTGTGTGTGTGTGTATTATATACTGTGTGTATGTGTGTATATATATATATATATATATATATCTAAATATATATACACACACACACACACACACACACACACACAAACATACGTGCGTGCATCAAAGGAAACCCCCCTTCCCAATCCTGCATTTGCCCCTGCGGGGGGAGGTTGCTGGTGGGGGCCCCCCTGTCTTTGGTGCCCTGGGCCCCCCGAGGGCTTAATCCGGCCCTGCTGTCTCCTAACACTCACCTATCTTCTGACTTCTAGCTCTGTGAGGGGGGTGACGGCGTGCTGTGGGAGTGAGCATCTAGCGTTCAGTTCCCTTCAGGAGCTAATGGTGTCCTGTCAGCCAGAAGCAGAGCCATGAAACTCTTTAGGAAGTTGGTTCCTACTTCTGCCCCCTCAGTCCCACGAAGCAGGGAGTCTGATGCCAGCAGATCTCCCTGAAAATAAAAAACCTAACATAAGTCTTTTCAGAGAAACTCAGAAGAGCTCCTCAGAGTGCATCCAGTCGACCTGGGCACATTTCTAAAACTGAGGTCTGGAGGAGGGGCATAGAGGGGGGAACCAGTTCACACCCAATGAAAAGTCTTTAGAGTGCCCATGTCTCCTGCGGATCCCGTCTATACCCCATGGTCTTGATGTCATCCCCAGCATCCTCTAGGACGTATGAGAAATACAGTTAGAAGAAGAAAATAAACTTTACTTGATTAATAAAGCATTTTGCCTTTTTACCCCATAGGCGAGATGTAATGGCATCCAAGTTTGCTGGAAATGTGGGATGCTGGCCAAACTTGGACTTTTTTAAAGCGACAGGCATTAACAAATAGATATGTGCGGCGGGCACTTTTCGTGTTTTGTGTTTTGGTTCTGGTTCCATGCTCGTGTTTTGGATCTGGATTGGTTTTGCCAAAACCACCCTTTTGGGTTTTGGTTTTGGATCTGGACGATTTTTGAAGAAAAAAAAAAAAACAGCTAAAATTTTGATCCTACGGTATTATTAACCTCAATAACATTCATTTCCACTCATTTCCAGTCTATTCTGTACACCTCACAATATTGTTTTTAGGCCAAAAGGTTGCACCGAGGTGGCTGGATGACTAAGCTAAGCGACACAAGTGTGCGGCACAAACACCTGACCCATTTAGGAGTGGCACTGCAGTGGCAGACAGGATGGCAGATTTAAAAAATAGGCCCCAAACAGAACATGATGCAAGGAAGAAAAAGAGGTGCAATGAGGTAGCTGGATGGCTAAGCTAAGCGTCACAAGTGTGCGGCACTTATACGCCAGTACCACTGGAATTATATGGCAGTATCACAGGAATTATACGGCAGTACCAGTAGATTTATACGGCAGTACCACTGGACTGGATTTATACGGCAGTATCACTGGACTGGATTTATACGGCAGTATCACTGGACTTTTACGCCAGTACCACTGGAATTATATGGCAGTATCACTGGATTTATACGGCAGTACCACTGTACATATACGACAGTATCACTGCATTTGTACGGCAGTACCACTGGACATATATGGAGGTATCACTGGACTGGATTTATACGGCAGTACCACTGGACTGCCGTATAATTCCAGTATTACTGGCGTATAAGTCCAGTGATACTGCCATATAAATCCAGTCCAGTGGTACTGCCGTATAAGTCCAGTGGTACCACTGGACTTACACGGCAGTACCACTGGACTGGATTTATACGGCAGTACCACTATACATATACGGCAGTATCACTTGACTAGATTTATACACCAGTACCACTTGATTTATACGGCAGTACCACTGTACATATACGGCAGTATCATTGCATTTATACGGCAGTACTACTGGACATATATGGCAGTATTCCTGGACTGGATTTATACAGCAGTACCACTGGATTTATACAGCAGTACCACTGGACATATACGGCAGTATCACTGGACATATACGGCAGTATCGCTGGATTTATACGGCAGTACCGCTGGACATATACGGCAGTATCCCTGGACTGGATTTATACGACAGTACCAATGAATTTATACGGCAGTACCACTGGACATATACAGCAGTATCACTGGACTGATTTATACACCAGTACCACTGGATTTATATGGCATGACCACTGGGCATACTGTATATACAGCAGTATCACTGTAATTATATGGCAGTACCACTGGAATTATACTGCAGTAACACTGGACATATAAGGCAGTATCACTGGTCTGGATTTATATGCCAGTACCACTGGAATTATACGCCAGTACCACTGGAATTATACGCCAGTACCACTGGAATTATACGGCAGTATCACTGGAATTATACTGCAGTACCACTGGACATATACGGCAGTAAAACTGGACACATA
This sequence comes from Pseudophryne corroboree, assembly GCF_028390025.1. NCBI lineage: Eukaryota > Metazoa > Chordata > Amphibia > Anura > Myobatrachidae > Pseudophryne > Pseudophryne corroboree. The sequence continues at coordinate 529,346,208 of NC_086446.1, read as the reverse complement.
CAGCAGCACAGGGACACCACCACTGGACTGATGCAGGATAACACAGCACCACTGAAATGGACTGGACTTATGCAGCAGCACTGGACATATGGGGAAGCTACTACAGGAGAGCCCCTGCCATGGCAAACGCCGACAATAACCAGACATGTCATTATAGGGATCTTCTCCCTTCTTTCCCGTAAGTATTGTATACAGTATATGGATACATTTTGTGGTGTAACAGGCAGTACAAGGAAGTGCAAAATAAAGGAAATGGCCTAGGGAAATGAATTATGCATTGAGGAGATTGTAAATTGCAAAATGAAAGGTCCTATATTATAAACTGGCATATAAGTGTAGATATGAATGAAACGATGCAGAGTAAGTTATTCAAAAGAAATGTTCTTACAAAAAAAAGCATATTTACACATAGGCAGTACTATTTTCATCAGGGTGTGCCTGCAACTGCCTAAAGCAGCTGCGAAAGACACACCTCTTACCAGGCGCATTTATGGATATTTGCAGGTCTGTTTGGCTGGCATTTGTGTGAACATGACCTCTTCCTCTGTGCTCCTGCCTGATCAATTACCAGAACCTGGTGCAGAGAATAGAGATGAGCGGGTTCGGTTTCTTTGAATCCGAACCCGCACGAACTTCACTTTTTTTTTCACGGGTCCGAGCGACTCGGATCTTCCCGCCTTGCTCGGTTAACCCGAGCGCGCCCGAACGTCATCATGACGCTGTCGGATTCTCGCGAGACTCGGATTCTATATAAGGAGCCGCGCGTCGCCGCCATTTTCACACGTGCATTGAGATTGATAGGGAGAGGACGTGGCTGGCGTCCTCTCCATTAGAATAGATTAGAAGAGAGAGAGAGAGATTGTGCAGACAGAGTTTACCACAGTGACCAGTGCAGTTGTTGTTAAGTTAACTTTTATTTAATATATCCGTTCTCTGCTATATCCGCTCTCTGCCTGAAAAAAACGATACACAGCAGTCACACAGTGTGACTCAGTCTGTGTGCACTCAGCTCAGCCCAGTGTGCTGCACATCAATGTATAAAAGCTTATAATAATTGTGGGGGAGACTGGGGAGCACTGCAGGTTGTTATAGCAGGAGCCAGGAGTACATAATATTATATTAATTTAAAATTAAACAGTGCACACTTTTGCTGCAGGAGTGCCACTGCCAGTGTGACTAGTGGTGACCAGTGCCTGACCACCAGTATAGTAGTATATTGTTGTATACTATCTCTTTATCAACCAGTCTATATTAGCAGCAGACACAGTACAGTGCGGTAGTTCACGGCTGTGGCTACCTCTGTGTCGGCAGTCGGCACTCGGCAGGCAGTCCGTCCATCCATAATTGTATAATTATATACCACCTAACCGTGGTATTTTTTTTTCTTTCTTTATACCGTCGTCATAGTCATACTAGTTGTTACGAGTATACTACTATCTCTTTATCAACCAGTGTACAGTGCGGTAGTTCACGGCTGTGGCTACCTCTGTGTCGGCAGTCGGCAGGCAGTCCGTCCATCCATAATTGTATTATTATAATATATACCACCTAACCGTGGTTTTTTTTTCATTCTTTATACCGTCATAGTGTCATACTAGTTGTTACGAGTATACTACTATCTCTTTATCAACCAGTGTACAGTGCGGTAGTTCACGGCTGTGGCTACCTCTGTGTCGGCAGTCGGCAGGCAGTCCGTCCATCCATAATTGTATTATAATATATACCACCTAACCGTGGTTTTTTTTTCATTCTTTATACCGTCATAGTGTCATACTAGTTGTTACGAGTATACTACTATCTCTTTATCAACCAGTGTACAGTGCGGTAGTTCACGGCTGTGGCTACCTCTGTGTCGGCAGTCGGCAGGCAGTCCGTCCATCCATAATTGTATTATAATATATACCACCTAACCGTGGTTTTTTTTTCATTCTTTATACCGTCATAGTCAGTCATACTAGTTGTTACGAGTATACTACTATCTCTTTATCAACCAGTGTACAGTGCGGTAGTTCACGGCTGTGGCTACCTCTGTGTCGGCAGTCGGCAGGCAGTCCGTCCATCCATAATTGTATTATAATATATACCACCTAACCGTGGTTTTTTTTTCATTCTTTATACCGTCATAGTGTCATACTAGTTGTTACGAGTATACTACTATCTCTTTATCAACCAGTGTACAGTGCGGTAGTTCACGGCTGTGGCTACCTCTGTGTCGGCAGTCGGCAGGCAGTCCGTCCATCCATAATTGTATTATAATATATACCACCTAACCGTGGTTTTTTTTTCATTCTTTATACCGTCATAGTGTCATACTAGTTGTTACGAGTATACTACTATCTCTTTATCAACCAGTGTACAGTGCGGTAGTTCACGGCTGTGGCTACCTCTGTGTCGGCAGTCGGCAGGCAGTCCGTCCATCCATAATTGTATTATAATATATACCACCTAACCGTGGTTTTTTTTTCATTCTTTATACCGTCATAGTCAGTCATACTAGTTGTTACGAGTATACTACTATCTCTTTATCAACCAGTGTACAGTGCGGTAGTTCACGGCTGTGGCTACCTCTGTGTCGGAACTCGGCAGGCAGTCCGTCCATCCATAATTGTATTACAATATATACCACCTAACCGTGGTTTTTTTTTCATTCTTTATACCGTCATAGTCAGTCATACTAGTTGTTACGAGTATACTACTATCTCTTTATCAACCAGTGTACAGTGCGGTAGTTCACGGCTGTGGCTACCTCTGTGTCGGAACTCGGCAGGCAGTCCGTCCATCCATAATTGTATTACAATATATACCACCTAACCGTGGTTTTTTTTTCATTCTTTATACCGTCATAGTCAGTCATACTAGTTGTTACGAGTATACTACTATCTCTTTATCAACCAGTGTACAGTGCGGTAGTTCACGGCTGTGGCTACCTCTGTGTCGGAACTCGGCAGGCAGTCCGTCCATCCATAATTGTATTATTATAATATATACCACCTAACCGTGGTTTTTTTTTCATTCTTTATACCGTCATAGTGTCATACTAGTTGTTACGAGTATACTACTATCTCTTTATCAACCAGTGTACAGTGCGGTAGTTCACGGCTGTGGCTACCTCTGTGTCGGCAGTCGGCAGGCAGTCCGTCCATCCATAATTGTATTATAATATATACCACCTAACCGTGGTTTTTTTTTCATTCTTTATACCGTCATAGTCAGTCATACTAGTTGTTACGAGTATACTACTATCTCTTTATCAACCAGTGTACAGTGCGGTAGTTCACGGCTGTGGCTACCTCTGTGTCGGAACTCGGCAGGCAGTCCGTCCATCCATAATTGTATTATTATAATATATACCACCTAACCGTGGTTTTTTTTTCATTCTTTATACCGTCATAGTCAGTCATACTAGTTGTTACGAGTATACTACTATCTCTTTATCAACCAGTGTACAGTGCGGTAGTTCACGGCTGTGGCTACCTCTGTGTCGGCACTCGGCAGGCAGTCCGTCCATCCATAATTGTATTACAATATATACCACCTAACCGTGGTTTTTTTATACCACCTAACCGTGGCAGTCCATCCATAATTGTATACTAGTATCCAATCCATCCATCTCCATTGTTTACCTGAGGTGCCTTTTAGTTCTGCCTATAAAATATGGAGAACAAAAAAGTTGAGGTTCCAAAATTAGGGAAAGATCAAGATCCACTTCCACCTCGTGCTGAAGCTGCTGCCACTAGTCATGGCCGAGACGATGAAATGCCAGCAACGTCGTCTGCCAAGGCCGATGCCCAATGTCATAGTACAGAGCATGTCAAATCCAAAACACCAAATATCAGAAAAAAAAGGACTCCAAAACCTAAAATAAAATTGTCGGAGGAGAAGCGTAAACTTGCCAATATGCCATTTACCACACGGAGTGGCAAGGAACGGCTGAGGCCCTGGCCTATGTTCATGGCTAGTGGTTCAGCTTCACATGAGGATGGAAGCACTCAGCCTCTCGCTAGAAAACTGAAAAGACTCAAGCTGGCAAAAGCACCGCAAAGAACTGTGCGTTCTTTGAAATCCCAAATCCACAAGGAGAGTCCAATTGTGTCGTTTGCGATGCCTGACCTTCCCAACACTGGACGTGAAGAGCATGCGCCTTCCACTATTTGCATGCCCCCTGCAAGTGCTGGAAGGAGCACCCGCAGTCCAGTTCCTGATAGTCAGATTGAAGATATCAGTGTTGAAGTACACCAGGATGAGGAGGATATGGGTGTTGCTGGCGCTGGGGAGGAAATTGACCAGAAGGATTCTGATGGTGAGGTGGTTTGTTTAAGTCAGGCACCCGGGAGACACCTGTTGTCCGTGGGAGGAATATGGCCGTTGACATGCCAGGTGAAAATACCAAAAAAATCAGCTCTTCGGTGTGGAGGTATTTCACCAGAAATGCGGACAACAGGTGTCAAGCCGTGTGTTCCCTTTGTCAAGCTGTAATAAGTAGGGGTAAGGACGTTAACCACCTCGGAACATCCTCCCTTATACGTCACCTGCAGCGCATTCATAATAAGTCAGTGACAAGTTCAAAAACTTTGGGTGACAGCGGAAGCAGTCCACTGACCAGTAAATCCCTTCCTCTTGTAACCAAGCTCACGCAAACCACCCCACCAACTCCCTCAGTGTCAATTTCCTCCTTCCCCAGGAATGCCAATAGTCCTGCAGGCCATGTCACTGGCAAGTCTGACGAGTCCTCTCCTGCCTGGGATTCCTCCGATGCATCCTTGCGTGTAACGCCTACTGCTGCTGGCGCTGCTGTTGTTGCCGCTGGGAGTCGATGGTCATCCCAGAGGGGAAGTCGTAAGCCCACTTGTACTACTTCCAGTAAGCAATTGACTGTTCAACAGTCCTTTGCGAGGAAGATGAAATATCACAGCAGTCATCCTACTGCAAAGCGGATAACTGAGGCCTTGGCATCCTGGGTGGTGAGAAACGTGGTTCCGGTATCCATCATTACTGCAGAGCCAACTAGAGACTTGTTGGAGGTACTGTGTCCCCGGTACCAAATACCATCTAGGTTCCATTTCTCTAGGCAGGCGATACCGAAAATGTACACAGACCTCAGAAAAAGAGTCACCAGTGTCCTAAAAAATGCAGCTGTACCCAATGTCCACTTAACCACGGACATGTGGACAAGTGGAGCAGGGCAGGGTCAGGACTATATGACTGTGACAGCCCACTGGGTAGATGTATGGACTCCCGCCGCAAGAACAGCAGCGGCGGCACCAGTAGCAGCATCTCGCAAACGCCAACTCTTTCCTAGGCAGGCTACGCTTTGTATCACCGCTTTCCAGAATACGCACACAGCTGAAAACCTCTTACGGCAACTGAGGAAGATCATCGCGGAATGGCTTACCCCAATTGGACTCTCCTGTGGATTTGTGGCATCGGACAACGCCAGCAATATTGTGTGTGCATTAAATCTGGGCCAATTCCAGCACGTCCCATGTTTTGCACATACCTTGAATTTGGTGGTGCAGAATTTTTTAAAAAACGACAGGGGCGTGCAAGAGATGCTGTCGGTGGCCAGAAGAATTGCGGGACACTTTCGGCGTACAGGCACCACGTACAGAAAACTGGAGCACCACCAAAAACTACTGAACCTGCCCTGCCATCATCTGAAGCAAGAAGTGGTAACGAGGTGGAATTCAACCCTCTATATGCTTCAGAGGTTGGAGGAGCAGCAAAAGGCCATTCAAGCCTATACAATTGAGCACGATATAGTAGGTGGAATGCACCTGTCTCAAGTGCAGTGGAGAATGATTTCAACGTTGTGCAAGGTTCTGATGCCCTTTGAACTTGCCACACGTGAAGTCAGTTCAGACACTGCCAGCCTGAGTCAGGTCATTCCCCTCATCAGGCTTTTGCAGAAGAAGCTGGAGGCATTGAAGGAGGAGCTAACACGGAGCGATTCCGCTAGGCATGTGGGACTTGTGGATGCAGCCCTTAATTCGCTTAACAAGGATTCACGGGTGGTCAATCTGTTGAAATCAGAGCACTACATTTTGGCCACCGTGCTCGATCCTAGATTTAAAGCCTACCTTGGATCTCTCTTTCCGGCAGACACAGGTCTGCTGGGGTTGAAAGACCTGCTGGTGACAAAATTGTCAAGTCAAGCGGAACGCGACCTGTCAACATCTCCTCCTTCACATTCTCCCGCAACTGGGGGTGCGAGGAAAAGGCTCAGAATTCCGAGCCCACCCGCTGGCGGTGATGCAGGGCAGTCTGGAGCGACTGCTGATGCTGACATCTGGTCCGGACTGAAGGACCTGACAACGATTACGGACATGTCGTCTACTGTCACTGCATATGATTCTCTCAACATTGATAGAATGGTGGAGGATTATATGAGTGACCGCATCCAAGTAGGCACGTCACACAGTCCGTACTTATACTGGCAGGAAAAAGAGGCAATTTGGAGGCCCTTGCACAAACTGGCTTTATTCTACCTAAGTTGCCCTCCCACAAGTGTGTACTCCGAAAGAGTGTTTAGTGCCGCCGCTCACCTTGTCAGCAATCGGCGTACGAGGTTACATCCAGAAAATGTGGAGAAGATGATGTTCATTAAAATGAATTATAATCAATTCCTCCGCGGAGACATTGACCAGCAGCAATTGCCTCCACAAAGTACACAGGGAGCTGAGATGGTGGATTCCAGTGGGGACGAATTGATAATCTGTGAGGAGGGGGATGTACACGGTGATATATCGGAGGGTGAAGATGAGGTGGACATCTTGCCTCTGTAGAGCCAGTTTGTGCAAGGAGAGATTAATTGCTTCTTTTTTGGGGGGGGTCCAAACCAACCCGTCATATCAGTCACAGTCGTGTGGCAGACCCTGTCACTGAAATGATGGGTTGGTTAAAGTGTGCATGTCCTGTTTTGTTTATACAACATAAGGGTGGGTGGGAGGGCCCAAGGATAATTCCATCTTGCACCTCTTTTTTCTTTTCTTTTTCTTTGCATCATGTGCTGATTGGGGAGGGTTTTTTGGAAGGGACATCCTGCGTGACACTGCAGTGCCACTCCTAGATGGGCCCGGTGTTTGTGTCGGCCACTAGGGTCGCTAATCTTACTCACACAGCTACCTCATTGCGCCTCTTTTTTTCTTTGCGTCATGTGCTGTTTGGGGAGGGTTTTTTGGAAGGGACATCCTGCGTGACACTGCAGTGCCACTCCTAGATGTGCCCGGTGTTTGTGTCGGCCACTAGGGTCGCTAATCTTACTCACACAGTCAGCTACCTCATTGCGCCTCTTTTTTTCTTTGCGTCATGTGCTGTTTGGGGAGGGTTTTTTGGAAGGGCCATCCTGCGTGACACTGCAGTGCCACTCCTAGATGGGCCCGGTGTTTGTGTCGGCCACTAGGGTCGCTAATCTTACTCACACAGCTACCTCATTGCGCCTCTTTTTTTCTTTGCGTCATGTGCTGTTTGGGGAGGGTTTTTTGGAAGGGACATCCTGCGTGACACTGCAGTGCCACTCCTAGATGGGCCCGGTGTTTGTGTCGGCCACTAGGGTCGCTTATCTTACTCACACAGCTACCTCGGTGCAAATTTTAGGACTAAAAATAATATTGTGAGGTGTGAGGTATTCAGAATAGACTGAAAATGAGTGTAAATTATGGTTTTTGAGGTTAATAATACTTTGGGATCAAAATGACCCCCAAATTCTATGATTTAAGCTGTTTTTTAGTGTTTTTGGAAAAAAACACCCGAATCCAAAACACACCCGAATCCGACAAAAATAATTCGGTGAGGTTTTGCCAAAACGCGTTCGAACCCAAAACACGGCCGCGGAACCGAACCCAAAACCAAAACACAAAACCCGAAAAATTTCAGGCGCTCATCTCTAGCAGAGAACGGACGATAGTGCATAAGCCATGGTGACGGATCAAAGTGAACAAGCCGCAGCCTCGCTCCCACTACTCATCTTTTATCTCGCAATATCTACTACTCACCCACGGCCAAGTAAGACTACACGTAGCAACAGGGAAGTACATACTCCTGAAGTGCATACCGCTGATGGCTAATTACAACTGGTGAAACTGTTACATATACGTGGGAGGTAATAGTATACCGCAGGCTGATAAACTGTTCTATAACTACTGTAACTGCCTGCTCAAAGAAGGATCCGTTACATAAGGTCAATTGACCCATTAAGGAATTGGAGCTCAATATTTTGATACAGTGGAAATATGAGGATTAGCCTTATAATTTAAACATCTGGATATTATTTAACTGTGTTTTCATTGTGTGTCATATTGTTGACTTATTATTATGTATGTGTAATACATTTTTTATTTGCGCTCTCTAAATTGAGTAATTGCATTACTCTGGAATTTTATATTGTACATAATTAGGGTTACTGTAGGCTGTGGTTAAGGTTAGGCTATAGTAAGGGCTAGGGTTAGACTGCAGTTAGGGTTACTGTAGGCTGTGGTTAAGGTTAGGCTATAGTAAGGGCTAGGGTTAGACTGCAGTTAGGGTTACTGTAGGCTGTGGTTAAGGTTAGGCTATAGTAAGGGCTAGGGTTAGACTGCAGTTAGGGTTACTGTAGGCTGTGGTTAAGGTTAGGCTATAGTAAGGGCTAGGGTTAGACTGCAGTTAGGGTTACTGTAGGCTGTGGTTAGAATTAGGGTGTAGTAAGGGCTAGAGATAGGCAGCAGTTAGGGTTACTGTAGGCTGTGATTAGAATTAGGGTGTAGTAAGGGCTAGAGATAGGCAGCAGTTAGGGTTACTGTAGGCTATGGTTAAGGTTAGGCTGTGGAAAGAGCTAGGGTTGTTATTATTATTATTATTATTATTATTATTATCCTTTATTTATATGGTGCCACAAGGGATCCACAGTGCCCAGTTATAGAGTACATAAATGAAGAATCAAAACAGGACAATAGTGACTTACAGTTGAAGACAATATAGGACAAGTACAGGGTAACTAACACTGACATAAGTATCAGAGTGGCAGAAAACCGTGGGATTAGGTGCCATCAAGGATGGTTTAAGTAATAGAAGGATAAGCACATGAGGGTTGAGGGCCCTGCTCGTGAGAGTTTACATTCTAAAGTGGAGGGGCAGACAGACAGGGGTGACACAGATGGGGTACACAGTGACTGTGGAACAGCGGGTGAGGATGAGTTTAGGCAGGGTTTTGTGAAGAAGTGTGTCTTGGGAGGGTTAGGCTGCAGTTAGGGTTACTGTAGGCTATGGTTTGCGTTAGGCTGTGGTAAGTGCCAAAGATAAACTGCAGCTTGGGTTATTGTAGACTGTGGTTAGGGTTAGCCTGTGGTTAGGGCTGGGATTAGGCAGCAGTGTTACTGTAGGCTGTGGTTAGGGTTAGCCTGTGGTTAGGGCTGGGATTAGACAGCAGGGTTACTGTAGGCTGTGGTTAGGGTTAGCCTGTGGTTAGGGCTGGGATTAGACAGCAGGGTTACTGTAGGCTGTGGTTAGGGTTAGCCTTCGGTTAGTGCTGGGATTAGGCAGCAGGGTTACTGTAGACTGTGGTTAGGGTTAGGCTGTATTAAGGGATAGGATTAGGCTGCAGTTAGGTTTAGGCTGTGGTTAGGCTACGGTTAGGGTTAGTACTGTTGACATTTGCACCATTGATACAGTGTTGACATGTTGCATGTGTCAACATTATGTTTGTGTCGACATTACAAATGTTGATATGTCGGATGTCTGCATTAAATGTCGACACATACAATGTCAACATTCTTCCCAATGACTGCAGTAATGTAATTACATGCATTGTTTTTTGATGGTGATGCTAAAACATACTGTACAGTAAATCTTTTATGATCAATCATTCTGCTGATATGTCATCAAGGGTGTTGTCATCACAAACTAATTTCTCCCTGACAGAAAACCATGGATAGTCAGAGTGCCTCTCCTGTCAGCATCTCTGCTGATCTCTGTCAGGTCTTCATGATATCGAAACAATAAATCTGTGCTGTCAAATCTTTCATGACTAACAAATATTCATGCACTTTATATGGCTTCTTCTATCTAAGCCTGCGGTCTCATTCCAATTTGCCATTACCCTTTTCCTACACAGTTATATCTGTGTACAGTAGTTTCCTATTAAATGATTTAATTCTTGGCAGCTTTCACAAAAAAAGAGAACTTCAGCAACTTAAGCTTTTTCTTCCTGGAGGCACAATAGCCAGACAGTTGGAAATTAAGTCAAGAAGACAAAATAAACACATTTTTACATGGGCTCTGTGGACCAATCAGAGACTGCATCAGAGTTTTAGCCCCTGTAAGCATACATGTGCCTGTAACGTCATAAAGATACTTATTACTGAACCAATATACTGTACCTCAGACTCCTAACTAATAAACATTGTAGAATTTAAATACATACCTCCCTTAGAGTGCAGTGTTCAGAAAACATTAAAGCAGACCTTTCCCATAAAATAACCAGAACATTCAATATTAAAACACTAGTACTTTACAGATGAGTCCTAGCCTATCTGTGCAGCTATTTGTGGAAAATGAGTCCTTTGGCGCAATACTGTGCCCGCGACTGTGTGCAGACATGTGCGTTTGTACCTTCTTTCATAGGAATGCATAGGTGCGTATTAGAGATGTGCACCGGACATTTTTCGGGTTTTGTGTTTTGGTTTTGGATTCGGTTTCGTAGATGTGTTTTGTCGGATTCGGGTGTGTTTTGGATTCGGTTTTTTTTTCAAAAACAGCTTAAATCATAGAATTTGGGGGTAATTTTGATCCTATAGTATTATTAACCTCAATAACCACAATTTCCACTCATTTCCAGTGTATTCTGAACACATCACACCTCACAACACTATTTTTAGTCCTAAAATTTGCACCGAGGTCGCTGGACGACTAAGCAAAGCGACCCAAGAGGGCGGCACAAACACCTGGCTCATCTAGGAGTGGCACTGCAGTGTCAGACAGGATGGCACTTAAAAAAATTGGCCCCAAACAGCACATGATGCAAAGAAAAGAGAAAAAGAGGTGCACTGTGGTCGCTGGACGGCTGAGCTAAGCGACATAAACACCTCAATATCACAGGAATTATTTGTTCAAATCAATGGTATTATTTATTGGTCCAAATCACCGGAAGAAAATGACAAAATCACTGGAATTATTCGTTCTAATCAATGGTATTATTGGTCCAAATCACTGGAAGAAAATGACAAAATCACTGGAATTATTCGTTCTAATCAATGGTATTATTGGTTCAAATCACTGGAAGAAAATGACAAAATCACTGGAATTATTCGTTCTAATCAATGGTATTATTGGTCCAAATCACTGGAAGAAAATGACAAAATCACTGGAATTATTCGTTCTAATCAATGGTATTATTGGTCCAAATCACTGGAAGAAAATTACAAAATCACTGGAATTATTCGTTCTAATCAATGGTATTATTGGTCCAAATCACTGGAAGAAAATGACAAAATCACTGGAATTATTCGTTCTAATAAATGGTATTATTGGTCCAAATCACTGGAAGAAAATGGAATGGATGGATACTTGCAGTGAAACAGAGCTGCAAGATACAGCAATTGCCTACTGTACACAACTATATACTGTTGGGTCACCAAAATGCTGCACTGTAATAATATATATACTGCTCACAAAAATGCCGCTCAGATATGGAATGGATACTTGCAGTGACACAGAACTGCAAGATACAGCAATGGCCTACTGTACAACTATATACTGTTAGTCACCAAAATGCTGCACTGTAATACTATATATAATGCTCGCAAAAATGCAGCACAGATATGGAATGGATACTTGCAATGACACAGAACTGCAAAATACAGCAATGGCCTACTGTACAACTATATACTGTTAGTCACCAAAATGCTGCACTGTAATACTATATATACTGCTCACAAAAATGCCGCACAGATATGGAGTGGATACTTGCAGTGACACAGAGCTGCAAGATACAGCAATGGCCTACTGTACTGTACTACTATAATTATTATATAGATATAAAGTTACATTGTGGGGGAATCCAGTATACGTTCTGTCACCAGGTACCAGTGAATGGACACATCATGTATATAGGTGACAGATATAAAGTTACGTTGTGGGGGAATCCAGTATACGTTCTGTCACCAGGTACCAGTGAATGACCACATCATGTATATAGGTGACAGATATAAAGTTACATTGTGGGGGAATCCAGTATACGTTCTGTCACCAGGTACCAGTGAATGACCACATCATGTATATAGGTGACAGATGTAAAGTTACATTGTGGGGGAATCCAGTATACGTTCTGTCACCAGGTACCAGTGAATGGCCACATCATGTATATACTTATACTGGTGGTCCCCAGTCCCCACAATGCAGCACACTGATCAGATATTTGCAGCACACTGAGAACAGATATGGAGCGTTTTCAGGCAGAGAACGTAGATATTTTCAGCACACTGAGCACAGATTATTTGCAGCACACTGAGCACAGATATTTGCAGCACACTGAGCACAGATTACGGAGCTTTTCAGGGAGAGAACGCTGCCACGTCCTCTCCGTTCAATCTCCAATGTACGAGTGAAAATGGCGGTGACGCGCTGCTCCTTATATAGAATACGAATCTCGCGAGAATCCGACAGCGGGATGATGACGTTCGGGCGCATTCTGGTTATCTGAGCAAGGCGGGAAGATCAGAGGCTGCCTCAGAACCGTGTAAAATGGGTGAAGTTCGGGGGGGTTCGGATCCCGAGGAACCGAACCCGCTCATCTCTAGTGCGTATGCATGGGTGCATTGCAAATAGTTTCTGCTGTGATCTGCAAAGATGGGTGTTGGGGGGAAATTTGCATATTAGTTGTCTATTTGCTAAGCCTTGGAGAGAAGTACTAATAGGCTGGTGGGCCGGTCCAGTCAACAGAGAGCCGTGAAGGCTGCATGCAACGCAGCTTCCGGCTCCCTGGTTTGTCCCCCACTGTCGCCGTGTGCTGTGAGTCCACGCCACCCTGACTCGCAGCACGCCCCCATTTGCAGTGTCCACGTGACCCTTTTGCGTCATGTGTGCCCCCTTTGACGTGCGTGCACCTTTGGCACATGTGCACGCATATGCCAGGGCCGAAAACAGGCCCCAGTCCGTCCCTGGATAAAGTGTTTGAAAAATGATAGTTAGGAACTGGTTGTCTGGTACTTTATCTCCTTCTACTTTATCTCTCTCTAACGTCAGGATGTAATGGAGTCTGAGATTGCCAGAGGTGCGGGATGCCAGTCAATTTTTGAATTATGGTTTTGCCTTGTAAGTGATTTCCCCTTTAAAAAAAACATTTGCGATCATCCAGCATCTCACAATTCCAGCGATCTCGGACTCCATTATAGCCCAAGGCAGTCAGAATGTTGGGAGTCGTCTCCCTGGATAGCTGTTACCTGCCTCCTGACAATGCCTTGTATATCCTGCTTGTATCGGGAGTGACTTAAAGTAAATGAGAATTTCTTTACTGTCACTCTTCATTTTGGAGGAATGGTGAAGAACAGGACTGTCCGCCAGGAGTGGGCTATGAGGGGAATATTGACGGGGAACACGCTTTGGGATCAGAGTTCAGATCTTGTCGAAAAAAAGTTGCACCCTGGAAGGCTATGTTGTGTGACTTCTATGGACTGTGCCGTTCCCATCTGGTGTAAGTGTTTTGTTTTGTTTTTTGCAGCTTGGCAGTTGGTATGGATCCCAGTAAATCCCGACCATTGCTAGCTAGTGCATCTGGAGGCTCTGCTCATGAATTATCACCATGGTCTCATGTTGCATCAAAGCCACTTTGCCTTTTGAAACAACATTTGGATGCCATAACCAACCTTTAGCCTATCAGTGAGGATCTGCTCTACCTTCAGGGTTTGATTATTACAAGTGTTGCTTGTGTGTGGCTTGTGTAATTGAACTCCTCTTCTAACCTAACGGGTGGTCTTCAGGTTGGTCTTCAGGTCTTCAGGATATCCTGTTAGCCTGTGTTCTGCCCGTGACCCGGAGACCTTGCTCGATTGATTTCCTGACCAGATCCAGCTAGCCTTGTGTTCAGGATTTTGTGGAGTTTTCACATAAACGTTGCTTTGCCTGCATTTCTGTATATAACATCTTTGAGCATTGTTGCTCTCACAGTTTATTTAGTTGCTTATAACATTTTAGAGCATTGTTGCTTTCACAATCACTCGTATATTTAGTGGCATTGCTTTTAACACTCTGTGCAATTTGATACGTGTAATTTGTTTGTGTTTTGAATTCTCTCCTCAGTCTGTGCCTTGGTTCTTATGTTGGGATTTCGGCAGCTGCGCCACACATAATCTGTTCATTGTCCTTCTGTATTCTCTCCCGTTGGTAGTCTTGCAGGTTTTAGTTAGCTTTCCCTTTACTCACTTGCAGTCTCGGTTGGTGCTTTGTTACCTTATAAGACCTGGGGGCATCGGAGTCTGGGCGGACCTAATTTGCCCATTCAAAAGCGGCTGCTATAGGAGAAGACTAGCTCTGCAGGCAGCAACTGACCACTGGAAGGAGTAACGGAGTCAGGGGTAGAGTAGGAGTTAATGCAGTGATTCATACTAACTAGTAACTGGAACTCCCCAGTTGCCACCCACTCCCCTGAGTTCCAGGTACTCAATTTATAACAGTATCACCAACCCATTAACCGTAGCTCCGTGGGTCATTTGTCTCCAGATGGATCTAGCAAGAAATCCGGCCAAGATTCTTTCTGACCAGATCCAGGGTTTGACCCAGCAGCTATGGGCTCTTACTCTTCATGTGGACACTCAGGAGGAAACTCATAGGACCCAGACTATCTCAGTATCCGCTCCCAGGTAGCCTAAGCTAAACCTCCCAGATAGGTTTTCTGGGGACCGTAAACAGTTAGTTAACTTCCGGGAAAGTTGCAAGCTGTATTTCAAGCTCAGGCTTTACTCTTTGGGTACAGAGACCCAGAAAGTAGAAATCATAATTTCCCTGTTACAAGGTGACCCACGGTCTTGGGTCTTTGGCCTTTCAGCAGATCACCCTTGTCTGCTTTCCGTAGATTCCTTCTTTAAAGCCTTGGGTGTTCTCTATGATGATCTAGATCGGGCAACATCCTCAGAGGCCCATCTTCATTCTCTTAAGCAAGAGAGAAACTCTGCCGAGGTGTATTGCACCGAATTTCACCGATGTGCCAATGACTGTGGATGGAATGACCCAGCACTTCGGAGTCAGTTCCGGTTGGGATTAACAGAACAAATTAAGGATTTTCTCGTCCAATATCCTTCCCTGACCACTCTGGATGCACTAATGAAGTTAGCCATTAAAGTAGATAGGTGGATTCGGGAACGGAGAATGGAGAAAGAGGGTGTCAGAGGATGTAGGGAATAAGGAGGAAACCATGCAAATCTGAGCTTTCTGCTTAACGCCTCAAGAGAAGGTGAGACGTCGCACTCTGGGACTATGGGGGTCATTCCAAGTTGATCGCTAGCTGGCGTTGGTCGCTGTGTAGCGATCAGTTAAAAAAAAGCTAATCTGCGCATGCATATGCACCGCAATGCGCGCGCGTGTCGTACATGTACAAAGTCCTTTGTGGTTTTGCACTGGTTTTTGCGACGATTCCAAATGCACAGCCGATCGCAAGGAGATTGTCATGAAGTGGACATTTCTGGGTGGCAACTGACCATTTTCAGGGAGTGTTTGGCAAAACACAGGCGTGGCTGGGCGTTCGCCGGGAGGGTGTGTGACTTCAAAAGCCGTCCCTCCATCGTTAGAATCAACGCACATGAAGAGTAACTACAGGGCTGGTCTTGTGTTGCACAAAAAGATTTTGCAGGGGCTGTGCTGCACAAGCGTTCGCACTTCTGCAAAGTGAAAATACACTCCCCAGTGGGTGGCAGCAATGTGTTTGCATGGCTGCTAAAAACTGCTAGTGACCGATCAACTCGGAATGAGGGCCCATGTCTCTATTGCGGGACCAAGGGACATCTGGCGAACACTTGTCCGCAGAAGGCGGAAAACTAGTGGACCTGAGAAATATTGGGAGAGTTTTTCCGGGTCTCTGTTCTATCTCCCTGAACAATTCTTTATTGTTACCTATTAGGATAACAACCCCTTCTGCTCCAAGTGAAGTAGCTGCTTTTGTTGACTCCGTGGCAGCAAGAAATTTTATGGACTTGGAATTTGCTCTTGCCAGAGGAATTCCTATGGAAATTCTTTGCTCACCAATTTTCGTTTGTGGATTAGATGGCAGTCCTCTCCAAAAAGTTCGGGTGAGCACCCGGACTTTAGCTCCCCAGTTTTTTGTCAGAATGTTCCATTGTAAAAAGTTGCCTTTTTTCCTGGTACATTGTCCCCCTAACTCCAGTAGTTCTGGGTCGGCCTTGGCTAAAGACTTATAATCCAGTATTCAACTGGAGTACAGGAGATCTTGTTTCCTTGGGCACGGAATGTGCAACCAAATGCCTGACCAACACTTCCAGTCCCTGAAGGGTTGCCAACCCAGTACATATCTTTTGTGGATGTTTTATCCAAACAACAAGCTAAATTTCTGCCTCCTAACCATCTTTATGATTGTGCAATCAATCTCATACCTGGAGCTAGACTCCCAGAAGGCCGCCTCTATGCTCTGTCTTTGCCCGAGATGAAAGATATGGAGGAATATATCCGGGAGAGTTTAGAAATAGGCTTCATCATGCCTTCTAAATCACCGGTAGGAGCTGGGTTTTTCTTTGTCGGTAAAAAGGACGGCTCATTACGGCCATGCATAGACTACAGGGGACTGAATAAGATAATCAAAAATTCATACCCATTGCCTCTGATCTCCGTCTTATTTGATCAGCTCAGAAGTGCTACAATTTTTTCTAAGATCGATTTACGAGGAGCATACAATCTCATTCGGATCCAGCAGGGGGATGAGTGGAAAACCGCATTTAATACCCACTTGGGCCACTATGGGTACTTGGTTATGTCTTTTTGACTCTCCAACGCCCCTGCCGTCTTCCAGGAGCTCATAAATTATGTTCTTCGGGAATTCCTGGGAAGATTCGTGGTTGTTTATCTCGAAGAACACCTTTATTCAAAGAACACCGAGCTCATGTAGAAGCGGTCCTCACCAAGCTCAGGGAAAATCTGTAGGCAAAATTGGAAAAATGTAAATTTGAAGTTGAGAAGGTGGCCTTCCTAGGATACATCATCACCTCCAAGATGTTTTCTATGGATCCTAAGAAACTTCAGGCAATTGTGGAATGGTTCTGTCTCTCTAATCTAAAAGCTACTCAACGTTTCCTTGGTTTTGCAAACTACTACAGAAGATTGATTGATTCATTTTCTTCAGTTGTTGCTCCAATTGTGAGCCTGACCAAGAAAGGTGCAGATCCTGCTCATTGGCCACCACAGGCGGTAAAGGCCTTTGAGGACCTTAAAAAAGCAATAATCTCTGCTCCTGTTCTCTGGCATCCCAATCCAGATCTACCATGCATTGTAGAAGTGGATGCCTCCGAAATAGGCATTGGAACTATTCTGTCACAAGATGATCCAGTCAGTCATAAGCTCCATCCCTGTGCCTTTTTCTATCAAAAATTTTCCCCTGCTGAAGTCAAATGTGCTTTGGAAGAATGTAGGCACTAGCTGGAGGGAGCAAGGCATACAGTAACCATTTTCACAGACCACAAAAATCTGTTACAAGATTGAACTCTCGGCAAGCCAGATGGGTGCTATTCTTTGCTAGGTTCAATTTTGTAATTACCTATAGGCCCGGCTCTAAAAACAACAAAGCTGATGCTTTATCCCAAAGTTTTCGGTCTAGTCATGAAGTCTCTATGCGTCCGGAGCCAATTCTTACCCCAGAATGTATTCTTGCTGGCCTAACCATGAATCTTGCCTCTCAAGTCCAGTCAGCACAGACGCAGGTCACCTCTGAGACTCCTTCAGGACTCCTGTTCATTCCAGAGAAGCTCAGATCAGCTGTGTTATCTCAGTTCCATGACAACAAGACTTCAGGACATCCAGGGGTTAATAAGACTTTACATCTTCTCTCACACTTTGTATGGTGACCAACTATCAAGGCAGATGTTCATGAGTTTGTTAGGGCATGTCATGTCTGTGCCAAATACAAGTCTCCTCGTGTTCTTCCTTCTGGATGATTACTTCCTCTGTCTGTACCCTCCAAGCCATGGACCCATTTGTCAATGGATTTTATTGTAGATTTACCAAGATCTTTCGAATGCTCAGTCATCTGGGTAGTAGTTGACCGTTTCAGTAAAATGTCTCATTTCATTCCCCTGTCTAAACTGCCTAATGCTAAGGATCTTGCTTCACTGTTCATTCAACACATAATCCATATTCATGGCTTACCTCAAGACATTGTCTCGGATAGAGGCTCTCAATTCATAGCCTGTTTCTGGAAATCTTTCTGTGCTGAACTAGGGATTAATATCAGTCTCTTGTCAGGGTATCACCCACAGTCCAATGGCTAGACAGAACGGGTTAATAAATAATTGGAGCAATATCTATGATGTTATATCTCTAAATTCCACTATGATTGGGTTGACCATTTACCCTTTGCAGAATTTGCGTATAATAATTCTGAACATTCTTCAACTTCCATGTCTCCTTTCTTCCGTGTTTCCGGTATTCATCCTACATTTATATTTTCACTCCATCACAACAGTCTAGTTCTTCTTTTTCTCCCGTGTCTCGCCTTAGGAGGATTTGGAGGGAAGTACATCAAGCCTTAGAGGATGCTGCAGTCCGGTCTAAGAGATTTGCTGACAGATTTCGGAAACCTTGTTCTTTCAAAGTAGGAGACATGGTATGGTTATCTGCCCGAAACATCAAGCTCCACCAGACATCTCAGAAATTGGTTCCCGGTTACATTGGACCATTTCAAATCATCCAGAAAGTCAATCCTCTTGCTTTCTGTCTGCAGTTACCCAGATCTTTGAGAATCAATAATACCTTAAATTGTTCTCTATTTAAACCAGCATTTGTTTCTAAGAAATTTAAAGTAAGAGGTTTCAGGAGACCTTCTCCAGTCATGATTTGGGGACATCAAGAGTTTGTTGTTGAAATAATCTTGGACTCTAAATTTGTGCGGGGTCAAGTACATTATTTAGTTCATTGGAAAGGTTACAGTCCTGAGGAGAGATCTTGCACGTGCCTGGGAAGTTCCTCCATGCTCCTGAACTAAAAAAGGATACTTTAAGAAATATCCCTAGAAACCAGGTTAGATGTGTTTCTTAACCCCTCTTTAAGGGGGGGTACTGTTATCAGTCGCAGAGCGGCTCGTGGAGGAGGCAGGTCCCGGCCTTTGCCAAGCGACTGGGGCGCTACACGTTCTCCAACAGCTGGCGCTTCTAGGTCCCGCACTATGCCTAGCAATGCTACCGCAGGGGAGACTGGGAGCCGCCGAGTGCCTAGCAACCGGGATGCTAGAGGCGGGCAGCGTTCCCGGTTGCTGGGTAACTAGTCGGGCTGTGTCTTAATATCTATTACTGGGTTCTGATTGGTGCAGTACCATTTATATTCCCTTCCTGGCCTCTCACAAATCGTTGGTGATAGCTCCTGCTTCAGTGTGAACCAATCTGCTTGTAAGATATCCTGTTAGCCTGTGTTCTGCCCATGACCCGGAGACCTTGCTCGATAGGCTTGTGTCCATTAATTCAAAGGATAACTATATTTTTAAACATAATTTTGACATTACACCGACGTTAAACTGAAGGAAAACAAAAGGACAACAATCAACCCACAATCTGGACCACTTAAGGACAGCTTTCAAACAAATGTGAATCCACTTCTTCTACACATCTAAGTACTCCAGACTTCAACATCCCAATTGATATCCCCACAAAATCCTCCTTAACCATACATCTTCACTCTCCCAGTGGACTCCCCCACCTTCCCATGTGAATGGGAGCTCACTGGATCTGGTCTTCACTCACCGCTGTGATATTTCAGATTTGTCTAACTCCCCATTTCCCCTCTCAGACCACCAACTACTCTCCTTTAACTTATATCTCTGCTACTCCATCTCTACCTTCTACGGCTGCCATCACTAAATGCAACATTGAGGCTATCGACACCACTTCCCTATCCTCCTTACTCAACTCACTTCTCTCTCCTATACCGTCTCTCTCATGCCCTGAACAAGACTCATCCCTATACAATGAATCTCTTACTTCTGCTCTTGACTCTGTCGCTCCATGAACCACTATTCACCCTCACAGATCAACACTTCAACCTTGGCACACCAAATGCTCATGTATTGCTTGGCGCCAGTGGAGGAGATCACGCTCTAAGTCAGACTTCCTCCATTTCAAACTTATGCTCTCTTCATTCAGTGCTGCCCTTTCCCTCGCTAAACAGTCATACTTCAAAAACCTCATATACTCCCAGTTTTCCAACCCACGGTGCCTCTTTGCCACTCTCAACTCCCTCCTCTGCCCACCCACAGCTCGTCTCCCCCCTCATTCTCTGCTCTTGACTTTCCCACTTACTTCACATCCAAAACTGACTCCATACGTCAGGACATCACATTGTTGCTCATTGTAAGGGCTTGTATTTTAAAGTGTTGCTTGGATTTGTAAGTGTATGTGAGTTGGAAACAGCAAAAGCAAGAGCTGGAAGCCAAGTGAAAAGTAGGTGCAGTGAGCTGGAACAACTGCAACTGCTAAGTGGAGTATCGGTGCCGCAGGAGAGGCCCCACTCAGAGGGGGCACTGGAGTACTACGGCTGCATAAAAGTGAAGGACCAAGAACCGCACAAAGATAGATAAGTATAAGCCAGCTTAATTATTGTATAAGTGAGATTGTTTGTCTTCTACTTTTTCTTTTTGCTTCTTTTTCTTTGAGAGTAACAGGGAGTTAGACCTTACAAAAACTATGGGAGGGGCTGTGATTGGGGACCTCACTCAGTGCATGTCGTGCAAGATGTATGCACACCTGGAGCTACCGGCCCAGTGTGATTACATCTGCACAAGGTGTGTGCGAACGGTTGCCCTGGAAGCCCAGGTAACTGATCTAGAGCAAACCGTTACGCGACTGAGGGAGATTCACAATCTCGAGCGAAGTTTAGACAGAACGGTGGAGAAGTTGCGGGAGGGGTCACTGGTAGAAGAGGATGATGATCAGGTAGCCAGCTGGGTCACAGTTAGAAGGAAGAAAAAGAGGGGGAGGCTCGACATCTCCGAACTATTCAACCCAAACAAATTTGCCCGACTGGACGAGGAAACGGAGGATGATAGTGAAGAAATGACGGTGCCGGAGGAGACTGCTCCCTCTAGCATCCAGAGAAGCGGTCCCTCTGGCGCAGTTGGGATAAAATATAGTGAGGTACCTAGTCAGATGGTGGTGGTAGGGGATTCTGTCATCAGGAAGGCAGATAGGGCAATCTGCTACCGGGACCGTGACCGCCGTACAGTCTGTTGTCTCCCGGGTGCTCGGGTATGGCACATCGCGGACTGGGTAGATAGATTGTTGGGAGGGGCTGGGAAAGACACGGCGGTCTTGGTGCACATTGGCTCCAATGACAAAGTTAGCGGAAGGTGGAATGTCCTTAAGAAAGACTATTGGGACTTAGGAAAGAAACTGAAGGCAAGGACATCTAAGGTAATATTCTCTGAAATATTACCCGTGCCACGCGCTAGTCCAGGGAGGCGAAGGCAGATTAGGGAGGTAAATGTGTGGCTTAGGGATTGGTGCAGGAAAGAGGGGTTTGTGTTCCTGGAACACTGGGCGGACTTCTCAGTCAGGCGCCATCTCTTTTGTTGTGACGGATTGCACCTGACTGAGGAGGGGGCAGCGGTGCTGGGGGGAAGGATGGTTAGAAGGTTGGAGGAGATTTTAAACTAGGAGCCTGGGGGGAGGGTTTAGCTAGAAACTACGGGTCATGCAGTGAGAATAGTGGAGATGGTGGTAGTAAACAAAATGGGGGAGAAGTTGGGGGGAGGGTAAGAGCAGGCGGTAAGGTTACTAACATGGGTACTAAAAGAGATTTTACCAAAGCACTAACCAATGATGATTACAGGTCATCATTGCTACATAAGGTGAAAGATGTCCCTAATGCAAGGGAAAATACTTATCTTAGTTGTATGTATGTAAACGCTAGAAGCATTACTGGTAAAAAGGGCGAACTAGAAATACTTGCAGCAAGCAAACAGTATGATATTATAGGCATTACTGAAACTTGGTGGGACGAATCTCATGATTGGACAGTCAATCTAGAGGGCTATACACTGTTTAGGAGAGACAGACTAAAAAGGGTGGAGGGGTGTGTCTTTACGTAAAGCCGTTTTTAAAACCTGATATACGGGAAGATATTCAGGAGAGGACTGTAGACACTGTCGAGACATTATGGGTAGAAATTGCGTGCGGGGAAATAGGAATAAAAAAGTTAGTATTGGGTGTATGCTATAAGCCGCCTGGTATCAACGTATCTGATGAGGAATTGTTACTAAAGCAAATTGAAAGAGCAGCAGGAGTAGGAGACATAGTAGTGATGGGAGATTTTAACTATCCAGAGATAAACTGGAAAAACGATTCATGTGATACTGCTAGTGGCAATATGTTTTTAAACACACTTAATGATAACTACTTAGTTCAACTAATTGAGGAACCAACTAGGTACAATGCAATCTTAGACCTGGTATTAACAAACAATGAGGATTTGGTATCAGGTACAGTATTATAGTAGGGGAACCCATAGGAAACAGCGACCACAATATGGTCACATTCAATATCAGTTTTCATAAACAGCCCTATACTGGCTCAACTAGGACTCTAAACTTTAGCAAAGCGAATTTTGAAAAGATGATGGTATTTTTCAGGGATATTGAATGGGAAGGTTTGTTTTTAGGAAAAAATACTACGTAGAAATGGAAGGTACAAAAATTCATGCTAGATAAAAATTCACTCAAATTTATACCTACGAGCAGCAAAAAAAGGAATAAAAATCATAAACCGATGTGGCTTAACAAAAAGATAAAGGAATTTATGGGCAAGAAAAGGCAAGCATTTAAAAAATACAAATCTGACGGGGAAGCAGAGTCATTTCAGCACTATAAGGAATGTAACAAAATATGCAAACAGGAAATAAGAGCGGCTAAAGTAGAAACTGAAAAACTAGTAGCAAAGGAAAGCAAAGCGAATTCCCAAAAATTCTTTAAATACATTAATAGCAAAAGATTAAAGAAGGAGAGTATAGGCCCTTTAAAAGACAAGTTGGGAGTCTTAAGCAAAAATGACAATGCCATAGCGGACACACTAAATTAGTTTTTTTCAGCAGTATTTACTAGAGAGGACGCAATTCAGGGACTAACACATAATCTCAATAATGAGAATATCCCACTGATAGGTACTTATTTAAGCGAGGAAGTAGTCTGTGACCGATTAAAACATTTAAAGATTAATAAGTCACCAGGTCCCGATGGTATTCACTAGTGATGTGCACCGGACATTTTTCGGGTTTTGTGTTTTGGTTTTGGATTCGGTTCTGCGGCCGTGTTTTGGATTCGGACGTGTTTTGGCAAAACCTCCATGAAAATTTTTTGTCGGATTCGGGTGTGTTTTGGATTCGGGTGTTTTTTTTTCAAAAACCCCTCAAAAACAGCTTAAATCGTAGAATTTGGGGGTCATTTTGATCCCATAGTATTATTAACCTCAATAACCATAATTTCCACTCATTTCCAGTCTATTCTGAACACCTCACAGCTCACAATATTATTTTTAGTCCTAAAATTTGCACCGAGGTCGCTGGATGACTAAGCTAAGCGACCCAAGTGGCCGGCACAAACACCTGGCCCATCTAGGAGTGGCACTGCAGTGTCAGACAGGATGGCACTTAAAAAAATAGTCCCCAAACAGCACATGATGCAAAGAAAAAATGAGGTGCACCAAGGTCGCTGGATGGCTAAGCTAAGCGACCCAAGTGGCCGACACAAACACCTGGCCCATCTAGGAGTGGCACTGCAGTGTCAGACAGGATGGCACGTAAAAAAATAGTCCCCAAACAGCACATGATGCAAAGAAAAAAAGAGGTGCACCAAGGTCGCTGGATGGCTAAGCTAAGCGACCCAAGTGGCCGACACAAAAACCTGGCCCATCTAGGAGTGGCACTGCAGTGTCAGACAGGATGGCACTTAAAAAAATAGTCCCCAAACAGCACATGATGCAAAGAAAAAAAGAGGTGCACCAAGGTCGCTGGATGGCTAAGCTAAGCGACCCAAGTGGCCGACACAAACATCTGGCCCATCTAGGAGTGGCACTGCAGTGTCAGACAGGATGGCACTTAAAAAAATAGTCCCCAAACAGCACATGATGCAAAGAAAAAAAGAGGTGCACCAAGGTCGCTGGATGGCTAAGCTAAGCGACCCAAGTGGCCGACACAAACACCTGGCCCATCTAGGAGTGGCACTGCAGTGTCAGACAGGATGGCACTTAAAAATAGTCCCCAAACAGCACATGATGCAAAGAAAAAAAGAGGTGCACCAAGGTCGCTGGATGGCTAAGCTAAGCGACCCAAGTGGCCGACACAAACACCTGGCCCATCTAGGAGTGGCACTGCCGTGTCAGACAGCATGGTACTTAAAAAAATAGTCCCCAAACAGCACATGATGCAAAGAAAAAAAGAGGTGCACCAAGGTCGCAGGATGGCTAAGTTAAGCGACCCAAGTGGCCGACACAAACACCTGGCCGACACAAACACCTGTCCTCTTACTATATACTACAATGCAGCACAGATATGGAGCGTTTTCAGTCAGAGAACTTTGATATTTGCAGCACACTAAGCACAGATATTTGCAGCACACTGAGCACAGATATTTGCAGATATTTGCACATTGAACACAGAAACTGAGAGAACACAGCCACATCCTCTCGCTATCATCTCTAATGCACGAGTGAAAAATGGCGGCGATGTGCGGCTCTTTATATCAATACAAATCTCGCGAGAAAACGACAGTGGGATGATGACGTTCGGGCGCGCTCGGGTTAACCAAGCAAGGTGGGAAGATCCGAGGCTGCCTCGGAACCGTGTAAAATAGGTGAAGTTCGGGGGGGTTCGGATCACAATGAACCGAACCCGCTCATCTCTAGTATTCACCCAAGGGTTCTAATGGAGCTTCACTCTGAACTTGCAAAACCGCTATTTTTGATCTTTAAGGATTCAGTAATATCAGGTATGGTTCCCAAAGACTGGCGTATAGCGGAAGTAGTGCCTATATTCAAAAAGGGAAGTAAAGCTGAACCAGGTAATTATAGACCAGTTAGTCTTACATCTACAGTGGGGAAAGTATTGGAAGGTATTCTTAGAGATAGTATTCAGAAGTTCCTTGAAGTCAATAAAGTCATTAAAAGGAATCAACATGGGTTTATGAAGGACAGATCCTGTCAAACCAACTGACTTGGCTTTTATGAAACAGTAAGCACAAACCTAGATCAGGGTAAAGAGGTGGATGTAATCTTTTTAGATTTTGCCAAAGCATTCGACACTGTACCACACATCAGACTTATCTACAAGCTACAAGAAACAGGGCTAGGAAGCACAATATACACTTGGGTCAAAAACTGGTTAGATAATAGGGAGCAGCGCGTCGTGGTTAATGGATCTTTTTCAAATTGGACTGAAGTGCTAAGTGGTGTGCCGCAAGGCTCAGTATTAGGACCACTATTGTTCAATATTTTCATTAACGACCTAACAGAAGGTCTAGAGAGCATGGTGTCAATTTTTGCAGATGATACCAAATTGTGTAAAGTTATAAATGCGGAGGAGGATGCTGAGTCACTTCAGAACGACTTAGTTAAATTAGAAGTTGGGCAGCGAAATGGAGAATGCGCTTCAATACAGACAAGTATAAGGTAATGCACTGTGGTAACAAGAACAAAAATAACACCTACCTACTAAATGGGGTAAAATTAGGGTATTCTGTACTGGAAAAGGACGTAGGTTTCCTCATAGATAGCAAACTAAGCAGTAGTACCCAAAGTAGGACTGCAGCAAAGAAGGCTAATACGATATTAGCATGCATAAAACAGGGAATTGATGCTAGGGACGAGAGCATTATACTCCCGTTATATAAATCACTTGTGAGGCCACACCTTGAATACTGTGTACAATTCTGGGCACCTTACTACAAAAAGGATATCCTGGAGCTAGAAAAGGTTTAGAGGCGGGCGACCAAACTAATTAAGGGTATGGAGACACTGGAATACGAGGAAAGGCTTGCAAGACTAGGCATGTTTACACTGGAAAAGAGGAGATTAAGAGGGGACATGATCAACATTTACAAATATATAAGTGGCCAATATACAGATCTTGCGCAGGACCTGTTTTTGGTTAGATCAACACAGAAGACTCGTGGACACTCGCTCAGGTTAGAGGAGAGGAGATTCCGCACAATACAGCGTAAAGGCTTTTTTACGGTAAGGACGATATGTGTTTGGAATTCCCTGCCTGAGGGAGTTGTAATGGCCGACTCAGTCAACACCTTTAAGAATGGGTTAGATAAATTCCTAATGGATAAGGATATCCAGGGTCACGGGGCATAGTCACGCACTATGGTTTATACAAAATAATCGTGCATAGGAGACCACAAATAGGTTGAACTCGATGGACAATTGTCTTTTAGCAACCTTAGATACTATGTTACTATGTTACATCCTACCAAAATATCAGCAACCAGTCACCTCCTATCCCTTACCAACTCTGACATCTTTCTCCCATGTATCTGGTGAGGAAGTCATGGCCCTAATCCGATCCTCACCCCCCTCCACCTCCAACTTGACCCTATACCCTCCTGCCTCCTCGGCTACCACTATCTCTACCTGCTCCCATCTTGCCCACCTCCTCAATTTCTCCCTCTCATCAGGCACTGTACCCTCTGCCTTCAAGCATGCACTCATCTCACCTATTCTTAAAAAAACCTACCCTTGAACCACACACTCTCTCCAACTATCCTTCCTTTTACCTACAAACTCCTTTAGCGTATTGTCTATAACCACCTGACTGCCTTTATTTCCTCCCACTCACTACTTGACCCATTCCAGTCTGGATTCCGTCCTCTCCACTCCACTGGAACTGCCCTCACAGAAGTCTGCAATGACCTCCTATCTGCTAAATCCAATGGTCACTACTCTTTGCTTATTCTCCTTCACCTCTCTGCTGCTTTTGGCCCTCTCCTTCTGCAAATCCTTTACTCCCTTGCAGAGCCGGCCTTAACCAATATGATGCCCTAGGCAAGATTTTGGCTGGTGCCCCCTAGCACCGCCGCTAGTTCTGCAGGAGATGCCTGGCACGAGTCAGCTAGCAGCTCTGCTAACGTCGGGCGCCTTTTGTTTATGAAAATACATCTTATTTGCATTACTATGTGGCTAGGATGCACAAGCAGCTTCTGCTGATTAAAATGATATGCAGCATGCCTATATTCTGTGTGCGACTGTGGCTGTATCTGCATACGAAATGCTATATTACAGTGATTTCTAGGAATACACTGCAATATAGCATTTGGTATGCAGATACAGCCACAGTCACACACACAATATAGGCATGCCGCATATCAATTTAATCAGCAGAAGCTGCTGGTGCCCCTAAGCATACCAAATGCCCTAGGCATTTGCCTAGTTTGCCTATGCCTAAGGCCGGCTCTGCTCCCTTGGTCTGCGTGATACTGCCCTGTCCTGGCTGTCCTCCTACATCCCTAACCATTCCTTCTCAGTCTCCTCTCATGGCTCCACCCCCCCCCCCCACTTCCACTAACTGTAGGTGTCCCCCAATGCTCTGTTCTTGGTCCTCTCCTTTCTCTCTCTATACATCCTCCCTAGGAAAACTCATTAGTTCTTTTGACTTACAATATCATCTCTATGCCGATAATACTCAAATCTACCTTTCCTCCCCTGACCTTTCTCCTGCTCTCCTCACTTTGTATCCAACTGTCTCTCTGCTATCTCTTCTTGGATGTCCCAGCGCTTACCTAAACTTAACATGTCTAAGACTGAGCTGATCATCTTTCCACCCTCCCGCACAACCTCACTTCCCACAATTTCATTATCTATAGATGTCACTACTATCTCCTCTTGTCCCCAAGTTCGCTGCCTTGGAGTAATCATTGACTCCTCCCTCTCCTTCAAACCACACATTCAGCACCTATCACAAACCTGTCAAATTTCATCTCAAAAATATTTCCAGGATCAGACCCTTTCTCACCCAGGATGCCACTAAGACCCTTATCCACTCACTGGTCATCTCCAGACTGGACTACTGTAATCTCCTCCTGACTAGCATCCCTAACACATACATCTCTCCACTCCAATCTATCCACAATGCTGCTGTCCGGATCATCTTTCTCACCAAACGCACTGCATCCACCTCCCCTCTCTTACTAGCCCTTCACTGGCTCCCCTTAAGCTTCAGAATCCATTTCAAGCTTCTCACACTCACTTACAAAGCCCTCACCCACTACTCTCCCAGTTATATCTCTGACCTTATTTCCCTTTACACTCCCGCCCGTCCGCTTCGCTCTGCTAATGCATGCCGCCTCTCCTGCCGACTGATTACTTCCTCCCACTCCTACCTCCAAGATTTTGCATGTGCTGCTCCCTAATTCAGGAATTCTCTACCTCTCCCCCTCAGACTCTCCACCTCTCTGCAAAACTTCAAACGGGCTCTCAAGACCCACTGCTTCACCAAACCCAGCCGTCTCTCATTCTAAGCCTTCTATGGCCCACGCTCACTTTCTATCCCATCTGTGTCACCCCTGTTTGTGTGCCCCTCCCCTTTAGAATGTAAGCTCTCATGAGCAGGGACCTCTTCCCTCATGTGCTTTTACGTCTCTTACTTAACCTATCTTCTTTTCAATACACCCTTTGATAGCACCAAATTGTCACGATCCGGGTATCTGGACGCCATTTCTTACCCATCAGATGCCTCCTAAGGCTGGCTCAGCGCTCCAGGACCGGATCCCATCTGTTATCCTAATGTTCACATTCCTGCATCCTCTCCTGTCTCTCTGAGACGCTGTCACAGTAACGCCTTATTACATCTGGCATGGCGTCTCCCGCGGCCTCCGCCGCCGTCCCTGAGCTTCTGCATGCAGAGTGTCAGAGTGGCGATTACGTCAGCCGCGGCCTCCGCTGTGTCCGCGTGGTTGGATGTGCACTTGTCAGCCTGGCGTCTCCTGTCTCCAGTGGCCGGCGCCGCCATTACTGTTTTCATTACCACATGGATTACAAACCAAACTTCCCTCCAAGTGTCTGCATGGGCGCAGCCATCTTGGATTCTGTCAGCTGATCATTTCCTCCAATCTGTTGTCAGTATTGTTAATCTGCATAATTGCCTAGCCAATCCCTTCCTTGCTGCAGGTATAAATACACTGTGCCTGAGCAAGGAAGGCGTCAGTGCTCTGGTTGTCAAACCTAGTTCCTGTTTGTCTCTCTCCTGTGATTGTCTTCCAGGTTCCAGCTCCTGTCTCAAGACTTCCACCATAGAGACCCGCACCAGCATTCCACCTGCGGTGTAGCCTGACTCTCCAATCC
The DNA here is from genome assembly GCF_028390025.1 of Pseudophryne corroboree. NCBI lineage: Eukaryota > Metazoa > Chordata > Amphibia > Anura > Myobatrachidae > Pseudophryne > Pseudophryne corroboree. Next base: position 529,316,710 of record NC_086446.1, on the reverse strand, counting down.
ATTGTGGATTCATCTGTTTCCAGCTACAACATTACCTGCTTCCAGCTCAGCTTTCAGCAGAGTACAGCTTCCCTTAAAGGGCCGGTGTCCTTTCTACACTTTACCACTCTCCACCGGTATTATTATTTCTCCGCTCTCAAGTTCTACATTTCAGTTCATATTTCATCGCTCCCAAGTTCATCTATTATTTAACTGGTTCCAGCCAGTATCCACTCCGTGCTAACAACAGTCTGGTTCCAGCCAGTATCCACAGCAGCTGTTTTACCTTCAGCAACCCAGCTTTTCCTGGAACACCAGCTGGCACAATCCTGGGTTATCTCCATTGCTACAGTCGGGCCTGGTAAGGACTTTCCATCTAGAAGATCATAAGAACTATCTCACACTACCAGTGCCCTGTGGCTCCTGCCATCCTGTAGTACCCAGGAACTGTATTTATTATTTGCTGACTTTTACGTTTTCTTTTACTGCTGCTGTGTTGCGGAGTTGTCATAATAAACATCATTGACTTTTATCCAAGTTGTCGTGGTCACGCCTTCGGGCAGTCATTATTCATGTTACTTACATGTCCAGGGGTCTGATACAACCTCCCAGGTTCCGGTACATCTCAGCCCCTACAACTGAGGCTGCCTCCCGTCAACTCAGGCCCTCAGTTGTGACACAAATCCTTCAGTTTTCTGTCATCCTGATAAGTGCTGATTACTGATGCAGCTATGTTTATATACCCTCTACTTGTCCTATATTGTATTAAACTGTAATTCACTGTCTTCACGTTTTGCTAATTTGTTTACACTGTAATTGGGTGCTGCAGATCCCATGTGGCGCCATATAAATAAATGAAGATGATAATATTAATAATAATAATAATAATAATAATAATAATAATAATAATAATAATAATCTACTGAACAGCCCCAAAGATTAAGACAAATAGTGGATGTGTCAGCCAGTCTAAACAGTCTAAAAAAAAAGCCCTCCTGTTCACTGAGCCAGCCAACCCCAAAAATATGCTGCAACATAGCAGCCAAAACACATTTCAGATATCTTCAACTACTTTTATTTACAGTATTCTAATTTATTCACTATCTGCAAATAGCAGAACTTGATTCACAAAAAGAACATTAGGTACAATGAATCTAGGAGTAACCCTCAGACTTTGAAAACACAGATCAAGCAGCAGAAGCATGACCTTATCACCAAGGTAGGCGTCCCAAATACATCTGTGCCCATCTGTTTTTTTGTTTTCATTTATTTATTTATTTTTTATTAATTTATTACAAGTTTGTATAATTTCATTAGATTTGCTCTCTTGCATCAATGTACACCGATAATAAATAAACCAACTATTCAAAGAGCAAGCAAGGGAGGGAAATTAAACAATTCCAAAACAATTCCAAGTGTTAAGTGGACCCACAACTGTTCTCCAGTAATTCTCCACCATACCCCCTACACCGCAAATACAAGCAAATACACCATGCATTGGATTTAATATTGCTGCAACTACTGCTGGTTAGGAGTCAGAGTGAGGCTGATACCAGGGCTACAAGTTACCAGTGTTTAATATATACAATGAGGTACTGTACTGTATATGTTTCAGTAAACAGAGGAACGTGAAACATTTAATAAATGAATTGGATAAATGTGCTCTGTTGTGTACATACTGTAGTTGAACCATAAAATGTGTTTTTCTTTCTGTATCCTCATAGTAACCCTCTACTGCACCTTAACTGCTTCTATTTGGATATCACATGTGAGAACGTAAGTGCAACTGCTTCTAACAGTAGTAATATAAGTGAAACTGCTACATAAATGACTTCTACAACAATTACCTGGGTGAGGAGTTTGTTACAATGAGAAAATTATGGACAAAAATGTATCATACCTGTATGTCATATCTCAAAAGTCATTTTGTAATGTAAGTTGTTTATTTTAACTTTTGTGTATTATTAGTAGCCTCACAGAAATAAGAGTGCCTTTAATTACTGCACTCATTGATATTTCATATTATTCAATGCTCTTTTTTTGCTAGCCAAGAAGCGCCTGTAAAATACGGTAGGCTGGAGTCTTTCAATAAAGAATCACTGCTCCTGGTCTACACAAGCTCTGGAAAAGAAATTTGAGTAGGTCAAGATGAACATACAGTATATATTATTTTTTCAAATTTGGTTACATTCAACAACATGGCATTGGAAGGCACAGTCATGTCTAAAGGAGGAGGCGAGTCATGGGAATTATGTGAGAGGGGAGGGCTCCCCATTCCAGTCCATTAGCCGGCCACTCACATTCCTCAGAGACAGATGCCTCTCTTTTGATTGACATTTTATTGAGAAGGTATTTAGAGAAACATTTGCAGACACATGATACAGACAGACATTTAATTTCAGAGGTCAGTGTTCTTCAGGTGAAGTACTCGTCTTTCTAAAACCATAATGCTTCAAACCCATTAGTTTCCACGTCTGGCACAAAGCAGACATCTCCATTTGCTCAATGCCAACTAAAATCAGCATAGCAAAAAATATGCTTGAAATACAGAAGTAAAGGATTGTTCACCAGTTTGTTCAGCAATGTATGTAATTTATATAAAGATCACATTTAAATAAAATCAAAGTAGAGGAGACAGGGTGAACTTCCTCTCCACTTCTATGCACATGGTCACACTAAATCATTTTTTCCAATGTTTATAGAAGTGACGTTAGGCTTCTCCACTGAGTAAGCTACTCATATATGGGTTGATGACTGCATATCCTTCACTCTCTCATGTAACTGACCAGGAGAAGCATCATATATCAGGAGCAGCATTATATACGCAAATAATGTAAAAAAAAAAAAAATGTGTGCAAAAGATCCACCTGAATCAAATGTCCCATCTCCGTCCACATGCTGCAATCGAGCAAGGAAGTCAGTTCGCACGCCTACAATAATCCTACGAGACAGATGAGTTGTTTGTCACCCAGTTTATGACCTTGAAACTCCATCTCACAGAAAGCGCAGTCTTCAGTGGATAGATCAATCTAGAGGGGGCTTTTCAAATTTCAGTCCACAATCTCCCACTCTGCGGAACATTGGAGAAAGTGTGGGAGTCTCGTGGAGTGGCAGAAGAACCTAGTAATGACCCTGGACATTAATCTAAACATTGGTCTTTTTATACAATGGATACTGTATGGAATACAGTATTAATATTTAACACTATAGATGTTCTATCCTATAGGCTGTATCAAACATATTTAAATATTATAAATAATTGGTCAGGAAAAGGTTAAACATACCATAATAAATAAATACACAAACATTATATAGCCAGTGCTGCACATTCTAAGTACACATTCTCCCACCTCAAGGTAAGGCTCCCATCTCTTCTTCCTGGTAGCTACTCTCTGGTCCAGAGCACTGATGTAGGACTTAGATCCATGTGCAGCAGCTCTGTCCCTTAAACTGCATGATGTGACGGCTGCTCTAGTAATCATATTATATATCATTACTATTGTTGTCATAATGTGAGCCACTTGCCAGTGGCATTTCCAGGCAAGCGTAAACCCCCCAGGGTTTGCCTGAGATACAGTTGCCTAATCCAGCACATGTGCAGCAATCAATTTTTTTATTTTGTATGCTCCGTATGCTGAAATCAGTGAGATACCTATACAGTATATTGCAGTTTGTATGTGACTCAGAATCAGCCCCCCTATCTTCAAATGTCATTAACGGAGGGGATTGTTGTCTTTTGCTCTTCTGCAATTTATTTACAGTATATCCTATGCTTGTATTAATGTTAACTTCCTCCCATATCTCTTCTAGCTTCCTATGGTGTTCCTAGACTGCTGGCACATTACTTGGTGGGTCATTCAGACCCGATCGCACACTGCCTTTTTTTGCAGCCGTGTGATCAGGTCTGAACAGCGCATGCGTGCGAGCCGCAATGCGCAGGCGCATTGCTGGCCGGTGACGGGGGCAGCCGGACAGCGGCGGATTCTACGACAAAAGCAATCGCAGCTGCGATCGCAATAACACTGACAGGAAGAAGGCGTTCATGGGTGGCAACTCACCGTTTTCAGGGAGTGTCCAGGAAAATGCAGGCGTGCCCGGCCGTTTCCAGGGAGGGTTCCTGACGTCAGCTTCGTCCAGGATCATCGCAGCGGCTGAGTAAGTCCTGAGCTGTGCAGAGACTGCACAAACTTTAGTTTGTGCGGCTCTCTGCACAAATGTTCATACTACTGCACTGCGATTACCCCCTCCCATCAGAGGCGTCACCGGGTGTGGTGACACCCGGAGCGCACTCTGTATTAACACCACCCTCAGCCCACTGGAGCCGCGGGCGTCCAAAAAGGGGTGTGGTCTAATTTAAAAGGGGGTGTGGCCTCGCTGACCTTTTCTCCTTCTTTCCGGGGGCATGTCCAGCTTCCCCGAAGATGCTGGCTGCCCCCGGAGACTGGTCAGCTTGTAGTGCCGGCTCTTATCTGTGACAGGAGCCGAGTGCTGCAGATTATCTCACTGCAGCACTTGGCTCTTGTCACTACAGAAGAGCTGGCACTTTGGTGTCACCCGTTCCGAGGGGGACACTCGGGTGCGGGTCGCACCCCCCGCACCCGCCTTCTGACGCCACTGCCTCCCATGTAGGCGGCGACTACCTGATCGCTGCAGTGCAAAAAATAGCCTGCTTGGTCTACTGAGGTTTACCAGTATTTTGCGGGTTATATTTTTTTCACAAGAAAAAAAACCAAAACAACATTTAGAAATAAAGTTAAACTGTAAAACCAAATCAGAAACTATATTAACAGAAATAATAATCCCATTGATAAGTGTATTCAGGACCTATTTATCACTATCAATGATATTAGCTGATCAGTAGGTCAACTGGCAGATTGCTCTATCTGAGTTAAATCCCAGAGTCAACCCTTTGTTGTGAATGGGTCCCAATTAACACGTTAAAAGGTAAAAGGTATATATGTGTAACTATGTGGGTGATCTTCAAATTAATGTGCTTGGCAGTTGAAATTACACTCACTGGACAGCTCACTAACTTTAATATTGATTTGACAAAATTGTGTGCTCTCAATATCTCGACTCATCCTACTGATATAGCTAGACTTAAGCATACTTTCCCCTTCTCTTGGCAATCATCGTTTATAACTTATCTAGGAGTGAAGATATCTAGTGACTTATCCCAGCTATTCTCTCTGAATTTCTACCCCCTCTTCCGAACCCTACAACATGATTACAGTAGATAGCATTTCAAACAACTTTCCTGGATGGTTAGGATGAATGTCGTAAAGATGAACACTCTCCTCAAATTGTTATATGCCCTTCAAGCTCTGCTGATTCATATTCCTGATTCCTGGTTCTGTTCTATCCAACGCCTAATAAAATAATTAATTTGGTTTCGTAAAAGACCCAGAATTAAACGCACCATCCTAACACAATCTATTAGCCATGGAGGTTTTTAGCTACCTGATATAAAAAAAAAATATTATTATGCCATTATCCTGAACAGGATATTAGACTGGACCAGGAATTGTGACATTAAGCAATAGGTAAAACTGGAGGGCATATGAAGCAGCAATATCCAGAAATATACCTATGGCTCCCTAGGCTATATAAGCTTTCTCCCCTTCATCCAACAATCTCTCCTACCCTTTCCTCTTGGAAGGTTCTCCGATGTTTACCTTACGTTTCTTCAGAGTTTGTGCCTTTGACATCCTTTCTAGCGAATGCAGACTTTCCACCTAGTCTAAATCCATCCCACTTTTCTAACTGGACTGCTGAAGGTCTCTTCAGGGTCGGCCAGCTGACAACTACTGCTGTGAAGCAATTCCCTGAGATTTGGACTGATGGAATATCCCACAGCCAGATTTCAGGAAAATTTTTGCAAGTCCGTCACTTCTTAAGCTCCAACATTAGATTTAAACAGGTTTCCCATGAGTTATCGCCATTTGAGAGACTTTGTGTCTCCGCAGGTAGCCCCACTCATACGGTCTCCGCTCTGTACAAACTCCTCCAACATAGTGACTCTCTGATTTCCTCTTCCTTTACCCAGGCGTGGGAAAGAGATCTAGATGCGACCTTCATTGATAAAGACTGGGAAACTATCTTCCATAAAAAGTATGCAAGTTCTATATGTATCCATGCTAGGAAGACCCAGTACAAGATACTTATGCGCTGTTATAGATATCCTTCCCTTCTTCACACAATGTACCCATCCTCCTCTGCTAAATGTTGGCGGTGCCTTAAAGCGGAGGGAACGATGCTACATATATGGTGGGACTGCCCTCTTTTACAAACATTCTGGCTTGATGTCATCACGATTTCCCGAACTATTCTTTCTATCCATATTCCTGATGACCCAGCCTTCTGGCTTTTAAACCATTCACCCACACCTGTATCACAATTTAAGACATCATTACTATGACATTTAGGTAATGCAGCCCGTACAATCCATACTTTGGAGATCTCCTGTCTCAACCACGCGTAAAGCTAGGTTCTCTAGACTAGACTACTATATGAACATGGAAGACGTACTACTTTCAGCAGTTGGCAGATCATCTGATTTCATGGCCACGTGGTTTCCCTGGCTTGAATATAAGGCTTCCACAGATTATAAGGACTATGGGCCAAATGTAACAGAGTGAGAGTTTCAAAAAGTGAGAGATTTGGTAAGGGTTTTCAGTTTTTTTAAAGTGTCAATCATTTACACTGCAAAACCAGTTGCTCTTGCTGTGTAAATGATTGCCACTTTAAAAAAACCTGCAAAACCTTACCAAATCTCTCACTTTTTGAAACTCTCACTCTATTACATTTGGCCCTATATGTCAAATATTGGGTGAGTCTCAGGCTCCGCTGTAAGACTGGAGCTAATTTAAATTTTCTTCTTTATTTCTAGGAACGCCCTAGAATGTGGTCAACATTTCTCTTTTCTCCTTTCCTTTTTCTCATCTCCTTTCCTCTTTTTCCTCTTTTCTTTGTTTTGTTGAATCTTGAACCTGTGAAATGTTTTGTCTTTAATTTTAGGGATATGTTGAGCAAACATTTTGTTTGAGGACCCCGTGAATGCCTTTTTTTTTTTCCCACTTGTTTGTGATGCTGGATTCCTCACCAATCTGACCACTGTTTGTTTTCTATGTAATATTGCTCATGTTGTATACTGCAATGCCTCTTTTTCCCATGTTCTCAATAAAAAACAGGTTATAAAAAAAAAAAGAATTTACACTCACTTGCATGAAAAGGCTTCTTTAACTTGAATAGTATCCCCTTCTATTCACAATTTCTCCTGTGCAATAGTTTTACTAATGCGGCATGGCCGACCACTTTATATGCTGTATATCTCACTCAACACCATCGGTCTAATATTCTCAGATAAAACCAGACAATTCATATGAGCTTGTATTTATGCTGTGATCAAAAGCTTGGACAAATCCGGTTTACAAATGTTGGAAATATATACTGTACAGTAGGTACAGGCTTGTGGATATAGCAGAGTTTTTTTTTTACATACAAGCAGATGCCTTTGACACCCAGGTACTTAACCAGTAGTGGTTTATTTATGTTAACAGTGGTTAACATATTAACATTGGTTTATTTGTTATACAGTGTACTCACTGTTGTATATTGGCAGATGCCTACAAGTTGATAGGTGCACAGCAGATGTGAACAAGGATGTAAGTACACATGTTGACTCCAAACCAGAGTAGGTTTAATTAGTTTTATTGGACATAGCAGGGTACAGGTGATAGAAGATAAACAGCAGTCAATATGATAAGGTATCAAGCTCTCATGGGCTTAAAACTGTATAGCATTGTGTGACACTCCAATAACACAACAGTTTTTGGCATAAGCAGACTCTTTTACAGAGCCACATAAACAACATGCACCTGCAGTCTAATTAGCCAGACCTTAAACTCTAGTGACATTTGATGTTATTGTGGCTAATTAGTCATGCACAATAAAACAGACATGTGATGTTATTGTGGTTGATTAGTCATGCAAAATAACATTAAGTTAAGAGACAGCTTGTAGCATTTAATACTTTCACTATATGCCAACATTGTACACACTGTACTCATGGAGCACAGACCTCACAACCGGTGAGTGTATCCAGGTAGCAGTGCATTATCAAGCATTGTGGTTGCAGTATATCACACGTCTTACCGGAGCTAAGTGGAAGACTACTTTATCTCGTTGTGGTGCTCTAACACAGCTGTTAATAAACAGCTGAGTCGCTGGAAGGGGGATGTTCCAATTTAAAAGGCATTCTGTGAGGGCCCCGGGAAGGCCACCCCTGTCGCCCCTCCCTTAATCTGGAATGGGGATGATATACCGGTGGATGGGATGCTGCCTGTCAGTATACCGACAGCAACATCCTGTCTGCCAGGATGATATACCCTCAGCGAGACTGCGAGTCCCCTCGCGGGTAGCGTTGAAAGATGTTGGAACACCCTGCATCCAACACTGTACACTGAAAATTGTAGATCCTCTGTAGCATTAAAATAAACTAAGTGCTTCCACTACAATTATGTGTTACACCTATCTTTGGATGTAACTTGTTGTAAATCTGTTTGCACATTATACATTAAGTACTGCAACTTTCTACCAACACAATTTGTGCACTCAATTGTGTGGATTTTCCCACCTCGTAATTAGTATTTCTCTCTACTTCCTGAGTTGTGAAATACAATCAAGACAGTAGCAGAAGTAAATGACTCTTGGTACCAATGCACATGCATCCATTGCCCTGTGATGTATACCCACATCATTCAGTGTTTGGTTCTATAGTTACTCAACTGCTTTGAGAACTTACTCTATGAAGTGTCTGAACTTTCCACTATATGGTAATCGTTTCAATGGTCGACCATGTCATTAGATCGACCAGTATTGGTTGACATGGACATGGTTGACATGTACATATGGTCGATGCATGAAAATGGTCGACACAGAGCAGGTCGACACATGAAAAGGTCAACATAGCTTTTTAAAAAAGTTTTTTCACTTTTTCATTCTTTACCTTCCACGTGGACTACGATTGGGAACGGTAACCCTGCCTGCAGCATGGCGAGCGAAGAGAGCCATGCAAGGGGACGCGGTACACTAATAGGGGTTCCTGGTCCTGTTACGGAAAAATCACACCAAAAACAGTTAAAAAATCCATGTCGTCCTTTTCATGTGTCGACATGTCCCGTGTCAACCATTTTCATGTATCTACTATTAGTCAATGTCGACCATGTCTATGTCGACCAATAGTGGTCAACCTAATGAATGTCAACCTTAACATAGTCGACCATTCATACCAGAACCAATTCTGTAACTTGTGAAGCCACTTAGTTAAAGGGGTAGCCCTCGGTTTAGAGAGAACACACATCACTTTAATCCTGTAACACAATGTGCTCTAATGTGGTGGTAAAGGTTGTCAGCCATTCATGTAATGGAAGATGGGGCTAGGGTTCACCAGTATTGAACATACTGTGCTTGTGCTTTTGGAGCTGCTAAGTATTAGGCAGTCTATCACTTTTAGGATTCAATAGTTGTCAGAACCCAGCAGTCACCTGTTGTGTGATTGCTGAAATATGGGGCAGATGTATTAAGCCTGACGAAGTGATAAAGAAGTGATAAAGCAGAGATAAGTGGAAGGTGATAACGCACTAGCCAGTCAGATCCTAACTGTCAATTTACATATTGGAGCTGATTGACTGGTGCGTTATCACCTTGCACTTATCACTGGTTTATGGCTGCTTTATCTCTTCTCCAGGCTTAATACATCTGCCCCATGATTGTTTATTACAGTGTGCTGTGCATAGGCAATGTATATAATGTGATTTTATGCAGGTTTTATATAGACTAAATCTAATGACAGAGATTTTGTTTTCATATAAATCTCAGAAGAATTGTACAGGGCAATCGGTGCATTTATTATTATGTAGGAGAATACATACAGTAAAACATATCCTAGATGACACAGTATGCTTATATGTTTGCTATAGAAATCAATCTTCTTACAAAAGCAAATGAGCATCAGTTATTACTTGTGTCTGCTATGAAAACCAGGATTTGTGCTCCGAAACACTGCACACTTCAGATGTCGCCACCCCAATTATGCATGGTCTTCAACTATGCACCAAATTCATTACCAAGGTATTGGCCAAGTGGATGCAAAAATGTGACTCTTTTTCAAGAAATCAATCAGAACAAAATACTTTCTTTCTTCAGTCAGTCCCCCTCCTTTTTTTTTTTTATTAGGTCAGTGCATGCAGCCAGACGGTAGCTGTGTCTTTTGGCAAGCAGCATAATTCAATAAAGCATCACCTTTCAAAGTAGAAAAAAAATACAATTTGGACAAGGGTAACATCACCTCAGCACGAAATCTATTCCACTCTTGGTTTGTGTTTTTTGGACAAGCCCAGCTTAGGGTGGTTGTTATCCCAAGACTGTGCCACCAGCATCGGAATTAATAATGTAAACCTGGGGTCCAATGCTTGATTGACAATACAGATTCTCCTAATATGCTGTAGTGGCTCCTCTATCACGGTCACAAGTTAAGATTTATTTTGACAAGTTCTGTTGGGTAAAGAGCCTGCACTCTTTAGTGAGGAGTATCTTATGAAGAAATATCTGGAATAGATTAGACAGAGCTGTAAAAAAAAAAAACTACCTCCTTAAAAAGAAAAAAAAATAACATGGGGGCTAGAACTTGGTTTTAATTAAGCGATTATGTTCCTTAATGGGAAGTAGCTGTGCTTTTGTTCTTGCAGACAGTAACAAAGTATGGAATGTAAACATGTGAATTAGGGTACGGACGATCTCCCACTTCATTCATTCAATGTGACGGCTTCAGTTTCACTGGTTCATGAGTATAAGATTAGCTGGAATTCCTGAATCAGGTGCGCACTAACACTGCAGCCTGCCATCGGGTTTGATCGTGGATTTCCTGATACATTGTAGCCTCTCTTTGTGATGGTTTAGGAGAGATCAGGAATTTATTGCTAGGAGATGAAGCGTGACCCGCACCATAGAGGGCTTCCAGATGAGCTTGGGCTACTAGTTGAAGCATTGGTTGAGGTGGTGAATAACAAAGACAGAAATATAAGGTGACTGTTGATGCTTCTTAATTTGAAAGGGAAATCTTTTAAATGGGTTTGGGAATAAATATAAATTAGGCAGTATCCGAATACTAAAGCGAGGCATAACCTATTTTACTGCAGAGTAGCAATTATACGTCTGGAAATGACAGAAACCAGCAGTTATAATTGATCACTTAATCATAGCCATAATAAGGGGATTTTATTGACACTGTTTTGGATGATGGTCCATTTGATGGCTAAAATTGGACCCTCATCTCCTAATCTCCCTTTAATAACCTCTATATATACAGGATTGTCAGTGTAATTGAGGGCAAGGAACAAATAATTTGCCATGGAAAAATGCCCCAGTGTTTTAGAATCTTCATGTTTATGTCAGTTAATGAAATACGTATTTAGGAAAGGGCAATTCATCATAAATCTTGTTCACCTGAAAAGTGGAAAAATAACCAAACTGTGCTGAATTTATAATTAATGCAGAGGTTATTTCACAAGCCCAGTCAATGAAATGAGTAAGGTAAACTCCTTCTAGAGTCATTTATTTCATAGTAATAATAATAATTATAAAAAAAAGAAGAAGAAGAAAAAGAAGATGACTAAGGTATAATAAACATGACCACAATATATGACACAGAGACACACTGGGGGTAATTTCGTCAGAAGCCAATTATCCCACCAGTTTGACTTTAGAGGGAGGAAACCAGATCAGATCAAGGAAACTCACAGAAACACAAGGCCTAGGCCCTCATTCCGAGTTGATCGCTCGCTAGCTATTTTTTGCAGAGCAGCGATCAGATAGTCGCCGCCTCTAGGGGATTGTATTTTTGCTTTGCAAGTGTACGAATGCTTGTGCAGCCGAGCGGGATGAAAAAGTTTTTTGCAGTTTCTGAGTAGGTCTGAACTTACTCAGCCTGCCCTGATCACTTCAGCCTGTCCAGTCCCGGAATTGACGTCAGACGCTAGCCATGCAAACGCTTGGACACGCCTGCGTTTTCCCTACCACTCCCAGAAAACGGTCAGTTGACACCCATAAACGGCCTCTTTCTGTCAATCTCCTTGCGATCGTGTGTGAATGGATTCGTCGCTACAAGCCTTGCACAGCAATGATGCCGTTTGTACCCATATGGCGCGTGTGCGCATTGCAGTGCATACGTATGCGCAGTAGTAACCTGATCGTTGCGCTGCGAAAATCTGCAGCGTGCGATCAACTCGGAATGACCCCTCTAATACAGATCTGATCGCAGCAAATTTGTTAGCTAATGGGCAAAACCAGGGCCCTCATTCTGAGTTGATCGCTCTCTAGCTACTTTTTGCAGAGCAGCGATCAGATAGTCACCGCCTCTAGGGGAGTGTATTTTTGCTTTGCAAGTGTGCGAACGCTTGTGCAGCCGAGCGGGACGAAAACGTTTTTTGCAGTTTCAAAATAGTTCTGAACTTACTCAGCCCTTGCGATCACTTCAGCCTGTCTGGTCCCGGAATTGACGTCAAACACCCGCCCTGCAAACACTTGGACACGCCTGCGTTTTCCCTACCACTCCCAGAAAACGGTCAGTTGAGACCCATAAACGCCCTCTTCCTGTCAATCTCCTTGCGATCGGTTGTACGAATGGATTAATCGCTAGAAGCCCTGCACAGCAACGATGCTGTTTGTACCCGTACGACGCGCGTGCGCATTGCGGTGCATACACATGCATAGTAGTAACCTGATCACTGCGCTGTGAAAATCTGCAGCGTGCGATCAACTCGGAATGATCCCCCATGTGCACTGCAGGGGAGGCAGATACAACATGTGCAGAGAGAGTTAGATTTGGGTGGGGTGTGTTCAAACTGAAATTTAAATTGCAGTGTAAAAATAAAGCAGCCAGTATTTCCCCTGCACAGAAACAAAATAACCCACCCAAATCTAACTCTCTCTGAACATGTTATATCTGTCCCACCAGCAGTGCACATGGTTTTGCCCATTAGCTAACAAATTTGCTACTGCGATCAGATCTGAATTAGGCCCACAGTAAAAACATACAAATTATATGCAGATAGGACCCTGGCCAGTATCAAAGCCTATGACCCCTGCACTGTGAAGGAGAACTGCTAACCATTACTTATACTGCCCTATCTTGGGGTGCAAAATTATATGGATGTTACAAAGTTTGTTTACTCTAGATCTAGTGACAAAATATATGTAATGTAGATTGAAATCATCAGTTCTTGGCAATAACTTTGTCATCTTTTGAGGAGTTACCATAAGCCAACTCAAACACTACTGCAAGGTAGTACTGTATTCCACTTAATTTTAAGGGGACAATAGTTATTAAAATTATCTATTTTTGTTCCACGGTGCTCCTATTAAGGAAACAGAAGGTCATGTCTGGGCCAGATAGAAAATATGGGCTGGTAACGCTAACTGGGTCTCCATGGTGAGGAAGCTATAAAGTGGTCGGTGTGACAATCACCCAGATCTCTGGATAGCTGCTGAAGTTTGTCTTTACTACCTGCAAGTTACTGAACAATGGCTGCAGTAGCACTTCCTGTATAACAAAAACTTTCTGTGTAACAAAACACTTCTTGTATGAGGAATAGTAATGATGCAATCCACATACAGCATACATTTGAAGGGGCATTGAGTTAAATTCAATATTCTCTCTTTCCCCAGTAGAGACAATTATATCAAGTGGAAAGTGGTAGGGATCTTTTTCTCTTGAGTACCTCTTGAGGATCTCCCTTACATTCCCAAAAAGTATGCATTTTATACCTAATCATGGACAGTAATGGTAAATGTTGTGTCCAGCCCCAGAAAACTGTAAAATGATAGCCAAGAGAGGTTACTACATCTTGCTCTATTGGAACACAATAGAATACTCCACATTGGGGATGTTAAGGGTGAAGCCTAAGAGATTGGTGTTGAGGACTTGCATGGGACAGATGTAGAAGGGGTGATGGCTGACTACTGCTGGGTCGCTGGTATTAGTCGTAATTTAAATGAAGTCAATAATGTTACTTGTCACATCCCCTTCTCTTTCTTTTCCCTCCCATTGCTAACTTACATGGCAATTTTTAATACAGTATGTAATACCACAGGTGGTGACTGCAATGGAAAACTTAATTGCTCCTGATTAGGGATTCACCCTATAATTTGGGCCAGGAAAAAATGCTATACTACATTGAAATGGATACATTCAACAGACTTGTACCCAAATGTACATTCAGCAAGGGTTTGTCCTGTCCAGGGACACATTTGTCTTTTTCTCCGCAGCTCTGCATAGGACAGATGGCCTAGGTTCTTGTGAAACAGACGGAGCGGGGCTATGATGACTTGATTTGCATCATTGGACCTCATCCTCACCCTCCTGAGTAAGGACTCCATTTACATTATCAAATATTAAAATACTTTTTCATAGCCACAATACTTGCCTATTTTTTTTATTTGCCGCTGGTAATTCCCTGTGTGGAGGTCCAAAAATAAGATAAAGAAGTATTAGAACCTTAGGACACATACTGAAACTGGAAGGTGGTAGGTTCAAAGGAAAAATTAGGAAACTTGAGGAAAAATTACTTTACAGAAAGGATAGTGGGTAGCATACATTAAGATGTGGTAGAAACTAAGACAGTAGAGCAATTCAAACATGCTTGCGATATACATAATAATATCCATACAAAGAATTAAGGATCAAATAGAGTTGAGGTTACCAAATGTAAAAAAATGGGCAGACTAGTGGGCCGAGTGGTTCTTATCTGATGTCAAATTCTGTTTCTTAGTTTCTAAGGTATGTCAATATGAAATTCAAAAATGTCCTCACATATCCATCTCTGTACCAATGTTAACAGTTTTTATAAAATATAGTTTTGTATGTAGAAAATGTAAACTCTTTCATACAGTACTTCCCAACTGTCGTAAAGTTTGGCTGATCATGGTAGGATGTGGATGAATTGGAAGAATTATTACATTTTGTCCTGATTATTCATGCTCAAAGTGTGCTAGTGTGAAGTGGTATGTTATACCGCCACTTCATTTCGGCGGCCAGTGCTGGGACAGTGACAGTTTGACTGCTTCCAGCACCGGTCAACAAGCAGCTGTGGCACCTGTTTAAATTTTGTGCAAGCACAAACCAATCACAGCTCGTTGGCCAGCTGCCAACCAGGAACCTGGCACCAAATTCAAAATGCAGCCAAGGAGCAGGGCTGGCCTGAAAATTATGCTGGGTACACTGAGTCACTGTGCATTGAGGGGAGGTGTGCTGTGCTGAGGTGCACTGTGAGAGGAGAGGAGTGCTGTGTTGTGAGGGGACAGGGGTGCTGTGATGGTACAGGGGTGCTGTGAGGGGACAGGGGTGTTGTGAGTGGAGAGGGGTGCTATAATGGGTGAGAGTGCTGTGAGAGGAGAGGTGTGCTGTTAGGGGAGAGGGGTGCTGTGCTGTCAGGGAGCAGAGATGCTGTGATGTGAGGCATGCTGTGATAGGAGTGGAGCAGAGAGGGAAGAAAGAAGACCTCCCAAAGAAAAAAAGATAGAAGAGCCAGCAATAGAAGAAGCCCCAGCAGAAGAAAAAGAGGAGCCACTGCTGCCCAGGATGGGCAAGTGGCTGAAGCAAGAAGCTTAGGACCAAAGAGAGCTGCATTGGTGGAAAGGAAACAATCTAAACCAAAGCTCTCCACTACAGTACTTACAGCGTCACGGTAGGCGGCTTCGCACACCTTCACTTAATTAACCCTCCCTAGACCATCAGTGTTATCAGGCACTAGATCTGTGGGTTAGGAAGAATGTACAAAAATATCAAGGGGGTTAGGTATTAGGTATTGGGCCTGTCTAAGTAAAGTCCTCCTGCTATTTCCATACCCCCACTTAAGTATTGCTACTTCGATTACTGTATCAATATATCTTAAGTTTAAAGCAAATCTTAAGTTTAATTGTAATGTGACAGCCATGTTTATAATTAAGTGATAGAGTAGGACTTGTCAAACAATCGGGTCCCTTGACCAGGAGCAGATTTTGGGGTGAGGCTGTCCCTCTGCACAACAGTGATGGCCCCCCTCTGCCTAATTTTATTATTTTTATTGATTGGTTAAAAGCCCTCATTTGACGATACTCAATTTAATAGAATAATAAAGGAAAAGCCACTACCTTTGCATTTTTTTAAATTTGTAATTATGTTTCCATTTTTACTAAGTAGGAGAGCTTACATGGGCAGTATGTGTATGTCCTACCCATTTACATGCCATTCAAGATGTCTTATGGTACAGTACAGTGGAAATATTTAGCAGAAAATGGTACTTTTTGGTCTGACAGTACTGACACATGCATCCAAGTGCCGCCCCCAAACAAGTGCCGCCCCTAGGTGGCTGCAGCTTAAATGTATGGATCAATATATGAACCAAACCCACATTGTTTATTATGGTTAGTGCAGAGCCTTTGTCATTAAGAGCAGCATTAAGGGGTCTTGGTTTGATTCTCGCTATGGCATTAATTGTAAGGAGTTTGTATGTTGTACTTGCATGTGCCTGGGTTTGCTCTGTGTGTGTGTATGTGTGTACGTGTGTGTACGTGTGTGTATATAAGTGTGTGTGTGTGTGTTGTAAGGAATGATGGGGGTAATTAAGAGTTGACCGTAGATGTGCTAAATTTAGATAATTTACTCTGACATGCGGGGGGGGGGCGATGCCCAGCCAAGGGCTAGTCCGCCCTGCATGTCAGACCCTACCCCCCCTTCCCCGCAGAAGTACAAAAGCATCACATGGCGGTGATGGTTTTGTAACTGGCGAGTAGCTCCCTTCCTGTGCAGCTCCTGCCTGCTGACAGGGAGCTACCCGCAACATTCTGGGTCACAGTGGCTGCGTGTGACACCTCCATTGTCTGGACCGCGCCCCACCAATGGCGTTCTAATGCCAATGGCACGCCCCCTCCGGCCCCGCGACCGCCACTGCCTGTCAATCAGGCAGAGGCATTCGCATCTCACTAGCTGCACATGCGCAGTGCGCCTGCCGCGCAAGCGCACTGCGCATAGTAATTTGGACTGCGATTGCTGCCACTGCAGCGATGCAGTCTGAATTACCCCCGATATCTGGTCTATAGATTTACACTAGAAAGGTCTACAGTCAATAGATCGACCACTAATGGTAGATATGCATTAGGTTGACAGGGTCAAAAGTTCAACATGGTCAAAAGGTTGACATGTAAAAGGTAGACATTTGAAAAGGTTGACAGGGTCAAATGGTCAACATGAAAATGGTCAACACGCATATGGTCAACACAACTTTTTTTTTTTGGGGGGGAGTTACTTTCTTCAACTTTTTCATACTTTACCATCCACGTGAACTATGATTGGGAATAGTAACCTGCCCGAAGCAAGGGACGTGGTACGCTAATGAGGCTTGTTTGAGGCGGAAAAGTGACAAAACACCCAAAAAAAGTAAATTGTGTCTACCTTTTTTGTGTCAACCATTTCCACGTCGGCCATTTGACACTGTCGACCTTTTGACCCTCTCGGCATTTTCTACTGTCTATCTATTCTATGTCGACCTTTTAAACCTGTCGACCTAATGCATGTCTACCATTAGTGGTAGACTTATTGACTGTACACTTTTTAAGTGTAGATCTAATAATCCACACCCATACGGAATATAGATTATTAACTCCACTGGAGCAGAGACTGCTATAACTGACAAAAATATTATCTTTAAAGTGCTGATGAATATGTGTGCACTATATAGATACTGTTGAAACACAACATCACTGACTTTACAGTAAGAAAATCACAATCTATGAGTTAACTACATGTGATAGCTGCTTGGTACATACTGTACCCTTTTCTGAGACACACAATACCACCTAGGTGCACAGTTACAGCCTTTAATAAAGTTAGAAAACAAGCATTTCCACGTGCCTGTTTTATGCATTATAAAACACTAAGGCTTCTGCTCTGTCAGTCTGACACCTTCAATATGCCCTTAAGGTCACAGTTAAAATAAACAACAAATATTTAGGCATCCATCAGCCACTGTAAAGATCCATTTTTAATGGAGAAATGGAAGTCCAGTCCAAACATGTTGCCAGACAGCCATTCCCAATAAAGGAAGAAAAATAAGATTCTTTTTCACTGTCTGCTTTAGGTACAGGCAAAGGGAGGAAATATGTCTTAAAATACAAAATCCAACTGTTTTGTGATTGAGCACAGAGAAAACACAATTTTAAAAGTAAAAAAAGAAAGTTAAGATGCAGATATGAGGCCAAGTGAGCCTCACTATTGCAGTCTAGTATAAGGAATTCAAGGCAAAAAGGAGCTTAATTAAACATAAAATATAGGTTAAAGATATAATCAGGTGAATGGGGTTCAGGCTTTGTTCATACCCCATTACTCCTTCAGAAGCTTCTTCCCTTGCCCTTGTCTCATACTGTCCAACTATTGCCATGGGAGTATGTTACAAAGTAGTATAGTAGTCTAACTATAGCTGCCCAAGGAGCATGGTGGCATGATGGAGTTGGACGGTGAAGTATTGTACAGAAGTTTGTAGGACCATTTATATAGTGAAGACTACGAAGATCCAGCTGTCCAGATGTTCTTAATCCCCATCCCCCTTATTCTCAGTGCCCCTGCTGTCCCCCCAAAGCAATACTAGCCATCAATGCATTCATTGCCTCCAAGAGTTATGCCACTGATGAAGTACTAGTCCCTATTGTACATACATCATACCTCCCAACTGTCCCATTTTTCAGCGGGACAGTCCTGCTATTTGGACACTGTCTCACTGTCTCTCCCACAGGTTGCAGTGTCCCGTGGGCGGGGTGGGGTGCCGCAGTTAGGAGAACCAATGATCACCGCTGCTCTGCTTTGCAAAGCAGCCGGTCATCACTGAATAGATGCCGCATGGTTATCTGAGTATCTACTCTAGCCACTGAATCTGTTATTCCCCCCCAGTGTTCGGTTGGTGCCTGCGGAGCTAGTCTTCTACTATAGCAGCCACATTTGAATCGGCAAATTAGGTCCTCCCAGACTCCGATGCCCCCAGGTTCTAAGATAACAAGACACCAACCGAGACTGAGAGTGAACAAGAGGAAACCTGACTAAGACTGTGAAAGCAACAATGCTCAAAGATGTTATAATACAGAAATGCAGGCAAGCAGTGTCTGTGTGGAAATGCCACAAAAACCTGAATACAAGGCCAGCTGGTTCTGGTCAGGTACCAATCTGACAAGGTCTCTGGGTCACGGGTTCAACACAGGCAGACCGGATCTCATACGAGCTGACAGGTTCTCATTGAAGCAGGAACTCAGATAATGGGTAATGAACTCAGGATTCTGTCAGGACAGGGTATACAGGATTCCAACTGGACAGGATATAACAAATAGTTTTACAGCACTGATTGCACGGGTTAAAGATTCCACCATAGGACAAGGCCTGGACACTAGTACAAACAGGAACATGTATCTCTCACCGGCGTCAGGTGAAAGGTAGGCTGGGTAATAAAGGAAGCAAGCCCCAATCAGGATGGCTGGAAGCCAGACACAAGGTAATGGCCTCATTTTTCTGACAGGTGAGATTGCACAGGCCACACATACAGGAGACAGGCTGCAATTACACAGACTCACCACATAATGAGGAAAACAACGACAGGTACAAAGTACCACCTGGCGCCAATTAAATGCTCAGTGCTTAATAATAGTCTGTCTGCAGCTCTCCTATATCAAAGGGACTACTCCACCCTTCAGAAAACAGACACTACCAGAAAAAGATCTAGAAAGCGCTGACAAACTAAAGTTTAAAATATGTTTTATTTTTAATGGCCTAAACAGGTACATGAGAAAACCTGGAATGCAAACATAAAACATAAACAGAATTCAAACAGGAATGAGCCACAGCGGTGGCTCATGACACACGGCATCTAAACAAACAGTGCGGGGAGGGGAGGAAAATCGGGGTCGTAGTGATATACCCCACCTCCTTATCCAAGGCCCCACCCATCTTCACTAGGTTCCACACCTTTCCGGCCACGTTCGTGCCTTTGGCGTGGCACTTCCCGCTCTACACATTGACAAAGTTGGGAGGTAAGCATATACATATATCTATACAGTATGTGCTTATGTAGTCTCACCCTTTTGATATTCCTTTTAGCTTATAAAATCTATACATAAAGTAAACCAAAGTTCTCTGGTGCTATCAAAGTTATTGCCAGCTGAACTTATTAAAAGTGGAATCTATGGCTATCTTGAGAATATTAAATACAGGTTGAGTATCCCTTATCCAAAATGCTTGGGACCAGAGGTATTTTGGATATCGGATTTTTCCGTATTTTGGAATAATTGCATACCATAATGAGATATCATGGTGTTGGGACCTAAATCTAAGCACAGAATGCATTTATGTTACATATACACCTTATACATACAGCCTGAAGGTCATTTTAGCCAATATTTTTTGTAACTTTGTGCATTAAACAAAGTGTGTGTATATTCACACAATTCATTTATGTTTCATATACACCTTATACACACAGCCTGAAGGTCATTTAATACAATATTTTTAATAACTTTGTGTATTAAACAAAGTTTGTGTACATTGAGCCATCAAAAAACAAAGTTTTCACTATCTCACTCTCACTAAAAAAAATCCGTATTTCGGAATATTCCGTATTTCGGAATATTTGGATATGGGATACTCAACCTGTACTGTTTGCACCCTTCTGTAATAACATTGTATAATGTTTTTTTCCTCATTACATTATTTTATAAGAGTACAGCATTGCATGTCATTTCTCTTCTTAAAAACAAAAAACAATTGTCAACCCATTTGTAAAAAGAAAATTGAATATATAAACTTTTATCCTGAGAACATAACCTTTCAGATAAAAATAATTAGCTTTATTTATGTAAAATGTTTTTTTTTTTTTTTTTGTAAGATTAACATGTTAATGAACAAATAAATTAATTTATCATATCAATTCTATAGTAAAATCCCCCCGTGGCAAGTGAAAGGGTCATCAGTGAGGTGCCAGGAGGTCAGTTTGTCCAAAATAATGGGTCTCCAATACTGTACATTCAACACTGACTTTCTACGATTTTGTACAGTATTTACATTCATATGATATAAACATTGTCTTTGTGTTTAAGCAGTAATTGTAATCTAGAGGGCATATTCTAGGAACCTGGTACACTCACAGATTAAAAATATGATCAGGAATTCCAGGTAACACATTGACATTCTGTATGAATTTACTGAATGACCTAACAAATTGCAAATGTATGAGATCCACAACACAGTGGCTAAACACACAATGCATCAATAAATAATGACTAACCTTTTATAGTGTTTAGCTTTGAGAAGTAATAAGATTTGCAGCCTAATGCACATTTGCAGTTTTTGCACGTTCAAACCCCCATGACTAAACCATTTGTGTTGCAACAGAATAGGCAAAACCCAGACCACCAGGGCAATGTGGAAGCTGATCTCTCTCTTGTTGCCTCTCTATGGTGACATGGAAGACTGGATGCAAATGGAGCAGAAACACATTGATACATGAGCAGTAGCTAGGTTCATGCTGCTGAGGCCCTGAATCTGTCTACAACAGCATTGTGAATCCATGTAATAGTTATGATATGTTACCATATAACGAATGCCACACATTAAATCAAGAATAAAAAAACACTTCAGCTAGTAATTTAACATTTCTGTTTACAGGCAGCTGTAGAATTGAAAAAAAAAAAACATTTCACAGAAGTCTATGGGGGGCATCTATAATGTACAGCATATTTATGGGTCTATTTATCAAAGGTGGAAAATAACTTTCTCTGTGTAAAACTGGTGTTTTCGCTGGAAATAATGGTTCATCATATGAGAGGTTACTAGTGGAAGATCCCACAGGAGAAGTGTTACTCCAGCAGATCCACCACCACTAGCCAGCATAGGGCCTACTTCAGACCTGATGATCGCAAAAGCAAAATCTTCTCTAATGGGCAAAACCATGTGCAGTGCAGGTGGGGCAGATATAACATGTGCAGAGAGTTAGATTTGGGTGGGTTATTTTGTTTCTGTGCAGGGTAAATACTGGCTGCTTTATATTTACACTGCAATTTAGATTTCAGTTTGAACGCACCCCACCCAAATCTAACTCTCTGTACACATGTTATATCTCCCCTCTCCCCCTCCCCTGCACTGCGCAAGGTTTTACCAATTAGAGAAAAATGTTGCTGCTGTGTTCAGGTCTGAATTAGGCCCATAGTTGTAAGACTTCTCTCACCTCTGACATCCAGTATAACTAGAGAATATTTTGATGACAAATTGTGGTAACATCAACTGATTTTCTATCGTTGCTGTAAGTTGTGATAGAGAATCATTGTAAGGACTGTTGTTTCTGTATGTATACTGTACATATGCCTGGATATATCAGTGCAGGATTTCATGTCCCACAATTCTTTTGCAGTCCCTGCTTCTCTTGTTTCATGGTGCAATTTCCTATCCAAGACTACTCATGTGGCTTATACTCTTTATTAACCTCTTCGGTGGTATGCACGGAAATCTTCTTCCAGGGTGTGTTTTTAAATTAAAAACCCACCACTAAAGGGGTTAAGGTAATTTCCCCAGGGTTGCTTACAAGCTAATTTGAATCCAATCTCCAGGTCAGTAATTGGTCCAAACTGGGCCACACACTAGTCTGCTCAGTACACACCCCTAAAAGTAGACTAGACCCCACGTTCTTGTGCAGGGCCGGCTCCAGGCCTACTAGCACCCTGAGAGAGAAAATGTAAAAGCGCCCCCCAAACCCTATGCACGTGCCGAAGGCGCGCGCGCTTCGGGGAAAGTGGGTGTGGCCTCCTGGGAAAGTGGGCGTGGCCTCGTAACTTCATATTATCAAACTATAAATAAATATATTTTCACACCCCCTCTACGCACACAATTAGCAGCCTTACACATAACAGCCACAGTAGCAGGGACGTGCAGTCAGGGGAGGCAGTCTTCAATGATTAAAATAATATAAAGAAAATACTTATGACACATATTCTGTGTCATAAGTAATTTCTTTATATTATGCTATACATTTCAGAGCTTAAAAGTACTTTGGGAGGCACTGATAGCAGTGCCTCCCGTTTACAATAGGAACAGGCTAAAGCGGGTGGGCGGGGCAAAGCACTGGGCTGTAAAAGCCCATTTAAACCAAAAGGAATAGCGGCACTTCTGCAAGTGCCTCGTTGACAGGGGAAACCCACCCCTGTCAGCGAGGCAGATATGATTGGACAGCGGATCCAGTGCTGGATCCGCTGGTCCAATCACCCATAAGCGGCGGGGGGTTGCTGTGTCTGTCAGAAAAAAAAGAGACATTCTCCTCCTATATGATACAGAAGGTGCCCGCTGGTGTTATCAGTCACTGTTGCCCCTTACCGTGATGTGTATCAAAAGAACAGCAGCGCTGGCCACCCGCTTGCAATGATTGCGGAAGTTCCCCCACACTGAAGCAGCACGTCCACGGCACCAAACTACAAGCCAGCTGCCAGCTAGAAGCTCCCGCAGTTACTGCAGCACTAACGAGTGTCAAAAGGTCACTCTCCTCTGCTGTTTCCCTACCCTACAGTATCAGATAGCATCCCAGCACACAGCACCACAGTGTGAGTACTAAGCTGACAGCCAGCAAACACTTGTTAACTATTTCCTGCCTTGCTCAATCCACTTACAGTACTGCTGCAATTCCCTGCAGTCTGTAGCAATACTGCATCACAGACTGTTTATATTCAATGGGAGCTTGATCTGAATTGCTCTGGTGATCAACTTATGGGAGACCTTGGGGTAGATGTATTATACCCGCACATATCGTGTTGGTATAGCAATTCCTGCTTCACCTCTTTAATGAGGCGAAGCAGAAAGAGGTAGCGACAAAAAGTATGAACATCTCGGCTGCCGCAGACCCCAGATCCCCCAGCACTAGGCTGATGCGCTGTGTCTCACCCCAGTCGGCTCACTGGACATGCACGAGATCTCGCTAATATCACGAAATCTCACATGCAGCCCAGAGCCGGCAACCACTACAGCCAGGGACAAAGCTGTCGCTGCTGTGGTGATGGGGCAACGACACCTGCAGCTGTCAAAATCGATTGCTGCAGGTATCGGAACGGTCAGTGCCACTGACCATTTATACGTTGCCCTGCATATTGGCGTGCTATCTTGTAGATAGCAGTGCTGATAATGAGTGCCACTGTCATTTACCACACTTTCCCACAGTCCAGTTTGATCTAGAGATGAGCGCCGGAAATTTTTCGGGTTTTGTGTTTTGGTTTTGGGTTCGGTTCCGCGGCCGTGTTTTGGGTTCGACCGCGTTTTGGCAAAACCTCACCGAATTTTTTTTGTCGGATTCGGGTGTGTTTTGGATTCGGGTGTTTTTTTCAAAAAACACTAAAAAACAGCTTAAATCATAGAATTTGGGGGTCATTTTGATCCCAAAGTATTATTAACCTCAAAACCCATAATTTACACTCATTTTCAGTCTATTCTGAATACCTCACACCTCACAATATTATTTTTAGTCCTAAAATTTGCACCTAGGTCGCTGGATGACTAAGCTAAGCGACCCTAGTGGCCGACACAAACACCGGGCCCATCTAGGAGTGTCACTGCAGTGTCACGCAGGATGTCCCTTCCAAAAAACCCTCCCCAAACAGCACATGACGCAAAGAAAAAAAGAGGCGCAATGAGGTAGCTGTGTGAGTAAGATAAGCGACCCTAGTGGCCGACACAAACACCGGGCCAATCTAGGAGTGTCACTGCAGTGTCACGCAGGATGTCCCTTCCAAAAAACCCTCCCCAAACAGCACATGACGCAAAGAAAAAAAGAGGCGCAATGAGGTAGCTGTGTGAGTAAGATAAGCGACCCTAGTGGCCGACACAAACACCGGGCCCATCTAGGAGTGTCACTGCAGTGTCACGCAGGATGTCCCTTCCAAAAAACCCTCCCCAAACAGCACATGACGCAAAGAAAAAAAGAGGCGCAATGAGGTAGCTGTGTGAGTAAGATAAGCGACCCTAGTGGCCGACACAAACACCGGGCCCATCTAGGAGTGTCACTGCAGTGTCACGCAGGATGTCCCTTCCAAAAAACCCTCCCCAAACAGCACATGACGCAAAGAAAAAAAGAGGCGCAATGAGGTAGCTGTGTGAGTAAGATAAGCGACCCTAGTGGCCGACACAAACACCGGGCCCATCTAGGAGTGTCACTGCAGTGTCACGCAGGATGTCCCTTCCAAAACCCCCCCCCCAAACAGCACATGACGCAAAGAAAAAAAGAGGCGCAATGAGGTTGCTGTGTGAGTAAGATAAGCGACCCTAGTGGCCGACACAAACACCGGGCCCATCTAGGAGTGGCACTGCAGTGTCACGCAGGATGTCCCTTCCAAAAAACCCTCCCCAAACAGCACATGACGCAAAGAAAAATTAAAGAAAAAAGAGGTGCAAGATGGAATTGTCCTTGGGCCCTCCCACCCACCCTTATGTTGTATAAACAGGACATGCACACTTTAACCAACCCATCATTTCAGTGACAGGGTCTGCCACACGACTGTGACTGAAATGACGGGTTGGTTTGTACCCCCACCAAAAAAGAAGCAATTAATCTCTCCTTGCACAAACTGGCTCTACAGAGGCAAGATGTCCACCTCATCATCATCCTCCGATATATCACCGTGTACATCCCCCTCCTCACAGATTATCAATTCGTCCCCACTGGAATCCACCATCTCAGCTCCCTGTGTACTTTGTGGAGGCAATTGCTGCTGGTCAATGTCTCCACGGAGGAATTGATTATAATTCATTTTAATGAACATCATCTTCTCCACATTTTCTGGATGTAACCTCGTACGCCGATTGCTGACAAGGTGAGCGGCGGCACTAAACACTCTTTCGGAGTACACACTTGTGGGAGGGCAACTTAGGTAGAATAAAGCCAGTTTGTGCAAGGGCCTCCAAATTGCCTCTTTTTCCTGCCAGTATAAGTACGGACTGTGTGACGTGCCTACTTGGATGCGGTCACTCATATAATCCTCCACCATTCTTTCAATGGTGAGAGAATCATATGCAGTGACAGTAGACGACATGTCCGTAATCGTTGTCAGGTCCTTCAGTCCGGACCAGATGTCAGCATCAGCAGTCGCTCCAGACTGCCCTGCATCACCGCCAGCGGGTGGGCTCGGAATTCTGAGCCTTTTCCTCGCACCCCCAGTTGCGGGAGAATGTGAAGGAGGAGATGTTGACAGGTCGCGTTCCGCTTGACTTGACAATTTTCTCACCAGCAGGTCTTTCAACCCCAGCAGACTTGTGTCTGCCGGAAAGAGAGATCCAAGGTAGGCTTTAAATCTAGGATCGAGCACGGTGGCCAAAATGTAGTGCTCTGATTTCAACAGATTGACCACCCGTGAATCCTTGTTAAGCGAATTAAGGGCTCCATCCACAAGTCCCACATGCCTAGCGGAATCGCTCCGTGTTAGCTCCTCCTTCAATGTCTCCAGCTTCTTCTGCAAAAGCCTGATGAGGGGAATGACCTGACTCAGGCTGGCAGTGTCTGAACTGACTTCACGTGTGGCAAGTTCAAAGGGCATCAGAACCTTGCACAACGTTGAAATCATTCTCCACTGCGCTTGAGACAGGTGCATTCCACCTCCTATATCGTGCTCAATTGTATAGGCTTGAATGGCCTTTTGCTGCTCCTCCAACCTCTGAAGCATATAGAGGGTTGAATTCCACCTCGTTACCACTTCTTGCTTCAGATGATGGCAGGGCAGGTTCAGTAGTTTTTGGTGGTGCTCCAGTCTTCTGTATGTGGTGCCTGTACGCCGAAAGTGTCCCGCAATTCTTCTGGCCACCGACAGCATCTCTTGCACGCCCCTGTCGTTTTTTAAAAAATTCTGCACCACCAAATTCAAGGTATGTGCAAAACATGGGACGTGCTGGAATTTGCCCATATTTAATGCACACACAATATTGCTGGCGTTGTCCGATGCCACAAATCCACAGGAGAGTCCAATTGGGGTAAGCCATTCCGCGATGATCTTCCTCAGTTGCCGTAAGAGGTTTTCAGCTGTGTGCGTATTCTGGAAAGCGGTGATACAAAGCGTAGCCTGCCTAGGAAAGAGTTGGCGTTTGCGAGATGCTGCTACTGGTGCCGCCGCTGCTGTTCTTGCGGCGGGAGTCCATACATCTACCCAGTGGGCTGTCACAGTCATATAGTCCTGACCCTGCCCTGCTCCACTTGTCCACATGTCCGTGGTTAAGTGGACATTGGGTACAGCTGCATTTTTTAGGACACTGGTGAGTCTTTTTCTGAGGTCTGTGTACATTTTCGGTATCGCCTGCCTAGAGAAGTGGAACCTAGATGGTATTTGGTAACGGGGGCACACTACCTCAAGAAATTGTGTAGTTCCCTGTGAACTAACGGCGGATACCGGACGCACGTCTAACACCAACATAGTTGTCAAGGCCTCAGTTATCCGCTTTGCAGCAGGATGACTGCTGTGATATTTCATCTTCCTCGCAAAGGACTGTTGGACAGTCAATTGCTTACTGGAAGTAGTACAAGTGGTCTTCCGACTTCCCCTCTGGGATGACCATCGACTCCCAGCAGCAACAACAGCAGCGCCAGCAGCAGTAGGCGTTACACGCAAGGATGCATCGGAGGAATCCCAGGCAGGAGAGGAATCGTCAGAATTGCCAGTGACATGGCCTGCAGGACTATTGGCATTCCTGGGGAAGGAGGAAATTGACACTGAGGGAGTTGGTGGGGTGGTTTGCGTGAGCTTGGTTACAAGAGGAAGGGATTTACTGGTCAGTGGACTGCTTCCGCTGTCACCCAAAGTTTTTGAACTTGTCACTGACTTATTATGAATGCGCTGCAGGTGACGTATAAGGGAGGATGTTCCGAGGTGGTTAACGTCCTTACCCCTACTTATTACAGCTTGACAAAGGCAACACACGGCTTGACACCTGTTGTCCGCTTTTCTGTTGAAATACCTCAACACAGAAGAGCTGATTTTTTTGGTATTTTCACCAGGCATGTCAACGGCCATATTCCTCCCACGGACAACAGGTGTCTCCCCGGGTGCCTGACTTAAACAAACCACCTCACCATCAGAATCCTCCTGGTCAATTTCCTCCCCAGCGCCAGCAACACCCATATCCTCCTCATCCTGGTGTACTTCAACACTGACATCTTCAATCTGACTATCAGGAACTGGACTGCGGGTGCTCCTTCCAGCACTTGCAGGGGGCGTGCAAATGGTGGAAGGCGCATGCTCTTCACGTCCAGTGTTGGGAAGGTCAGGCATCGCAACCGACACAATTGGACTCTCCTTGTGGATTTGGGATTTCGAAGAACGCACAGTTCTTTGCGGTGCTTTTGCCAGCTTGAGTCTTTTCAGTTTTCTAGCGAGAGGCTGAGTGCTTCCATCCTCATGTGAAGCTGAACCACTAGCCATGAACATAGGCCAGGGCCTCAGCCGTTCCTTGCCACTCCGTGTGGTAAATGGCATATTGGCAAGTTTACGCTTCTCCTCCGACAATTTTATTTAAGGTTTTGGAGTCCTTTTTTTACTGATATTTGGTGTTTTGGATTTGACATGCTCTGTACTATGACATTGGGCATCGGCCTTGGCAGACGACGTTGCTGGCATTTCATCGTCTCGGCCATGACTAGTGGCAGCAGCTTCAGCACGAGGTGGAAGTGGATCTTGATATTTCCCTAATTTTGGAACCTCAACATTTTTGTTCTCCATATTTTAATAGGCACAACTAAAAGGCACCTCAGGTAAACAATGGAGATGGATGGATACTAGTATACTTATGGATGGACTGCCGAGTGCCGACACAGAGGTAGCTACAGCCGTGGACTACCGTACTGTGTCTGCTGCTAATATAGACTGGATGATAATGAGATGAAATCAATATATATATATGTATGTATATATAATATCACTAGTACTGCAGCCGGACAGGTAGATAATATATTTATTAGGTAATGATGACTGATGATGGACCTGCTGGACACTGTCAGCTCAGCAGCACCGCAGACTGCTACAGTAAGCTACTATACTATAGTAGTATGTACAAAGAAGAAAGAAAAGAAAAAAACCACGGGTAGGTGGTATACAATTATGGATGGACTGCTGAGTGCCGACACAGAGGTAGCTACAGCCGTGGACTAACGTACTGTGTCTGCTGCTAATATAGACTGGATGATTGATAATGAGATGAAATCAATATATATATGTATGTATATATAATATCACTAGTACTGCAGCCGGACAGGTAGATAATATATTTATTAGGTAATGATGACTGATGACGGACCTGCTGGACACTGTCAGCTCAGCAGCACCGCAGACTGCTACAGTAAGCTACTATACTCTATAGTAGTATGTACAAAGAAGAAAGAAAAAAAAAAAACCACGGGTAGGTGGTATACAATTATGGATGGACTGCCGAGTGCTGACACAGAGGTAGCTACAGCCGTGGACTAACGTACTGTGTCTGCTGCTAATATAGACTGGATGATTGATAATGAGATGAAATCAATATATATATGTATGTATATATAATATCACTAGTACTGCAGCCGGACAGGTAGATAATATATTTATTAGGTAATGATGACTGATGACGGACCTGCTGGACACTGTCAGCTCAGCAGCACCGCAGACTGCTACAGTAAGCTACTATACTCTATAGTAGTATGTACAAAGAAGAAAGAAAAAAAAAAACCACGGGTAGGTGGTATACAATTATGGATGGACTGCCGAGTGCCGACACAGAGGTAGCTACAGCCGTGGACTAACGTACTGTGTCTGCTGCTAATATAGACTGGATGATTGATAATGAGATGAAATCAATATATATATGTATGTATATATAATATCACTAGTACTGCAGCCAGACAGGTAGATAATATATTTATTAGGTAATGATGACTGATGACGGACCTGCTGGACACTGTCAGCTCAGCAGCACCGCAGACTGCTACAGTAAGCTACTATACTCTATAGTAGTATGTACAAAGAAGAAAGAAAAGAAAAAAACCACGGGTAGGTGGTATACAATTATGGATGGACTGCCGAGTGCCGACACAGAGGTAGCTACAGCCGTGGACTAACGTACTGTGTCTGCTGCTAATATAGACTGGATGATTGATAATGAGATGAAATCAATATATATATATGTATGTGTATATATAATATCACTAGTACTGCAGCCGGACAGGTAGATAATATATTTATTAGGTAATGATGACTGATGACGGACCTGCTGGACACTGTCAGCTCAGCAGCACCGCAGACTGCTACAGTAAGCTACTATACTCTATAGTAGTATGTACAAAGAAGAAAGAAAAAAAAAAAAAACCACGGGTAGGTGGTATACAATTATGGATGGACTGCCGAGTGCCGACACAGAGGTAGCTACAGCCGTGGACTAACGTACTGTGTCTGCTGCTAATATAGAGTCTAGACTGGATGATAAATTATTGATAATGAGATGAAATCAATATAATATCACTAGTACTGCAGCCGGACAGGTACTATATATATTTATTATGTAATGACTGATGACGGACCTGCTGGACACTGTCAGGTCAGCACAGCACCGCAGACTGCTACAGTAAGCTACTATAGTAGTATGTATAAAGAAGAATGAAAAAAAAAAAAACCACGGGTAGGTGGTATACAATATTATATATATATATATATATATATTATATACAATTATATATATATATATATATATATATATATATTAAACTGGTGGTGATTGATTATTAAACTGGTGGTCACTTCAGGTCACGTTGCAACTTGCAACTAGTACTCCGAGGCCTAAGCAGACAATCACAAAATATATTATTATACTGGTGGTCAGTGTGGTCACAACAATGGCAGTGTGGCACTGACTCTGGCAGCAAAAGTGTGCACTGTACGTTATATGTACTCCTGAGTCCTGCTCTCAGACTCTAACTGCTCCCCACTGTCAGTGTCTCCCCCACAAGTCAGATAATACACTTACAGTCACACTATCTAATCTATAAATATCACTTCAGCAAGTAGTAAGTATAGTAGTATACAGTATAGTAGTACTCCTCCTAATAATGCTCCCCAAAATACTGTGTCTCTCTCTTCTCTAAACGGAGAGGACGCCAGCCACGTCCTCTCCCTATGACTCTCAATGCACGTGTGAAAATGGCGGCGACGCGCGGCTCCTTATATAGAATCCGAGTCTCGCGATAGAATCCGAGCCTCGCGAGAATCCGACAGCGTGATGATGACGTTCGGGCGCGCTCGGGTTAGCCGAGCAAGGCGGGAAGATCCGAGCCTGCTCGGACCCGTGTAAAAAACCTGAAGTTCGGGCGGGTTCGGATTCAGAGGAACCGAACCCGCTCATCTCTAGTTTGATCCCAGGGACATTGTTTGTACAGGTCACACACTAGGGACACTATAAGAGCTACTTCTGTATGGTGTAACGTGAATAAGGGGTACTTATGTGTGGTGTAACGCGAACTGGGCAGCCGCCAAATTACTGCCTTGCCCAGGGTGATGGAAATACTAGTTTCGGCCCTGCTGTGGAGCTGTCACTACAGCAGCGGCAGCCCCAGAGCCAGCGGGACCCGGCGTTACTGATGTGGACCTGTCACTACAGCAGTGGCAGCCCCGAAGCCAGCGGGACCCGGCGTTACTGATGTGGAGCCCCAGAGATGGAGAGCGTGCAGCGGCGACCTCTCCCTCCTCCTCATCTGCCCTCCTATGCAGCAGCATCACTGCTGGTGATTCACTGACACCTACACTCTCCCTTGACCTGGGGCCCAGGACCACCCAGGTCAGAAAGAACACTTGGGCTGCAGGGACTGGAAGGTGCAATGTATGTATATATATATATATATATATATATATATATTTATATATATCTCAGTGCCTCCCCAGCCAATGACCTCACCGCACGCCACTGCACAGTAGTGTTCCTTACACATAATGTCTCCAGTATAGTGCCAGTTACACATAATGTGCAGTGCCAGATAGACATGATATGCCCCCCAGCAGTGCCAGCTACACATGACATGCCCCGCAGCAGTGCCAGCTACACATGACATGCCCCGCAGCAGTGCCAGCTACACATGACATGCCCCGCAGCAGTGCCAGCTACACACAATATGCCCCCCAGCAGTGCCAGCTACACATGATAGTGTTCACGTTTTAGGGCAGGGTGGTGATCACAAAGAGGGCACATTTTTAAGTTAGGAGGGCAAAATGATGTACATACTGTAATGCTTGGTGCTCCTCCACCAACACGCAGAAGCATGGACAGAAGCTTGCAGCAAAAATTTAGGGGAGTTGCTTCGTGGGAAAGGTGCGTGACCACATAATAGTGGCAATTCGCATTACACCACACAGTAGTGCAGCTAATACAAATTGCACCAGGTAGAACCTCCTAGACACTTTGCGCCAGGCAGAGCACGTTAGACACTTTGCGCCAGGCAGAGCACGTTAGACACTTTGCGCCAGGTAGAGCACTGAGACACATTGACTAGCCACAAACGCCTAGCGGGAACACTACATGATATGCCCCAAAGCAGTGCCAGCTACACGTGACATGCCCCCCAGCAGTGCCAGCTACACGTGACATGCCCCCCAGCAGTGCCAGCTACACGTGACATGCCCCCCAGCAGTGCCAGCTACACGTGACATGCCCCCCAGCAGTGCCAGCTACACCACGTGACATGCCCCCCAGCAGTGCCAGCTACACGTGACATGCCCCCCAGCAGTGCCAGCTACACGTGACATGCCCCCCAGCAGTGCCAGCTACACGTGACATGCCCCCCAGCAGTGCCAGATACATAAATGGCCACACAGTGCAGATATGCCCCCACAGTGCCAGATACATAAATGCCCCCACAATGCCAGATACATAAGTTCCCCCACAGTGCCAGATACAAAAATGACCCCACAGTGCCAGATACATAAATGACCCCACAGTGCCAGATACATAAGTGCCCCCATAGTGCCAGATACATAAATGACCCCACAGTGCCAGATACATAAATGCCCCCACAGTGCCAGATACATAAATGACCCCACAGTGCCAGATACATAAATGACCCCACAGTGCCAGATACATAAGTGCCCCCACAGTGCCAGATACATAAATGCCCCCACAGTGCCAGATACATAAATGCCCCCACAGTGCCAGATACATAAATGACCCCACAGTGTCAGATACATAAGTGCCCCCACAGTGCCAGATACATAAATGCCCCCACAGTGCCAGATACATAAATGACCCCACAGTGCCAGATACATAAATGACCCCACAGTGCCAGATACATAAGTGCCCCCACAGTGCCAGATACATAAATGCCCCCACAGTGCCAGATACATAAATGCCCCCACAGTGCCAAATACATAAATGCCCCCACAGTGCCAGATACATACATGCCCCCACAGTGCCAGATACATAAATGACCCCACAGTGCCAGATACATAAAAGCCCCCACAGTGCAGATATGCCCCCACAGTGCCAGATACATAAGTGCCCCCACAGTGCCAGATACATAAGTGCCCCCACAGTGCCAAATACATCAATGACCCCAAAGTGCCAGATACATAAGTGCCTCCACAGTGCTAGATACATAAATGCCCCCAGTGCCAGATACATAAATGCCCCCACAGTGCCAGATACATAAATGCCCCCAGTGCCAGAAACATAAATGCCCTACAGTGTAGATATGCCCCCACAGTGCCAGATACATAAATGCCCCCAGTGCCACAAAATATAAATGCCCCCACAGTGCAGATATGCCCCCACAGTGCCAGATACATAAATGCCCCCAGTGCCAGAAACATAAATGCCCCCACAGTGCAGATATGCCCCCACAGTGCAGATATGCCCCCACAGTGCCAGAAACATAAATGCCCTCACAGTGCAGCTATGACCCCCAGATATCAGTGCCAGATATTCACTTACAGGTCACTTACAGCTCCCTGCGGTGCTGGGAGCCGGGAGGGGGAGTCCTGCTGTGAGCGCGGGCGGACGGATCAAAACTCCTGTATGCGCGCTATGCGTGCTACGCGGCGCCGGCGTCTGATGTCAGACGCCGGTGCCGCACAGCACGTTGCATAGCGCGCAAACAAGCGGCCAGGGCCGGGACACTGAAGGCTGGCTCCAGGCAGGAATATGGCGGCGGCAGCGTGCGGCGCCCATTAAGGGTGGCGCCCCGCGCGGCCGCTCTATTCGAACATGCCTGGAGCCGGCCCTGTTCTTGTGTGCCATCATTAACACATGTGGAATCAATGGTCATGAGCTCCATCACATAGCAATATCGCTTAGTGTTTCCCGTCCCCTCCCGGGTCGCTGACATAGTGCATACACACTGTGCGATATCACAAGCAGTATCACACAGTGACATGCTGACATCATGCCGCGGCTGACCCGAACATATAGCTTCAGACAATATTGTCAGATTGAGCTACATGTACAGCTGAGCGCGCATCGAGCATCGCTCCTAACATGCACACTGGGCAATATTGTAAACGATATTGCTCAGGAGGGTCAAAATTACCAGTGTTGTTTACAATATTGCCCAGTGTTTATGCACCTTACCAAATATATTATTTTATTTTTAGTTATCAACAAAATAGTATTGTCAGTGCATAGAATTGAACAACATAGATAAAAAAATATTTACATTCTTTTATCAAAAATAGGATATTTCATATCTATAGAATTATAGCAATGAGAAAAGCATGTGTCATAGACAAACTATCTGAAATCTCAGACTACTATAATGTCAGATATTGGCTCTTCAGATATTGAGTTGACAATGGAATTTTTATCCATTTAAAGTTTGTCAAATGGGGTGTTTACTTGGTATACAGATAAAAGGTTAGAGGATAAAAAAAAACTGACTGATCTCTTTCATATCACGGATGAGGACTAAGGGGGGATTTCAATTACCCACTGTAAATGACTGCAGCTGAAAAAGGGTGGTAGTCCCCATGTGGCTATTTAATTCCAAACCCTTTTTCAACAGAGCCCCTTGTTAATGCCCGTTAACTTAATGCATTAACGGTAGGGGTGTGCACTGGGCCATTTTTCAGGTTTTGTCATGTTTTGGTTTTGGATCTTTATCTCCTTCGTGTTTGGATCTGTATTGAGTTTGCCAAAGCCGCCCTTGCGGGTCTTGGTTTTGGATCCATATTTATTTATTTTTTGGGGGGGAAAAATCACAAAAACAGCTAAAATAACATAATTTGGGGATGTTTCTGTTCCTACAGATTTATTATCCTCAATAACATTCATTTCCACTCATTTCCAGACTATTTTGAACACCTCACAGCTCACAATATTGGCCCTCATTCCGAGTTGATCGGTCGCAAGGCGAATTTAGCAGAGTTACACACGCTAAGCCGCCGCCTACTGGGAGTGAATCTTAGCTTCTTAAAATTGCGACCGATGTATTCGCAATATTGCGATTACTAACTACTTAGCAGTTTCAGAGTAGCTCCAGACTTACTCTGCCTGTGCGATCAGTTCAGTGCTTGTCGTTCCTGGTTGACGTCACAAACACACCCAGCGTTCGCCCAGGCACTCCCACCGTTTCCCCGGCCACTCCAGCGTTTTTTCCGGAAACGGTAGCGTTTTCAGCCACACGCCCCTGAAACGCCGTGTTTCCGCCCAGTAACACCCATTTCCTGTCAATCACATTACGATCGCCGGAGCGAAGAAAAAGCCGTGAGTAAAAATACTATCTTCATAGTAAAGTTACTTGGCGCAGTCGCAGTGCGAACATTGCGCATGCGTACTAAGCGGATTTTCACTGCGATGCGATGAAAAATACCGAGCGAACAACTCGGAATGAGGGCCATTGTTTGTATCCAGTTTAAGTCAAAAGGTTGCACCGAGGTTGTCACAAACTGAGGGCTGGTGCTGACCAGGGGGAAGCCTCAGTTGTAGGGCTGAGGTATATGTGTACCTGGGAGGCAGTACAGGGTTCTTGGACATGCAGGGAACCTTTAGAACAAATGCCCGAAGGCGTGACCACGACAAAAAGGGAAAGTTCAAAGGTTTTATTAAACACAGTTCAGAGGAATACTGATGACTTGGTACTGGTAATAGGAAACACAGTTCAGAGAAATACTTGGGATCGATGATGGAACACCGATGGTGACTTGGAATCGATGATGGAACACCGATGGTTACTTTGGGATCGATGGCGGAACACCGATGGAGACGGGATCGATGGCGGAACACCGATGGAGACTTGGGATCGATGGCGGAACACCGATGGTGACTTGGGATCGATGGCGGAACACCGATGTTACTGGGGATCGATGGCGGGACACCGATGGTTACTGGCAGGGCAGAGCACCGCTGGAAGCTAGAAGCTGGAAGCCGGTCTCAGGTAACTGCCAGTCACAGAGTGCAATGTTGAGACACTGCAGAGTCAGGCTGTACTGCAGAGAAAGTCCATGGGGAACTGCACACTGGAATCACTGAAGACAATTGAAGCACTGACATCTTTCCACCCCAGGAACAAGATATTTATACCAGCTGGAAAACAGGGATTGGCTGGCTGATTAACCAGAGACCAGAGTGCAGCTCCCCATGGACTTTCTCTGCAGTACAGCCTGACTCTGCAGTGTCTCAACATTGCACTCTGTGACTGGCAGTTACCCGAGACCGGCTTCCAGCTTCTAGCTTCCAGCGGTGCTCTGCCCTGCCAGTAACCATCGGTGTCCCGCCATCGATCCCCAGTAACCATTGGTGTTCCGCCATCGATCTCCAGTAACCATCGGTGTTCCGCCATCGATCCCAAGTCACCATCGGTGTTCCGCCATCGATCCCAAGTCTCCATCGGTGTTCCGCCATCGATCCCAAGTCTCCATCGGTGTTCCGCCATCGATCCCAAAGTAACCATCGGTGTTCCATCATCGATTACAAGACACCATCGGTGTTCTATCATCGATCCCAAGTATTTCTCTGAACTGTGTTTCCTATTACCAGTACCAAGTCATCAGTATTCCTCTGAACTGTGTTTAATAAAACCTTTGAACTTTCCCTTTTTGTCGTGGTCACGCCTTCGGGCATTTGTTCTAAAGGTTCCCTGCATGTCCAAGAACCCTGTACTGCCTCCCAGGTACACATATACCTCAGCCCTACAACTGAGGCTTCCCCCTGGTCAGCACCAGCCCTCAGTTTGTGACAGTAAGCAGTGACCCAATGGATCCGGCTGGAGACCAGGTCCAAGTGACCAGGCCGATGCAAGAACTTGCAGCCTGCCTTGAACGTCAGGAGGCTGCACGGGGCCATGTGATTCGCTGTCTCCAGGACCTCTCCTCTCGGCTGGATGGAATACAAGTAACCCTCCGTGGTTCAGGGGCGTCCAGTGTGCCGACTGCAGTACCTTTGGTGGTATCCCCACCCACCATTCCCGTTTCTGCTCCTTGTCTCCATTTACCGACACCTGCCAAGTTTGATTGTTCCCCAAAAGCCTGTCGGGGTTTCCTAAATCAGTGTGAGATATATTTTGAGTTACAGCCTGGCAGTTTCCCAACTGACCGCACCAAGGTTGCTTACATCATCTCCCTCCTCAGTGGCTCCGCCCTCGATTGGGTATCACCTCTATGGGAGAAGTCTGATGCCCTGCTCTCTTCATATGCAGACTTCGTGGCAACCTTCAGGCGCATCTTTGATGAACCAGGTCGTGTGACCTCTGCCTCCTCTGATATCCTTAGGCTACGTCAGGGGACACGAACAATCGGTCAATATCTCGTACAGTTCCAGATCCTAGCGTCCGAACTTTTCTGGAATGATGACGCTCTTTACTCAGCCCAAGAAGGGGTGTCTGTGTCTACAGCCCAAGAAGGGGCGTCTGTGTCTTCAGCCCAAAAAGGGGCGTCTGTGTCTACAGCCCATGAAGGGGTATCCAATGTTCAAGCTCTAGTAGGGGCATTTGAGTCTTCTCAAAAAGGAGTTTCTGATCTGTCAACCCCAGTAGGGGTGCTGGAGAAAACAACCCTGAGAGAGGTGTCTGATTCGTCAACCCCAGGAGGGGTCACCAAAGTTTCAGCCCCAAGGGAAGTATCCAGAGCCAAGTTCCCAGATAGAAATTTTTGTGCTACAGATGCAGTTATGAACTCCTGTTTGCCGTCTTTAGAGAGCACCACCCTGTTGGCATCCAGCATGGACCAGGTCCAGGATGGTTTAACTGAACACTCGGATACCACTCATTCCGGTTCTAACCGGATTCCTACTCCTTCAGTTCCAGCTGATTCAACTGTCTTTAGACTAAATCCGGTTCCATCCGTCTGTCTGAAGATTCCTTCGGTTCCAGCCGATTCCAATATCTCTGGACCGAATCCGGTTCCAGCCGTAGGTCCAAAGACTCCTTCAGTTCCAGCTGATTCAACTATCAATCCAAAGACTCCTCCGGTCCCAGCCGGTTCAAGCTTTTCCAGACCCAATCCGGTCCCATCCGTCTGTCCGGATCAGCCTCCTTCGGTTCCAGCCGACTCCAGTACCTTCGGATCTAATCCTGCCCTATCCGTCGGTCTAAAGACTCCACCGGTCTCAGCCGGTTCAAGTTTGTCTGGACTCAATCTGGTCTCGTCCATAAGTCCGGTACAGTCTCCTCTGGTTCCAGCCAGTTCAAGTTCATCAGGACTCAATCTAGATCCTTCCGTTTGTTCAGGTAAAGAACTTATAAGAAGTGTCCTGGGGCCACTCCTAAAGGAGGGGGTGCTGTCACGATCCAGGTAATTCCTTATCAGTATTTACCTTCCAAGTCCCTCCTGAGACTGTCCCAGTGTTCCAAGCCTGGATTCCATCTGCACTGTCTGTGTGCAGCACGCTGCATCTCATTGTCTCTAATCTCTTTACTGTGATTCTGGCAGCATCAGGGTTAAGTTTCACATGCAAGTCACAAACAGTCGGTAAATATCTGGTACAGTTCCAGATCCTAGCGTCTGA
Source organism: Pseudophryne corroboree (assembly GCF_028390025.1). NCBI lineage: Eukaryota > Metazoa > Chordata > Amphibia > Anura > Myobatrachidae > Pseudophryne > Pseudophryne corroboree. The sequence goes on along the minus strand of NC_086446.1, from coordinate 529,277,700 downwards.
ACTTTTCTGGAATGATGACGCTCTTTACTCAGCCCTCAGTTGTGACAGAGGTAGCTGGACAGAGTAGCAGCAGCCCTTGGATGTATATACTGGGAGGGTAAAATATATTTTTTAAAAGAATGTATTTAAAAAAAGAGATGCGTTAGGCAAAGCTCAAGATTTCAGTTCACAAAAAGACAATATTTTAGATTTAATTTATTTAATTTATTTTAATTTCAATTTATTTTAATTACATTTATGTAATTTCATTTATTTAGAATCAAATTCTTCATTTCTTAAAAAATATCTTCAATATGCAGAAAGTTCAGTATATAAGTGTGGAGAGTTTATTTATATTCATTTAATTTAAATTTAGGTAATGTATAATTATTATTAATAATATAAATTTGAATTAATCACAATGTGTTGATAAGAAGAATTATGAAAATAGGACAATAAGTTCTAACATAAGAATATGAGCTACGGACACCACACCCTGAAATGGACGGAGCACGCCTGGATGTATACTGGGAGGATACAGCACAAGATATAAAAAAAAAGATGTATTTTATGTGTACTGACAGAACACCCCTAGATGGACTTAGCAGCTGCAGTCCCTGGATGTATACTGGGATAACAAAGCACAAAATATTAATTTAAATCAATATATATATATATATATATATATATATATAATTTTTTATATCACACACTGCGGTTACCGTGTCGCACAAATTAGTTAAAAATATGTAGAAGTATTTTTTATATCACACACCAGCGGTTACAGTGTTGCACAAATGAATCAGAAATATATATAATAAATATACACTGCGGTTGAGTACACTGACAGCATCGCACAATGAGTTTATGAGTAGGAAATAATATACTGCAGTCTGTCTGGCATTGTGACAGTACTTATTAGAAAATAAAATAAAAATTGTATAGTACACTGGGGTACAGCACAAACAAAAAAAAAAGATATTTTTTTATAATTATAATTTTAGGCTTTTTGTTTTTAGCTTTTATTATTAAAATTTTACACTGGGGCATAGCCCCTAGATGGATGGACTGAGCACCCCTTAATGGATGGTGCAGCCCCTTGATGGACCAACAGCAGAGGCCTCTGGATGTATACTGGGGTACAGCACAAAATCTAAATTTATATTTTTTTTTAACACTGGCCCAAAGCCCCTGGATGGATGGACGCAGCAGCAGCCTCTATATATATATATATTTATTTATTTTAACACTGGGGCGGAGCCCCTGGATGGACGAACAGAGCACCCCTTAATAGACGGAGCAGCCCATTTATGGACCAACAGCAGCAGCATATGGATGCATACTGGGGTACAGCACAAAATAGAATTAAATACTTTTCTTTTTTTAACACTGGGACAGAGCCCCTGGGTGGGCAGTGCACCCTTTAATGAATGGAGCAGCCCCTTGATTGACCAACAGCAGCAGCCTCTGGATGTATACTGAGGTACAGCACAAAATAGAATTAAATATATATTTATTTATTTTTAACACTGGGGCAAAGACCCTGGATTGGCTGACAGAGAGCACTCCCTTGACAGAGCACCCCCTTGAGCAAGCCCTGGAGGACACAGCAGACCTTGTATGAGGACACAACAGCCCCTTATATGACACAGCAGTCCCTAAATGTGAGCCAACAGCAGCCCCTTAGACGTCACAGCAGCCCCTTAGATAGATGTCACTGCAGACCCTTGGATGTCACAGCAGCCCCTAAATGTGAGCCTACAGCAGCAGACAGCACGGTCACATCTGTGCTGTACAACATCCAAAGCCGGAGTGAAGATGGCACCGATCACCGGGATTTATATAAATCCAAAACCTGCGAGAATCCCACAGCGGGATTATGACGTTTTGCCTCGTTTTGGTATCCGAGGAAAGGCGGGAAATCCTGAGCCGGACTTGGATCCCAGCTCGTATTGGGAAGTTCGAGGGGGAAGAAGGGTTCGGTTCCTCGGGAAACGAACATGCTCTTCTCTAGTTAACGGTGTCACAATCTGTTTTGTCTGTGAATCCAGATTTTGGATTGGGACTGGACTGGAGTCTGTATGAGATATATGTGAAACCTGGATGGCCTAATGTATGATCTATGTATGCGCAAGAACCACTGGAAAGTGGAAACAGAAAAAACAGGACATGCAGTATGAGTTTTAGGTGCAGACTGGTTGTTGATAGACAGAAGACACTGGAGAAGACACGACCATGCGCTAATTAGTAGATTGCAACTAGGCTTGAACTGGGTTAGTACTGAAAGTAATGGAAGAACTGAATACTATATGCAGCAAGAACAGTAGAGTATGACTGGACTTGATTTATACTGTAGGTCAAGCACTGGATCTGCTCTGTAGAATAGCTGATCTGGATAGGAACCATGAGCTGGAATGGATGTAACATAGAATCATAACATTTGACAGCAGATAAGAACCACTTGGCCCATCTAGTCTGTCCCTCTGTAATCTCAACCCTTTTTGAACGTTAGTTCTTTGTAAGGATATTCATATGCCTATTCCAAGCATGTTTAAATTGCTTTACCGTCTTAGCCTCTACCACCTCTGATGGGAGGCTATTCCATTTATCCACTGCCCTTTCTGTGAAGTTATTTTTCCTTACATTTCCCTGAACTGCATACAGTATGTCCTCGAGTTCTTATACTTCTCTTCCTTTGAAGAATGTTTCCCGGCTGTACTTTGTTAAAACCTTTGGTGTCAGGAATCTGCATTTTGCATCACGTCACTTACCAGTGCTCTGATGTACTGGCCTCCGGAAGTCACATCCTCAGCCTTGCAGCATGTTCCATAATTGCCTGCAATGTGCAGAGACTCTCTATAGTGTGTACCCCGCTTGCCATACAGCGTGTACCCCGATGTATTCCCACCATCTCCAGAGTATGGGTGCCGCCATGACACCTGCAATCAGCTGATTTGGTGCTATCCACTCCTGAGCACTGGAGTGATCACATGACTTGATTCTCCAATCCCGGCTGACCAGGAGGTATATAGTCACAGTTTCTGCTCAGTATCATTGCCTTGTACAACGCGTCACATCCTGTGAACAAGCGAATCCTGGCTCCAGTCTCCTGTCTTCAGAGATTCCCCTGTGTATTAGCTCCGTGGAACTATAGGCATCAGCCATCCAGTTTGGTGCAGTTCCATCTGCATTCAGATCCAGTCACCAGCAGTCTCCAGTGACTTCCTAGCTTCAGTGTCTCTGTGGAACTACAGGCTCCAGCCATCCAGCTCTGCTACAACTCCTTCCACAGTCAGCTTCCACCTTTACATGCAGTAAGAGACTCTCTCCAGGTGCTGCCTCATCATTCTCACCTGTGTGTTGTTAATCTGCATTCAGCACTGTACTTAAACAACCAGCTTGTATATTACCAACTGTCTCCTGCAATAGCCTTGCTTGGCTCTGTGGACTTTGTGCATATAGTCTGACTGTGTGAATCTATTGCTGTCGGTTTCCAGACTGATTACTGGAGTTACTTATTGCCTGTATTTACTACCATCGGTTGCATTACCTACCTACTGCATATTGATCCTGTTACCATCTGCTTCCAAGCCAGCCATCGATGTTCACCATCGGCTTCCAGGTCAATCATCGCAGTTTGCTACTTACACTGGTTCTCAGACCAGTTCATTATCTGTGACTGTTATTATACCATTTGTATTACTTACCTCCAGAGTACTGATTTCAGTTGCCATAGGCTCCCAGGCCGACCATCGTTATTTGCAAGTTGCTAACGGTTTCCAGACTTAATACCAAAAGTTACTTATTGCCTGTGTTGTTCCATCACATTCTCAGATCAGTTTCCAGGCTGATCCTCTGTGTCATTATTTATCCTCAGGATATAGACTCTGCTTCACATCGGCTCCCAGGCCGACCATTGTTTATTTGCCATCGGCTCCCAGGCTGACCATCATTGATTGCCATCGGCTCCCAGGCTGGTCATTACTGTTCTCTAATTACCGCTGGTTTCCAGATCAGCTCATTCTTCGTGACTGTACTTAAAATCAATGTCAGCTTCCACGCTGTGAAACTTCTGTATTGTTATTCCTGTTCCAGTAATAATTATATTGCTGTGTGTATTTCATAAACATCACTGCGCACATGCGCAGGAACTTACTATGGCCTCCTCGTTTCCTCCATCATACCACCACTGACCCACTAGTGCTCCCTCCGGGAACAGACATTTACACAGACCTGACACCTACAGTAGGTATATGTGAAAGTTTCATCATGTCACCCATTTTCCTTCTCTGCTCCAAACTATACATGTTAAGATCTCTTCATTTCTACGGGTAAGTTTTGTGATGAAGGCCATGCACCAATGTAGTTGCTCTTCTTTGTACACTCTCTAATGTATTTATATCCTTCTGGAGACATGGTCTCCGGAACTGGACACAGTATTCCAGATGAGGCCATACCAATGAACTATACAGTGTCATTATTACTTCTTCTTTTTTTTGCTACTGATTCCTCTCCCTTTGCAACCAATCATCTAACTTGCCTTTCTCATTGCTTTGTTGCATTGCTTTCCTGCCTTTAAGTCACTTGAAATAGGTATTCCCAAATCTGTTTCCTTTTCATTAGATTGCATTTTAGTACCACTGATACCATATTTAGCTTTTGGGATTTGGAGACCCAAGTGCATGATATTGCATTTTTTTAGCATTAAACTGTAGTTGCCACATTCTTGACCATTTCTCAAGTCTATATAGATCATTAATCTTTTGTTTTACCCCTCCTGGTGTATCTGCCCTGTTGCATATCTTTGTGCCATCTGCAAAAAGGCATACTTTCCCTTCAATACCATTTGCAATGTCACCAACAGAGATATTAAAGAGTACTGGTCCAAGTACAGATCCCTGGGGTACTCCACTGGTAACATTTCCCTCCATAGAATGCACTCCATTACTACAACTGTCTGTTTCCTGTCCTGCAACCAGGTTCTTATCCATTTAACTGTTTTATCATCCAATCCCACACTTTTGAGTTTATTTAGCAGTCTGCAATGTGGGATAGTGTCAAATGCTTTACTAAAGCCTAGATATACTACATCTAAGTGCCCCTTGAGCTATTATTTTAGTCATGGACTCAAAAAAGTCAATAAGATTTGTTTCGCATTATCTCCCCTCCAGTAAATTCATCCTGGTTTGGGTCGTGTAAGTTGTTTGATTTAAGATATTTCACAACTCTTTATTTTAATAGTGTTTCCATTACTTTCTTTACTACTGATGTAAGGCTTACTGGTATGTAGTTACTTGCTTCTTCCTTGTTTCCACTTTTGTGCAGTGGAACTACATGCGCTCTTTTCTAGACCTCTGGAATTGCACATGTATCTAGTGACTGATTGAATAATTCTGTTAATGGTGCTACCAGCAAATCTTTTCGCTCTTTCAGTATCCTTAGATGTATTCCATCTGACCTGATTAATTTATCCACTTTAAGTTTTGAGAGTAGATGTAGATGTACTTTCATCTACTGTATTTTTATGACTGCCCTTGCAACTTAACTGTGACTCCTTCCCCTCTCCTTCTGTAGTGAATACTGAGCAATAGTTATTTAGATAATCTGTTTCTATAGCCTTGTCTCCTTCCAAATTTTCACTCTCTGTCTTAAATCTTATTATTCCTTCATTTGACTTTCTCCTTTCACTTATATATTTAAAAAAAAGTTTTGCCCCATTTATCTACTGCCTGGGCCATTTTCTCCTCAGCTTCTGCCTTTGCATGCCTGATCACTTTCTTAGCATCCTTCCATCTATCAAGATACACCTCTTTGTTGTTATTATTTTCAGTCTGTCTGTATTTCCTAAAAGCCATCTTTGTTGCTTTCACACTAGTTGATACCTCTTTTTCGAACCACACTGGCTTCCTTTTCCAGGTGCTTTTTCTAACCCTTTTGATACAAAGCTCTGTTCCCTTTAGTATAGCACTTTTTAGTTTTTCCCACCTCCCCTGCACACCTTCCATGTTTCTCCAATCCACCAGTAAATCGCTGAAACATTTTCCCATTTTTGAAAAGTTTGCCTTCCTAAAATCCAACACATTTGTTTTTGTGTACTCAGAGTTGGACTCTATATTTATGCTAAACCATACTGCTTGATAATCGCTGTCCTAGGTTCTCACCCTCATGTATGCCTGATATCCTGTCACCATTTGGTTATCCGGGCTGATTGTGCAGTCAAATGGAAGGTTTGCACAGTAGCCAGGATCAAATTGGAACTGATAGTGCAGCTTTTGGCAAAACTGCACCTTGATGGAAATGATGCTGTTTTAAAAAAACAGGTCAGGAGCTCAGGAAGCTTGACCCAATGAGGACTGGGTTAGACATTGCACTGGCAATGTGGCAGTGGCAGCTGACTTTAGCTGGTCTCTAATTGGTTGAGTCTCAGTCAGGTGATTAAGACTGTCATTGCAGAGCCCAGAACCCCGGCACAAGCATAGATTGCAGCCTAGCAATGCCAAGGACCTGTTGGCATAGACAGAAATGTGACAAGGGTGCCCGGAGGAGAGCACAGACGTCAGATGGGGTTGAGTTCGGCAGACCAGCGGTTGGGAGGCCGCCACTCACCATATCGATGCTAGGATTCTCGCTGTTATATGGCCGGCGGAGGGGAGGGGGCAAGCGTAATGAAGCCAATTGCAGGCTTGCAGCGCTCGCCACAGGTTCTATTTCCACAAGTGGGAATAGTCCCTGTTGGTCGGCATGCCGACCGGCAGGCTATTTAATATTCGGGATCCCCGCATCCCATCAGATGCAATAGGAAGCCTGTTATGGAACCAGAATCTGGAGTGGGTTGGGCAGTAAGTAAACCAGTGACAGGGGAGACAAGGCCGTTTTCTGACAAATGGGCCTTAACACATAGAATCTGCAAACTTTTCACGGATTCGTGTGTTAACAGGATTGCAGCACCCGTTAACCTTCCAGTTAGTAGGGTTTTTTTCCGCATCTGTTCAGATACGTAAAAGAAAATCCCCTATAACTGCTGCCTGCAGGCTCGTTTTGGGGCTAAGTGAATAACTGAATAGCCCTGGGGGATCAAATAGTGCTTGGAAAATAACAGGGGCCAGGGGCGGATTGGGAACAAAAAGCGGCCCTGGAAAAACTTGTACTAGTGGCCCCACATGGGCAGCACCAGAGGTGTAAGGTCTAGCCATGGGCCATGGCAGCTGCACCCTCCCCCCCAAGACTTTCCAGATAGTGGGCATGTCCAGCATCAAGGGGGAAGTTAAAAAAAAATTAAATTAAATATTATGAGCACATTATATGACACACCTTCAGAATTTAGTAAACTACATCATTCTTTAGAAAGATATATTTTCTTGCTTATTACACCAACCGTATCCCAATCACTATTCACTCAATCTTATATGTCAGCCAAGCAGGCAGACAGAGCATACACTAGATCATCTGCAATCACAGACTAAGTGGCAGTAATTTTCATATATGCAAATTATTTTGCATCTTATTCATTATGTCTATAAAAAGGACCACATGTCCTCAAACAAAACAGACCCCACGGGTGCGTCGGCTCACCAGTAATCTTCCCTGTAAACCCTATGGCCAATCCGCCTCTGAGAGGGACTAATTGAATTCCCCTCTTAATCTTAACACCTTCAGTACCACTGAGAAGTTTGTTTCCAAGTAAAAGCAGAATTGATAGTCAGATTAACATACAAGAAGATTTACATGACATAAGCTATTTTTGAGGAAAAATTTGCTTTCTATTTTATTGTATATAGAAACAAAAAATGTTTATTTATCTATGCATATATAGACTCATTTTGCACTTAAAATTCCTCACACTTAGGGAAGTGGAATGGGGGCTAGAAGGTCATGCAATTAAGGGACGTACGGTGAAGTAAATGGCTGAGGAGGCAATGGCTATTACCAGAGCCAGATTTACACACAATTTATGAGCCAAAGGGATCATGTGGGCATTAGGGATGCGGTTATGTGACTGGCGGTCAGGAGACTGCCGGTCACAATACCAACGCCGGGATTCCGAACCCTGCATATCCCGCCGACCAACAGGGACTCCCAGTCGTGGCAAGCGCAGCAAGCCCGCAAGGGGCTTCATAGCGCTCTCCCGCGCCGGCCATCTAACAGCCGGGATCCCGGCGTCGGTTTTGTGACTGCCGGTCTCCTGACCGCCGGTCACACATACCCAGCCCTGGCATTGTACACAGGCACAGCATTATATACTGCTGGAAATTTGGTGAGTTTTGATTAGAGATGTGCAGAAAATATAGGCAGCCTCATCTACCATAGACTTTTTACTCCAAAGTTTTGACAATAAAAATGTTTAGAATAATATAAATAATATATTTCTAATATAATCTTTGTAGTTTTCATATACTTTATAAAGTCAAAACTCTGGCGTATACGCTAGTATGAGAGGAAAGGCTCTGCCTCATCTGCCTCACCCCACCGCACGGCACTGGTGCAATTGTAGTCTGAGTTTGATAATGGCAACTCACGCAGACCACAACAAGGGCACATATAAACTTACTTGTACATCCAATAGAATCTGCTTGCACTGATGTTTGTAGACCTTGTGATGACTGTGTACTCTGTTCTATAAAAATACACATTTGTTGCTATAAGGACTCATAATAACCACAGAATTATTTTTACACAGTGGAACTTATTCAACTTCAGTTGCAGTTTTGCTAATTTAGGATAACTGCAAATGCTAGCACTCGTATTCTGGGTGCCGCCCAGCACAGGGCAAGGCCGCCCAGTCTGCTAATTGCCACCAGCGATGCAATCGCAGTGCAATTGAGATCACATCGCAGAGATAGCAAAATTAGGGTACCCCCCTGCCTGCGCAGCCATCATACCCATCGCATCAGTTGCATGTGATGTCATGCCTCCATACCTAAAATGGCCCAGATCCACCCGCATTTTCACCGCCATGCCACCGCAATGTCGCATCGCCGCCTCTGACCACCTGCAAATGCATTGCCCGCCCCGTGCACAAGCAGAACGTGCCCTGCACGTGAGCATCGCAGGTACGATCCATGCTGAATAAGGCCCTGTATCAGTAAATGTTGCCATATAAACAAATAATAGTGAAGGCAACTATACTAGTGCTCAAAGTGTGGTGGTTTATGATGGTATGACCTACCGCCTCTTTATTTTTGCAGTTTGGAGTAACAAGCTTCACTCTTAGGACATCTTGGCAGTCAGTGCTGGGATCGAGTATGGGACTTCAGCACTGGAAGAACAGCAACAGCTTTGGAGATGTGTCCCACTGGGCCTGAACATTAAATAAAAAAGAACACCTGTTTTTTTTAATTTGGCCCTGGCTGCAAGCCAATTGGCAAGCAATGAGAGTTTGTGAGAGAGGGATGCAGGCAGTTGGAGGTGCAGGGGTAATAGAGGGAGGTAGGCAGTGAGAAGCGCAGGGGGCGAGAGGGGGAAGCAGGCAGTGAGAGGTTCAAGTTTCAGAGGGATGAAGGGTACAGGGGATGAGAGAAGGATGCAGGCAGTGAGAGATGCAGGAGGTGAAAGAGGGTTGCAGGTAGTGAGAGAGGAAAACAGGAAATAAGAGGTGTTGGGGGTGAGAAAGGAAAGCAGACAGTAAGAGGTACAGGGAGTGAGAAGGGGAAGAAGGCGGTGAGATGTGCAGGGGGTTAATAGGAAAGCAGGCACTGAAAGGTGCATAGGATGAGAGAAGGATGCAGTTAGTAAGCGATGCAGGGGGTTAGAGAGGTATGCAGGTAGTGAGAAATGCAGGGGATAAGAAAGGGAGTTGCAGAGGTGATAGAGGGAAACAGGAAATGAGAAATGTAGGGGGTGAGAGAGGGATGCAAACAGTGATAGATGCTGGGGGTGGGAGAGGGAAGCAGGTAGTGAGAGGTGTAGGGGGTGAGAGTAAAGCAGGCAGTGACAGGTGCAATGGGTGAGAGAGAAGCAAGCAGTGAGAGGGGCAGGGTGTAAGAGACAGAATCTAGCAGTGAGATGTACAGGGAGTGAGAGAGGGAAGGAGGCAGTGAGAGGTGCTGAAGGTAGGAGAGTGAAGCAGGCAGTAAGAGGTGCAGGGGGTGAGAGATGGAAGCAGCCAATGAGAGATGCAGCAGGTTAGAGGGAAACAGGCAGTGAGAGGTGCAGGGAGTGAAAGATGGAAGCAGGCAGTGAGAGGTGTAGGGAGTGAGAGAGGAAAGGAGGCAGCGAGATGTGCAGGGAGTAAGAGAGGAAAGGAGTCAGTGAGAGGTGCAGGGGGTGAGAGAGTGAAGCAGGTAGTAAGAGGTGCAGGGGTGAGAGATGGAAGCAGCCAGTGAGAGATGCAGCGGGTGAGAGGGAAACAGGCAGTGAGGGGTGCAGGGGGTGAGAGAGGAAAGCAGGCAGCGAGAGGTGTAGGGGATGAGAGAGGGAATCAGGTGATGAGAGATGTGCAGGGGATGTGAGAGAGATACAGGCAGTGAGATGTGGAGGGGGTGAGAGAGTGAAGTACAAAGTGGAAGGTGCAGGGGGTGAGAGAGAGAAGCAGGAAGTGAGAGGTGCAGGGGGTGAGAAAGATAATCAGGCAGTAATAGGTGCACGGGGTGAGAAAGGGAAGCAGGTAGTAAGAGGTGTATGGGGTGAGAGAGGGAAGCAGGTAGTGAGAGGTGCAGGGGGTTGGAGAGGGAAGCAGGCAGTGAAAGGTACAGGGGATGAGAAAGGTAAGCAGGCAGTGGAAGTGTAGGGGAAAGAGATAGAAGTAGGCAGTGAGCGTTGCAGGGGTTGAGAGAGAAAAGCAGGCAGTAAGAGATGCAATGGGTAAGAGGGAAACAGACAGTGAGAGGTGTAGGGGGTCAGAGAGGGAAGCAGGCACTAAGTCTGCAGCGAGTGAGAAAAGGAAGTAGGCAGTGAGAGGCGCAAAAGAGTGAAAATGGAAGCAGGTAGTGAGAGTTGCAGGGGCTGAGAGAGGGAAGTAGGCAGTGAGAGGTGCAAAGGGTGAGAAATGAAAGCAGGCAGTGAGAGTTGCAGGGGCTGAGAGAGGGAAGCAGGCAGTGAAATATGCAGGGATTGAGAGAGGGAAGCAGTTAGTGAGATGTACAGGGGTGAGAAAGGGAAGCAGTCAGTGAGATGTGCAGCGCTGAGTGAAGGAAGCATGTAATAAGAGGTGTAGGGGGTGAGAGAGGGAAGCAGACAGTGAACGGTATAGAGGATGAGAGAAGGAAGCAGGCAGTGAGATGTGCAGGGGTGAGAGAGGGAAGCATGTAATAAGAGGTGCATGGGGTGAGAGAGGGAAGCAGACAGTGAAAGGTACAAGGATGAGAGAAGGAAGCAGGCAGTGAGATGTGCAGGGGTGAGAGAGGGAAGCAGGTAGTAAGAGGTGCAGGGGTTGAGAGAGGGAAGCAGACAGTGAAAGGTACAAGGATGAGAGAAGGGAGCAGGCAGTGAGATGTGCAGGGGTGAGAGAGGGAAGCAGGTAGTAAGAGGTGCAGGGGTTGAGAGAGGGAAGCAGACAGTGAAAGGTACAGAGGGTGAGAGAGGGAAGCAGGAACTGAGAGATGCAAGGATTAAGAGGGGAAGTAGGCAGTGAGAGGTGTGATGGGGTTAGAGAAGGAAGCAGGCAGTTAGTGATAAAGGGAGTCAGAGGGAAGCAGGCAGTGAGAGATGCAGGGATTGAGAGGGAAAGTAGGCAGTGAGAGATGCAGGGGGTTAGAGAGGGCAGCAGGCAGTTAGAAATAAAGGAAGAGAGAGGGAAGCAGGCAGTGAGAGATGCAGGGATTGAGAGGGGAAGAAGGCAGTGAGAGGTGCGGGGTGTTAGAGAGGGAAGCAGGCAGTGAGAGATGTGGGGAGTGAGAGGAAAGCAGGCAGTGTTAAATGCTGGGTGCGAGATGGAAACAGGTAGTGAGAGATGCCAAAGCAGCATGAAACTCACAATCAGGCCCTGAATGAGTGACATAATGTAACATCATTTCACTTGTTCAGTGTCCTAATGATGACCTTTATGCCCTTACAGTGAGCACTGCTTACTACCATGAAGGGGCAATAGCTTCTTCTCATCCTCAGGGCGCACAGGGCCCATGCACCAGCCCTGCTTAACCACGCATATAAAAATCATAACACAACCAATTATTTTTACACAGGATGTATGTATAAAAGCTTTGTGTTCAAATGAAGACAGAAGTAATGTTAATTTGCACTGACAGTGACTTTGGGCCTGACACGTAAGGCGGCCTCAACTGCGCCAGCATTCCATGCTCAGAAATTAAAGCAAATATCTGTATTGAGACTTGGGTGCATTACTGTATGCAAACTTACCACCCCATCCTTCTGCTTGTGAAGGTAGCAATAGCATTTGCAGCATCCCTACAATTAATGTAAGAAATCTGTCTGAAATAAGATTGCTATTTGCCCGGATTCCCACCTACATGCCCACATGCAAATGCCCAGTCACAGTACAGCCACTCAGATGCAAAGTGTCACTGCTCTACGTATGTTGCCTGTAAGTGCTCTAAGCTATGTATGCAGGCTCTGTCATATGCACAGTCAATACAAATTGTGAGATCTGACCACAGATGGACTTGTGTTCATTTCAGTATTGGGCCCTTAGTCTCTACATTGCTCATCAAAGCATTTTCTCAGGTCTTCTCTTTGTGTGGTAAAATCACTGAAGTACTCTTGACAACTACGTTGGTAGTTGTAGCAACAACTTGTTAAGTGCTGCACACCTGTTCTTTACACTTAATTCACAAAAGAAAAAAGTCCCATGTGATATTTATAGCCATGCAGACCCTCACAGTGCCAATTGGCTAATCCACAGACTATCCTCTGAGTAAAAGTATTAGGCTCTGGGGAACCATTTACTATTTTCAAGCTATTGTTGCCCGGAACTTCATAGAAAAATACGTAGATGTATAAGGCTTAAATTCATTGATATTTCACAGGGGAACTCCTGCCAAACTGGAATCTGTGCATACCACATTATAGCTTGTAATGAGAACAGAATCAGCCAACTACATCTAATCCCAACAAGTGTCTTTGGCCCTACAAGGCTTAAGCTACTCTACATGTGTTAGGAGCAAGACCACTTTCACTCCAACTAAATATGTTTTCAATAATTCTTTAGTAGGTGTGATTCCTTTTAGCTGGCGCCAAAGCATACAGAATTGGACAGCTGGGATAGAGAGCATGTGTATGTATGTGTCTGCCTCACCACTGCCTTGGCTACTGTCACCTGACACACGTGAGAACAACACGTTGCATGCACACTCACCTTAGCAGAGTGTTGTAATCCCCCCTCCTCCTAGTACCACATATGATTCTCATGTAAAAACTTTAAAGCATATATTTTTTCTTTGCATTTTAAAGTGCATGTTCATTGATTATACAAAGATGAATACGTTGTGTCCATGTAACAATATTAATTGTCCACTAGAGTATAGGTGGGTGTTTTATACTGAAAGCTTTAAAATTAAATAGTCATACATTTCAGTTTTATCCTGCAGCCATGGAAACCATGCTGCTCATCACAAGGACAAATAAATCAGTGTTAACAAGAAAGAAATATGTTCAGGAATTAAGGGGTTACAATAGGCGAAACAAACCATATTTCTAGTCAATATTTACTAAGTAGAAATTTGCAGCGCTATACAGATGTATCCTTATACAGCGTTGCTCATAGCGCACTATTTAGGGTCCTGTGTCGCGAGTTGGAAATAACGTTATGGCGTGCGTTATGTCCCGCGCCATGTAATACACAATTTAACCGCTGGGTGGCGAATGCTCCACGTTGAGACTACAGTGCTGAATACAATGCTGTGGCAGTAAGCAGTGATCTGTGAAAGGCTGGCCAATCACGTTCTTCCCTTTATAAAAAAAATCCCTTTCCACAAATTACAGTGCCACACTGCCGCCCGTTCAGTCAATTAATTGTTTCGTTACGTTGTGTACAAAATACCGGATAGCATTAATATGACTCCCAGATGGTCTACAGCCACACTGCTGCCCGATCACGCTAGATATGGATATTAGTATTAGCATAACAGCATTCATATTTCGGACTAGCTTCGGCAGAAATATTGAATGCAAAGTGCACTGGGTCCCTACTGTACCTCATGATGGTATCCGTATTCAATCCGTTTAATTTTTTTTTAAAGCACTCAGATGCAACACATCACATATATACCCGGAGGGCCTTCCTGTATCGTGGTCGGCTGTGGCCTAACGAGAACAGCGTCCGCCTGCAATGCTTGCACTCGTGGGTTCGATACCCATTAGTGCTTAATCACTGCTAGGGACAATGTTAAAGTTGTGGCTGATGCGTTGACCATAACTATTTTTTTTTGTGTATTTAGATATTCTATTTTAATACAATAAAGTATTTTGGTGTATTGCAAAAGTCTGCTTCTACTAAATACAAGGCCAAGCTGCTGCCCTGTTCACGCTATTCATCTAGTAGTTACGTTGGGTACAAAATGATGGATAACATTAGCATAAGCAGCAATCCTATTTCGGACTAGCTTTGTGTCTCTGTTGTTTCAAATGGGCAGAAATATTGAATGCAAAGTGCAACTGGGTACCTACAGTATCTCATGAATGCACAGTATGACTACCAGATGTTCTCCAGGCACACTGCCGCTCGATCACGCTAGCTATAGATATTGTCGTTACTGTGTGTACAAATTGCAGGATCACATTAGCGTAAGCAGCTACCTTTTTTAAAGTGAACCTTAAAGCTACCTTACGCTAATGTGATCCTGCAATTTGGACACACAGTAACGACAATATCTATAGCTAGCGTGATCGAGCGGCAGTGTGCCTGGAGAACATCTGGTAGTCATACTGTGCATTCATGAGATACTGTAGGTACCCAGTAGGTGGGGGGCAGATATAACATGTGCAGAGAGAGTTAGATTTGGAAGGGTTATGTTGTTTCCTTGCAGAGTAAATACTGGCTGCTTTATTTTTACACTGCAATTTAGATTGCAGATTGAACACACCCCACCCAAATCTAACTCTCGCTGCACATGTTATATCTGCTCCCCCTGCACTGCACATGGTTTTTCCCAACTGCTAACAAATTTGCTGCTGCGATCAACTCTGAATTAGGCCCGTAGTGCATTATGCCGGTGGTCGGGATCCCAGCGCCCAGCATACCAGCGCCGGGATCCCGACCACTGGCATGCCTCAGCGGGGTGAGTGCAAAAGAGCCCCTTGCGGGCTCACTATGCTCACCGCGCTGCAGGCAGGGTGGCGCCTTATTCTCCCTCCAGTGGGGGTCGTGGACCCCCCCCAAGAGGGAGAATAGTTGTTGGTATGCCTGCTGTCGGGATTCCAGCGCTGGTGTACTGAGCACCGGGATCCCAACAGCCGGCATATCAAATGCCTCCCATCTATAATGTGTGGCTGATTTTGCTAGTGTTGTGAGGTGAGACACAGGTGATTTGTTTTTGCACACATACAAAGTACAACTTTTAAATGGTAAGCACGATAGGCTTTCGGGTTCAAACCTGATGACATTTGGTATGCGCCAGTGGATGCCAGACATACAGATGGAGCCACGCTCATCTTGGCTTCTCTGCTGCGCCAAGGTGCTGCAATACAATACAGAGAGAACAATACAGCATTACAGCAGGGGATTAAGTCCGCTGTCCAGGCTCAATTAATCCTATTAAAGGCAAAGATGAAAAAGGGCTCCATCTTTAGGTAGAAAACACCATATACCAGGACTCCTTGCAGAAGAAACATTGTTACTAGTCAGATACCTTCTATTAGTGTATCTAACCAATTAATATAATAGGGTATGAGTTGCTTTTGTACATTTACCTTCAAATTGTCACAAAATAGTACTTTTTCTTTAATTTATGAAACTGTGTTCTTTATTTGCAAACTTAAAATGTTTTTGGTGTGTACTTTATACATGTTTGTTAAGAAAAATTATGTATAAAATAAATTTTGCACTTTCCCAACATAAATTGTCCTCATAACCTTGTCACTATAATGAATATATTGGTGTAATAGGCAAGTGAAGGCATGTTGTAGTATTTCTTGTGTAATCCAGGATCTCTCTACTGACCTTTTTTCTTTTCTTTTCTTTTTTGTTTTGTTTCATAAGTGGCTTTTCTAAAACATTTTTTAATAACTGCAGCCCGAGGCATCCAAGGAACTAACTCACACTGAGCTGCTTGATAACGGCATATTAAACATTCCACAGGAGTCGGACAAGGACTGCTCCGTGAAATCAAATCTCTGCAAAAATATCTACTTTATTACCACTGGCAACCTCTTACCAATACCAGTTCTGAATCAAGAGTCAGAATTAGAAACTGGAACCAGGACATGAGTTAAATATTCTTTTTTTCTTCCAATTTTAGCTTTTACAGACAAGTCTGTCTCCTTTCTGCACTGTGTTCAGCACTACAGGGAGTTTTTATTTTAGAAGTATATATATTTTTATAATCGGGATAAAGCGGATTTGTGTGTGTTACACTGTAAATGGTACTGCTTTGGCTGGGGAACTTGCTCCCTTCTAGACCAGCCAGCAAAACATTGAGGAAAGAATAAATTACCTGTGTGCTAACCAGTATCCAAAATATACAGAATAATATTATTTTTATACTTTATCAACCGTTTTGTCTCTGCACCACTTAATCATGAGATCCCTAGGTGCAAATGGTAAAACAATCATACAACAGACAGTGTTTGCAGCAGAATGGCACGTTAACACAAAAATAATTGATATTTTCAAATGGGCAATAATAAAAGACCTGAAGAGATGAACACCCAGTTCTTTGGCAGTACTTCATGTTCAATCACAACCAGTGAAAAAGTGTCATAGTAAAATAATATTTTGTTGTTAAAGAGAACTAGATGCTTGGAACAAATTTAAGAGTCAAGAATGAAATAATATAGGGCAGTGGTTCTCAAACTGTATGCCGTGGCACCCTGGGGTGCCTCAGGACACTTGGGCCCTCATTTCAAGTTGATCGCTCGCTAGCTGTTTTTAGCAGCCGTGCAAATGCATAGTCGCTGCCCACGGGGGAGTGTATTTTCGCTTTGCAAGTGTGCGAATGCCTGCGCAGCCGAGCTCGGCAAAAACATTTTGTGCAGTTTCAAAGTAGGTCTGAACTTACTCAGCCCTTGTGATCACTTCAGTCTTTTTGGTGCCGGAATTGACGTCACACACCCGCCCTTCAAACGCCCCCACACGCCTGCGTTTTCCCTACCACTCCCTGAAAATGGTCAGTTGCCACCCATAAACGCCCTCTTCCTGTCAATCTTCTTGCGATCGGCTGTGCGTATGGATTCTTCGTTAAATCCATAGCTCAGCAACGATCCGGATTGTACCCATACGACGCGCATGCACATTGCAGTGCATACGCATGCGCAGTAGGGACCTAATCGCAGCATAGCGAAAATCGCTAGTGTGCGATCAACTCGGTATGACCCCCTTGGAGGGGTGCCCTGGGTTGGTGGTCCAGGACCAATTAAAATTAAAATTGTATGGTCAATGTAATAGGCAAAACCAGTGCTGTTGGCCGTCAATCATAAAACATGTGAACAAACAGAAGCAAGTCTTGTCCCTCACCACTCAATTGAACCTAAGGATGACATTGAAACACAATTTACTTAATTTAACATGTCTTTCTTAATTTCTCATTAAGAAATTTTTGGCCCAGGCTTGCCGTGAAAAAAATTCTGATACTCTATGGTGCCGTGATTCAAAAAAGTTTGGGAACCACTGATACAGGGGTTTGAAGTGTACCTAACACAGCAGTACTATAGGAACATTAATATTCAGCAAGCATCTTCAAGATGGAGGTTACTGTTTCCTATTAAGTGATAAGTGCAGTGATAGGTCCCTGTCTCATGAATATTGCTTCAGCCCCAAAAATTTATTGTAACTAAACTTTTTATTTTTCTACTAAAATATTTCTCACTTTAACCTAATTAATATAATGCATAGGTTCTCAAACGCGGTCCTCAGGACCCCACACAGTGCATGTTTTGCAGGTAACCCAGCAGGTGCACAGGTGTATTAATTACTCACTGACACATTTTAAAAGGTCCACAGGTGAAGCTAATTATTTCACTTGCGATTCTGTGAGGAGACCTGCAAAACATGCACTGTGTGGGGTCCTGAGGACCGAGTTTGAGAACCTGTGATGTAATGTATTCAATAATACAGTGAGGGGTCATTGGTATGTGTCACTTTGTGTGTGATATTGTCACTTGCCCCATGACTTTATGGACATGTTCAAGCAGCCCCTTGCTGAAGGGGCAGGGCCCCTCCATTTGGGGACATTGCCCCAATTATTCTCCCTGGCTAGGAATGTGCTTCGCAGTATAGATGTTCACAGACCCCTATGTTTTGTGTTTTTTTTCTAAATCCAGCTTCATATTTTAGATTTGGATCTGGATTTTATTCAAAATTGTCAAAACAGGTATAAGTTTAAGCATTTCATTTCTAGTTTTTTTTTATTGTTCATTCATTACTATTTTTATCATTAGCATCCTTTTACGGTCAGTGGATCACACCTACAGAAAGTCAGAAATAGAAGTCAGGTATTTCTAATTAAATTATAAACCTAACCTACAAGTAGCAGTATATTTCACCATAATAAACTCACCCACAATAATAAATAATTTAATAATGCGGTTTTGGTTCATAAATTGATCTATTCATTGAAGCTTGCAGCCCTCGTAAATGGACCCAATTTTTCTGCAAATTCTACTCTATCGCTTAGAATTATGGGGGTCATTCCGAGTTGATCGCTAACTGAAAATTTTCGCTGCGCAGCGATGATACCAAAAAACGGCACTTCTGCGCATGCGTATGCGGCACAATGCGCACGTGCAACGTACTTTCACAACGGCCGATGTAGTTTCACACAAGGTCTAGCAAAGCTTTTCAGTCGCACTGCTGGCTGCAGAGTGATTGACAGGAAGTGGGCATTTCTGGGTGTCAACTGACCGTTTTCAGGTAGTGTTCAGGAAAATGCAGGCGTGCCAGGAAAAATGCAGGCATGGCTGGGTGAACGCAGGGCATGTTCGTGACGTCAAAACAGGAACTGAACAGTCTGAAGTGATCGCAAGCGCTGAGTAGGTCTGAAGCTACTCTGAAACTGCACAAAATAATTCTGTAGCCGCTCTGCGATCCTTTCGTTCGCACTTCTGCTAAGCTAAAATACACTCCCAGTGGGAGGCAGCATAGTGTTTGCACGGCTGCTAAAAACAACTAGCGAGCGATCAACTCGGAATGACCCCCAATAAGCCTAGTAACTTTTATCACATCAGAATTGATGTAAAGGTATGCCAACTGGTTTAGAGCTCACCTGCCAACTGACATGGCTTTTAAAAGGTGAAACAGTCACCAAGCATAGCTGCTGCAAAACTACTAGGATAATAGCTGACACAGGTAAAAATAAATGAGCTTACACAGGAGTTGTGATCACAAAAACATTAATTAAAAAAAATTAACCAAAATAAATAATGGCATCTAGTCATAGGTGTGCGCAGGGGGGGTTCCTGGTGCGCACAGGCACCCCCTAATGTCTGGCACCCCAATCTCACATGCCTGATGCAGCAATTGCCGAGCAGGCTGATTACTGTCCCCTCTGCGCTGCACCCTGTCAGGATTGCATTACTGACCGGACGCCTGGGTTAATCAAGGGTGCCACTGCCACCGGCTTTCAAACTCCATGTACAAAAACATGCTCGCACGCCCTCTGCCACATGCCTACCTCTCTCCTTCTATGCTATGCCAACGCCAGCCACTGATGAGGATCAGCATGCAGCCAGCTTTCCTCTTAGGAAGACAAATTCAATACTGGCAGGCGGTCGGCAGCAGCATTGACACGTCACTCGTTTTTACCAGCAGCAGCAGTACTAGTCTGTGACTGTCAGTGTCAGTGAGTGACTGACTTGTAAGTAAGCTGCTGCAGCTTGCAGGAGAAAGAGAGGGGGAGCCAGACCAGGCTGAGGAGGAGCAGAGTAATTGCAGTGAGTGCCATCAGGGGTGTTTGTTTGGTGCACACCACAACATCTGACAATGTATCTGCTTTATTAGGATTGGTACAAGGGTGGATATTTTATATGCGTTGACCATCAATAGATGGTGCTAGACACGCCCATAAGGCGGTGCTAGACACACCCCTCCGATGGTGCACCCCCTAATAAAATGTGCTGCGCACGCCTATGCATCTAGTTCTCTTTCACAAAAAATATTATTTCACTATGACACTTTTTCACTGGTTGTGAGCAGGGACGGAACTGCCGGAGACAATGGAGTCTTTTGCCGCCGGGCTTCAGCCCTGAAGGGGGCACTTCATCCATTGTTCCCCGGCCGTTCCGTGCTCCTGTAACTATAGTACATATAGCAGCTGCCAGATGGAAGGCAGCCGCTTCAGCGGAGGCAGTGTGTACAGCGCAGGGACTAGTAGCAGGCTCCGCCGTACTATCATCACCCAGCATGGCTTCCCCGCTGTTCCCCACCGCTAGCTGCAGCACTGCCAGCGGTGGGGAACAGCGGCTCCTTCACACACTGCCACAGCACATACAGCTAGCCGGGCAGTGGCCAGCGCTGTAGCTGCCCGCCTGCACGCTCCTCCCCCTCCCGGCTCCCGGCCACTACTGCTGCTGTAACAAGTGATCCCGGCGGAAACAAGAGAAGACCAGCGCGGGGAGCGGAGAGGCAAAGGTATGGGATGGGGCGTGTGGCTGGGAAGTGGCTGAGTGTTCTCTGTCCTGTTACTCATGTACAGTAGGTAATGTAACAGAACACCTGCTGTTGTCACCGCTTACAGAGTCCTTTTGACTAAGCTTGGCTCTCTCTCCTTCCCTGTTCCCACCCCATCCCTGCCACCTCTGTGCTGGCCCTGTCTCACCTCTCTCCTGTCCCTGTCACCCCTGTCCTATCCCTGTCACCCCTGTGCTGTCCCTGTCTCCCCTCTCTCCAGTCCCTGTCACCACTGTCCTATCCCTGTCACCCCTGTCCTATCCCTGTTACCCCTGTGCTGTCCCTGTCTCTCCTCTCTCCTGTCCCTGTCACCCCTGTCATATCCCTGTCACCCCTGTCCTATCCCTGTCACTCCTGTGCTGTCCCTGTCTCCCCTCTCTCCTGTCCCTGTCACCCCTGTCCTGTCCTATCCCTGTCTGCCCTGTTCTATCCCTGTCACCCCTGTGCTGTCCCTGTCTCCCCTCTCTGCTGTCCCTGTCACCCCTGACCTATCCCTGTCACCCCTGTCCTATCCTTGTCACCCCTGTGCTGTCCCTGTCTCCCCTCTCTCCTGTCCCTGTCACCTCTGTCCTATCCCTGTCACCCCTGTCCTATCTCTGTCACCCCTGTGCTGTCCCTGTCTCCCCCCTCTCCTGTCCCTGTCACCACTGTCCTATCCCTGTCACCCCTGTCCTATCCCTGTCACTCCTGTGCTGTCCCTGTCTCCCCTCTCTCCTGTCCCTGTCACCCCTGTCCTGTCCTGTTCCTGTCTGCCCTGTTCTATCCCTGTCACCCCTGTGCTGTCCCTGTCTCCCCTCTCTCCTGTCCCTGTCACCCCTGACCTATCCCTGTCACCCCTGTCCTATCCCTGTCACCCCTGTGCTGTCCCTGTCACCCCTGTCCTATCCCTGTCACCCCTATCTTATCCTTGTCACCCCTGTGCTGTCCCTGTCACCCCTGTGCTGTCCCTGTCTCCCCTCTCTCCTGTCCCTGTCACCCCTGTCCTATCCCTGTCACCCCTGTCCTATCCCTGTCACCCCTGTGCTGTCCCTGTCACCCCTGTCCTATCCCTGTCACCCCTGTCCTATCCCTGTCACCCCTGTGCTGTCCCTGCCACCCCTGTGCTGTCCCTGTCTCCCCTCTCTCCTGTCCCTGTCACCCCTGTCCTATCCCTGTCACCCCTGTCCTATCCCTGTCACCCCTGTGCTGTCCCTGTCACCCCTGTCCTATCCCTGTCACCCCTGTCCTATCCCTGTCACCCCTGTGCTGTCCCTGCCACCCCTGTGCTGTCCCTGTCTCCCCTCTCTCCTGTCCCTGTCACCCCTGTCCTATCCCTGTCACCCCTGTCCTATCCCTGTCACCCCTGTGCTGTCCCTGTCACCCCTGTCCTATCCCTGTCACCCCTGTGCTGTCCCTGTCACCCCTGTCCTATCCCTGTCACCCCTGTCCTATCCCTGTCACCCCTGTGCTGTCCCTGTCACCCCTGTCCTATCCCTGTCACCCCTGTCCTATCCCTGTCACCCCTGTGCTGTCCCTGCCACCCCTGTGCTGTCCCTGTCTCCCCTCTCTCCTGTCCCTGTCACCCCTGTCCTATCCCTGTCACCCCTGTCCTATCCCTGTCACCCCTGTGCTGTCCCTGTCACCCCTGTCCTATCCCTGTCACCCCTGTCCTATCCCTGTCACCCCTGTCCTATCCTTGTCACCCCTGTGCTGTCCCTGTCACCCCTGTGCTGTCCCTGTCACCCCTGTGCTGTCCCTGTCTCCCCTCTCTCCCGTCCCTGTCACCCCTGTCCTATCCCTGTCACCCCTGTCCTATCCCTGTCACCCCTGTCCTATCCCTGTCACCCCTGTGCTGTCCCTGTCTCCCCTCTCTCCTGTCCCTGTAACCCCTGTCCTGTCCTATCCCTGTCACCCCTGTCCTACCCCTGTCACTCCTGTGCTGGCCCTGTCTCCCCTCTCTCTGTCACCCTTGTCCTGTCCTTCTCACCTCTTACCGGCCCTGTCATCTCTCTCAGCTGACCATTCTGTACAGTCCCTTTCACCCCTGTCCTGACCCTGTCACACCTGTGCTGGCCCTTTCACCCCTCTTTCCTACACCTGTACTGTCCCATCCCTGTCACCTCTGTGCTGGCCATGTCTCCCCTCTTTCTTGTCACTGTCACCCCTGTCCTGTCCTTGTCACCTCTGTACGGCAGGCCCTGTCATCTCTCTCTGCTGACCCTTCCGTTCTGTCCCTTCTGTCCAGTTTCTGCCACCCATGTCCCTGTCAACTCTGTCCTGGCCCTGTTAACCCTCTCTCCTATTCCTTCAGTTCTGGCCTGGTATCTCTGTCCTGGTTCTGCCCATGTCACCCATGTTCTGTCCCTGTCCCCTCTGTCCTGGCCCTGTCACCTATGTCCTGGTTCTATCCCCTCTATCTTGGGTCTCTATCTTGGTCCTGTCATTTTTGTTCTTCCCCACTGGACTGTCCCTGTCATCTCTGTATTGCCCTGTCACCTCTGTCCTGTACCCGACACACTTCTCTCCTGTCCCCGATATTCTGTCATGGCCCTGACATTCCTGTACTCTCTCTGTCCCCTCTGTCCTGGTCCTGTCACCCATCTCTTCTGCCCCTCTGTTCCGTCCTGGCCCTGTCACCTCTGTCTTAGTCTGTTCTGGCCCCAATGGACTTTCCCTTTCATCTCCGTACTTGCCCTGTCACCTCTGTCCTGGCACTTTTTTTTTCAAGGGGTGGGGGCACCAAACTCTAACTTGCCTACGGGCGACGGGGATGAACTTACGCCACTGGTTGTGATTACAAAGTACTGCCAGAGAACCGGGTGTTCATCTTTTCAGATCTTTAATTATTGCCCATTTGCAAATATCAATTATTTTTGTGTTTACGTGCCATTCTGCTGCAAACACTGTCTGGTGTATGATTGCATTTCCAGGTGTGGGATGCAAACCTACACTCACCATTCCCAGATTTGGGGTGCGGACAACTGTACCTGCAGAAAAATTGGTTCCCTCGGCAAGGACTGCAAACTCACTGGCACAGTACTCACTGGCAGATCTGGGGAGAGAAGCGCTCAGCACACATCTCTCCCCCTGCTCAGCACAGCGCGATGTGTGCTGAGCGTGTGGGGGGAGCGGGGGGGGGGGGCGCTCATTTCACCCAGCGGGTGAAGTGAGCAATCTAGAACCAGCGATAGCGATGCGCTGGGCTATACACACAGAAAGATCACTGCTTAAAATCTAAGCAATCTAGTCAGATTGCTTAGATTTTAAGCAGTGGTCGCTCCGTGAGTACCCCCCTTTTAATGTATTGGCCAATTCATGAACCAATACCCCATTATTTAATTATTTATTATGGTGAGTGGGTTACTTATGGTGAGTGCTGGGCCCTGTGATCTTTCTTCAAGTAATGTGGTCACATACTACTTTGCACCAGGTTGGCATTCAGATTTACTAACACAATGAGTAAGAACTCAATGTGCAGGAGATAACCATCAGCATCACATTGTTCATCCTCTCTTTCTACCACTCAGAATCTCATTTACTGTTTATGGTGTGCCGGCTAGTAGAGGGAAAGGCTATGTCTGCAATGCTTGTCTCCTTGCAGAGTGGGCTCGCGTCAAGGCAGTGTGATTGTAGACATGTGGAGGAGGAAGGGGGGGGGGCCTCAGCCTGAATCCTTCTTCATGCGGGGGTGGCTCCATGCGGTGAACATTTCTATTGCTCACGGTGCCCACTTTTGCTGGCACCAAAGTACAGTCTGAATATTGTGCATTCCATCATGCAATACAATCGTCTGATTGGCTCCAAATATATTTTGCATCAGCCTAAGGACCACAAACATACAACCAATTTCATTCAGAACTATTCTTCAGCGTAAAGAAGAACAAGGAATCCTGGAAGTGAGGATATGGCAGATACAGAGCCCTGATCTCAACATCATTGACTCTGTCTGGGATTACATGAAGAGACAGAAGGATCTCAGCAAGCCTACGTCCACAAAAGAGCTGTGGTTAGTTCCCCAAGATGATTGGAACAACCTCCCTGCCGAGTTCCTTTGAAAACTGTGCAAGTGTACCTAGGAGACTTGATGCTGTTTTGAACGCAAAGGGTGCTCACACAAAATATTGATTTGATTTAGATTTCTCTTACGTTCATTCACTTTGAATTTTGTTAATTGATAAAAAATAAACTATTTACGCTTCTATTTTTGAAAGCTTTCTTACTTTGCGTCATTTTTTCACACCTGCCTAAAACTTTTGCACAGTTCTGTATATGTGTTAGACATGAGCGGGCTCAGTTTAGTGAAAACCAAGCACACCCGATCTTCAGGGATCTGAATGCTGACTCAGGGTTTCCCTCCTTCCTCGGATTACAAATAGAGGCAAAGCGTAATTATCCTGGTGTCGGATTTTGAAACGGTATTGGATTCTATATAAGTGCCTGTGGTGGAGATTTGGCACCGTTTCTTAGCACACCACAGACAGAGCTGTGTGCTCTGATGGTCTGTGCTTACACCACGCTGCGTTGTGTTTACTGCACCCACTCCAGTGCAGGCTGAACTGTGTGTCCACTGTTTCCATACACTCCAGTGACTCAGCTGAGCTGACCTATCTGTGTATCCACTGTGTTCATACACTCCAGTGGCTGAGCTGACCTATATGTGTATCCACTGTGTTCATACATTCCAGTGGCTGAGCTGACCTATATGTGTATCCACTGTGTTCATACACTCCAGTGGCTGAGCTGACCTGTGTATCCACTGTGTCGGTACACTTCAGTGCCTGAGCTGACCTGACCTGTGTGCACTGTCTCCATACACTCCAGTGGCAGACATGACCTATCTGTGTTCACTCCATATACCCCAGT
This sequence comes from Pseudophryne corroboree, assembly GCF_028390025.1. Taxonomy (NCBI): domain Eukaryota; kingdom Metazoa; phylum Chordata; class Amphibia; order Anura; family Myobatrachidae; genus Pseudophryne; species Pseudophryne corroboree. Next base: position 529,252,166 of record NC_086446.1, on the reverse strand, counting down.
GGCTGAGCTGACCTGACCATTGTCCACTGTGTGTTAATATTGGCTGAGCTAAATTACAGTATACACAATGCTGTGTCACACTTGTGCTATACTATGGCTTCACAGGCTGTACCACACTGCGCATTTGTTGACATAATATATATATAAGCGCTTTTGTTGACATAATAAATATAATGCCTTTTTGACATAATAATATAAGCAGTGTGAATCACTACTTTTTTCTTTTTTTTTTAAATTGCTATTTATTTATACAAGCTGTGTGCGTTGTACGCCTATGCTCCTTTGTTGGCATTATACAGTATATATATATATATATATATATATATATATATATATATATATTTATTTATACAGTATATACCTTTTTGACATAAGAGGTTTCACTTGCTTTTGTTATCTTTTAAAAAAAAATGCTTTCTCATAAAAACTGTGTGCTCTGTACCCACTGCTCTTAATATATATAAGCACTTTTTTGACATAATAATATGTGATTTGACTTACCGCTTTTGTTGTCATTTTAAATAAAAATATAATTGCTCTTTTTTATACAAGCTGTGTGTGTAGTACGGCCACTGCTTCTTTGTTGGCGTAATATATATATATATATATATATATATATATAAATAACACAAAAAAATTATCCTTATTATGCGCCTAAAGGAAAAGAGCAGCACTACAGGTGAGATCTCTGTTGCCAAATCTCAAGCTTACATAAACAGAAAAACAATTCCTGAGTGCGCTAAAGTTCTTGTATAGATTGAACGGAAGTCCTTCCAAATGGATATATCTTATACTGTAGAAGATGGGGTTTTCTGGATTCCTACAGTGGATAACCCCTCACCAAAAAGTCACCCAAACAAACAATTGGAATAAAATTATTTAATAACAAAATGAATTCATAAAAAGCCTTATACAGAAGGTCTTATGAACTATTGTACATGAAAACAAATTATTTTATGATTCCATAAATATCCAGTAGGTGATATGGATGTACGAACTCCCTCGCCTTAACAAGGTGTAAACTTGGTACAAGGGAGCGTTATCCTCAACTGGATTACTGATTTGTAGCTGATAAACCCAACGCGTTTCGTCTATTTGACTTCATCAGGGGTAGCAAAAATGTTAGGATCAAAATATTACATCAATAGTTCTGCAGTAAAGATGTTTTTAAAACAACCTTTATATAAAGGCAAGCTCTTCATATATAAAAGGAACATGGACCTTAAAAAGTGGCTTCCCACTTTGACTCTAAAAAGAGCCTTTCCATCTTTAGTACTGGATCACCCTAAAACCATGTACTGATTCAGTGCACTGGAAAAAGATTTTTATATATATATATATATATATATATATATATATATATAGATACGGAAGCATCAAAAGGTATATCCAGAGTAAAGATAATTATTAATAAACTGGAACTTCCAAAAGGACCCACAGTTGTATCATAAAGGATCTCCTAACTTGCAACCATGGGTGTGGAAATTTCAGAATGTCATTGTGAAATTTCCACACCCATGGTTGCAAGTTAGGAGATCCTTTATGATACAACTGTGGGTCCTTTTAGAAGTTCCAGTTTATTAATAATTATCTTTACTCTGGATATACCTTTTGATGCTTCCGTATCTATCTATATATATATATATATATATATATATATATATATAAAAATCTTTTTCCAGTGCACTGAATCAGTACATGGTTTTAGGGTGATCCAGTACTAAAGATGGAAAGGCTCTTTTTAGAGTCAAAGTGGGAAGCCACTTTTTAAGGTCCATGTTCCTTTTATATATGAAGAGCTTGCCTTTATATAAAGGTTGTTTTAAAAACATCTTTACTGCAGAACTATTGATGTAATATTTTGATCCTAACATTTTTGCTACCCCTGATGAAGTCAAATAGACGAAACGCGTTGGGTTTATCAGCTACAAATCAGTAATCCAGTTGAGGATAACGCTCCCTTGTACCGAGTTTACACCTTGTTAAGGTGAGGGAGTTCGTACATCCATATCACCTACTGGATATTTATGGAATCATACAATAATTTTTTTCATGTACAATAGTTCATAAGACCTTCCGTATAAGGCTTTTTATGAATTCATTTTGTTAATAAATAATTTTATTCTAATTGTTTGTTTGGGTGACTTTTTGGTGAGGGGTTATCCACTGTAGGAATCCAGAAAACCCCATCTTCTACAGTATAAGATATATCCATTTGGAAGGACTTCCGTTCAATCTATACAAGAACTTTAGCGCACTCAGGAATTGTTTTATATATATATATATATATATATATATATATATATATAAGCGCCTTTTTGACATAAGCAGTTTGACTCACTTTTGTTGTAATTTATTTTTAAACTGCTCTTTTATAGACAAGCTCTTTGCGCTGTATGCCACTACTACTTTGTTGACATAATATATATAAATACCTTTTTGACACAATGATTTATGATTTGACTTACCGCTTTTTTTGTCATTTTTTAAATAAATATATAATTGCTCTTTTTTATGCTAGCTGTGTGCGCTGTTGACATAATATATATAAGTGCCTTTGTTGACAATATAAATATAATGCCTTGGTTAATATTTATAAACGCCTTTGTTGACAAAATATATATAAGTACCTCTGTTGACATGATAATATAAGCGCCTTTGTTGACATAATAATATTAGCAGAGTCACTAGCCACTTTGTGTCGAAATTTTAAAAAATATATATTTTCTTTTTTGTACAAGCTGTGTATGCATTAGCAGAGTGACTCGCCGCTTTGTGTTGTGATTTAAAAAAATATTTGTATTTTTTTTACAAGCTGTGTGTGCTGTACACCTTTTATTGACATAATATATAGAAGCGGTATGATTTGCTGCTGTGAGTCGTCATTTTCAAGAAAAGAATTGATCTTTATTAATGTACAACTTGTTGGCACTGTACCCCACTGTGACATTGTTCACTTAAATATAAGCAGTGTTCGTTGTCACTTGTGAAAAATTTTTTTTTTTAAAAAGGCTTGTACAACTTGTGTGTGTTCAGTTTATCGATATGGATAACAATCAGCAGATACGGAAAACAATCAGCGGAGATTGGAGCAGCAACAAAATACAGTACTAGCGCTGCGGCTGCTGTCACCTGTTATGCCGATACTAGTCCTTCAATGTCATCGACTAAGGAAGTGAGTCCTATTCTGAGCATTAGAATGTGCTAAAGTACCCTCTTTGTAACATATCCCTGCAAACGTCCGGGACACGGCATATGCATTTTTGAGTAGGATCCCAGGCCTATGTTCTACTGTAAACCGAAAAGGTTGTAGTACTAGGAACCTCATGGTAACCTTGGCATTCACCTCTCAGTCTCTCTGCATCCACTATAATGGAGCATGGTTTGTAATTAAGGAGAACTCTCTCCCCAGCAAACAGTATTGAAGTGCCTCTATAGCCAACTTTATAGCCAGGCATTCCTTCTCTACTGTAGCATACTTTCCTTCCCTAGGCAACAACTTCCTGCTAAAGTATAATACAGGATGTTCTACCCCCTCACTTTCCTGGGACAGAACATCAGACGCCAATATAAGATGCGTCTGTCTGTAGGAAAAACCTGTAGGTAAAATCAGGTGCCTGCTGTACTGGAGAAGTACAAAGGGCCAGCCAAAGTTCTGCCCATGCTCTCTCAGCAGACTGGTCCACTCCAGTCAACCGAGACAGTGTTTTTTAAGCAAGTCTGTCAAAGGAGCTGCTCTGGTCACAAAATGGCTGATAAACCACCTATAGTAACCTACCAAGCTAGGCCGGATGTCAACTGCGACTTGGTCGTAGGATTCCTATCTCAGGTTTCAACTGACATTGTCCAATGATGTAAGCCAAGTATTTAACGTCTCTTAGGCCTACTGTACATTTCTCAGGGTTAGCTGTGAAACCTTGGGATGTTAATGAGTCCAGTACTGCCTCAACTTTTGGACGATGCAATTCCCAGTCCTGGGAATGTATAATGATGTCATCTAGATAGGCGGCCGCATAGGCAGAATTAGGTTTCAGTACCTTGTTCATTACTCTTTGGAAAGTGGCTAGCGCTCCATTCAATCCAAAGGGAAGGAATCTGTACTGGAAAAAGACACCAGGAATGGAAAAAGCTGTCTTTCCCTTGGCTGCTGGTGTAAGAGGGATCTCCTTGATGAGATTAAGTGTGGTCAAATACTTGCTGCCAGCCAAAATTTCTACCAGTTCGTCCACCCGTGGTATCAGGTAGGCATCAAACTGGGACACGCTATTTAATTTTCTAAAGTCATTGCAGAACCGTTACCTGCCATTGGGTTTTGTGACAAGCACAAATCAGGCTACACCACTTGCTAGTTGACTACTTAATTAAGCCCAGTTGGACCATGCTCTCCAACTGTACCAATAATAGTAGGACATGAGGGGCCCGAAATGAGGGTTTAGGGCAGAATCTCTGGCAAATGGGGCAAAACCTGGCACACAGTCATGTTTACCCCCGACCAATAAAACCTAAACAGTACTCTCTCAGGTTTTGTACTCACCATGGTGCCCCCACAAACATGAATATGTGCTGCTTTTAGAACCAGCAGGAAATGTACTTGGGGTATTACTAGCTGATCCACTACTTTCTCCTGTACAGTTCTTATGCTTACTCTATACAACCAATAATTTTTAATCACAAAGTAGGGGCCTCCCCCTGTTAGTGGGGCTAATCAGGGCACCCCATTAACATCTGTCACTCCCTTAAAGGATTGTTCCAGACTGGCATCATTAACTTGGTTTGTGACAGAGTCTTGTAATGGAAATAGTTTCAATACCATTGATCAGTCCATGTCCTCATTGGGGAACCACAAGTGGTTGATCTATGGGCCTAATTCAGACATGATCGCTAGCAAGTGATTTTTGCACTGCTGCGATCAGATAGTCGCCGCCTACAAGGGGAGTGTATTTTAGCTGTGCAAGTGTGCAAACGCATGTGTAACAGAGCAGTAAAAACTAATTTTGTGCAGTCTCTGTGCAGCCCAGGACTTACTCAACCACTGTGATTACATCAGCCTGTCCGGGACCAGAAATTGACGTCAGGAACCCTCCCTGCAAATACATGGACACGCCTGCGTTTTTCCAGACACTCCCTGAATACGGTCAGTTGACACCCACAAATGCCTTCTTCCTGTCAATCTCCTTGCGATCGCCCTTGCGAACGGATCCGTTGCACAAACCCATCGCTGAGCGGCGATCCGCTTTGTACCAATGCGACGCGCCTGCTCATTGCGGTGCATACGCATGCACAGTTTGGACACCAGCTGAGCAAAAACACACAGCAGCGATTAGGTCTGAATTACCCCCTATGTCCTTTTAACTGGGGCAATTTCTGTATCTCTTTACCTGCGATCACTGGAGCAGCTTCCTGCAACAGCAACTCTGTTGTCCCAAAGTGTAGATTTTGTTCTCTTTTGAGTATATCCTTTAAGACCAAAAACCTAGCTCATGAATCAGTTGCCGGTATGCCCGGTCAGACTTGCTCTGAGATCAATTTCTGGAATAACAGAAAGTCACATCCTTAGATGGGTGGATATTGTATCTAAAGGGCTATCGCCACCAAGGTCCACACGATCTGGCCCCTGAGGGGGATTGGAATACACAGGATATTCACTTTTGGCAACCGAGGTTGTGGGTTTTACTATGATCAGAGAATCCGAAACAAAAGTAAGTTCACTACCGGTGTCCACCAAGGCTAGGGCCACATTCTGTTTAACTGTTGTCTGAAATAGCCCACTGCCTTTCTGGGGCACACTCATGGTGCAGTAGATTGGGAATACTGGCCCCGCCTCCTGGGCTTATGAGCAATACATTTACTCATGCAGTGTCAGGCACTCTATACAAATGTGTCCAGTTTCCAAACATTTAAAACATGTTAACTTAGCCAGCCACGGGTTCACCTCCTTTCCCACAGGGGTTTTATCATTCGTGCCATGGTGGTTCCCGGTCAGCCTCCGGATTTTGCCTTGGCATGGGTTTTGGAAAATTTGCTGCAATGCCTCAATCTCTCCACCAATGTAGTGAGTTCCTCAGGGGTTTGGGGGTCTGCCTACATCACCCAATTTTGCAGACCCCAGCTCAAAGTCTGGATACAGTGGACAGCTCCACCATCCCTTACGGTGAGTTCTCTTCTGGCTTTAACCACTTCTTTGGTATTTATACTGCACTTATAACAGAGTTGTAATGGTTGTGTCTGTACATATAAATGTTTTGGAGAAATATACTCTTTGGGACTGTGTATGAACTATTGAGACAAAAAAATAATTGTTTGTTTGTTCCAGAATCACATAAAAACTACTGAATGAATTGAGTTTTAACTATTGGATAGGTGAGTGACCTTGAAAGAATCTGGGCCCTCATTCCGAGTTGATCGGTCGCAAGGCGAATTTAGCAGAGTTACACACGCTAAGCCGCCGCCTACTGGGAGTGAATCTTAGCTTCTTAAAATTGCGACCGATGTATTCGCAATATTGCGATTACTAACTACTTAGCAGTTTCAGAGTAGCTCCAGACTTACTCTGCCTGTGCGATCAGTTCAGTGCTTGTCGTTCCTGGTTGACGTCACAAACACACCCAGCGTTCGCCCAGGCACTCCCACCGTTTCTCCGGCCACTCCTGCGTTTTTTCCGGAAACGGTAGCGTTTTCAGCCACACGCCCCTGAAACGCCGTGTTTCCGCCCAGTAACACCCATTTCCTGTCAATCACATTACGATCGCCGGAGCGAAGAAAAAGCCGTGAGTAAAAATACTTTCTTCATAGTAAAGTTACTTGGCGCAGTCGCAGTGCGAACTTTGCGCATGCGTACTAAGCGGATTTTCACTGCGATGCGATGAAAAAGAACGAGCGAACAACTCGGAATGAGGGCCCTGATGTACTGTATGTATTATCTTGATGTGAGGGAGAGGAGCAAGTAAGAAAAAAACAGACACTTGACACTCGGCATATGCAGTGTACGTAATATAAATATATTTTTGGACAAATATATGTCTAGCATCTTTATCTTGTTGTGTTTTTCCCTGAAAAAAACCTGCAAATATCATTTACAAAGACATTTTGTTATCAATGTCTACAATATACCTAAAAAATACATACCAAATTTATATGAAAATACTGTATTTGTAAAATTAGTTCCGTTGAGCAATAACAGACCTCCACATGAGTAAAGCTGCGGGCAAATGCTAGTTTGAGTAAAATGGACAACTGAGTTCTGACTGTGTGTCTTTGGAGAAATGCCACTAATGAAAGCACTGAGCCTGAACTAATATCTCAGCCTTTAAGGTCGAGTATACCAACATCGCCTTCTCATAGAGGTCCATGTAAACCTGCTGGGCTTCACTGGTCAAGTATGGCCCCAGCTTCTCCACTCAGATTTCCGGTGGCCATTTCACTGTATTTGATGATCTCTTGAAGGAGGCGAGGTAGGCTTCTATGTCAAAGTCATCTGACATTTTCCAAAGCTTGGGCTCCTCCTTAGAACCCGGTTGCTGCTGCTGGTATTATTGCATCAACCATTCATACCGTGATTCTGGTTGCTATTGCATCTGTATCAGCTGCTGCTGGAACTGCTGCTGCTGACTTTGCTGATGCTGCTGCAAGCTTTCTTGCTGCCCACTCAAGAGCATTTTAAGAATTCCCTTCATTTTGGTCTCTAGAAGTTTATGTAAAATTAAACATTGCTTCCCTCAGCATAACTTAGCAGTTTTCAGCATCTTAATGAGGCCGATTTAAAAAAACTTGAGGTTTCTGTCAGATAACACATTTAGCAGAAAAAAACTAAAGATAAGCGGGTTCGGTTTTATTCAGTTTTACTCAGATTTACTTGTTTCTCAAAACGGCATCTTATTGGCTCACGGATGTCCCGTGTTTTGGATAGCCAATCAGATGCAGTTTTGAGAACCGAGTAAGTCCGAGTAAAACCTGAACCAACTCATCTCTAAAGAAACCACCTTTTTTTCTTTAACCCTTTCCCTGATGCTTTGCTTTAGCAAATACAACACTTTGCTTTTTGCCTGCAAACAATCACCCCTGTAAGCTTATTCCTCTTAGAATGACACAGTATAGACTTTACACATTTGCGAACAAAACTGATTTTATATGGCCAAGTTAAGTCACTCTCCAACCTAGCAGGCAGCGTCTGGCCTCTGCAACGTGAAACACGGCTAGCAGAAGATTCCCAAGAATGACACTTGTAAAAGGTTTGCTTCACAAATAACAACTCTTCACTCTGTCAGGTGGCTACTTTATTCATCACAAATGTTGTCACATCATACTTGTACAGCAAACACAGCTTCCGTGACCAGTAGCTAAGCTCAAACCAGCCCTAACAGGTGCCTTAAGCCCTGCCCACTCGTTCTAACAAACCTTTATACCTTCACACAACTCATTAGTCACACCCACGTAGTGCTGCTGTGTTTATCACCTTTGTTGCAGCAAGGAGCAGGATTCATAACCCTACCTACCCCTTCCTAAGGAGAGAGTCTTGTTCAGAGCATCAGAACATGGAAAAGTACCCTCTTTGTCACAGTATATATAAACATACAGTGTAAGAAAGTAGATAAATATAGACACAAAGCTCAAAGTGAGCAGGTATACTAAATTATGCCATACCACCACTTGTCCTATTCCTACTACTCTCATTGTAACACTGTCACACTTCATATTTCTCTTACGTCCTAGGGGTTACTGGGAATCCATTTAGTACCATGGGTATAGACGGGTCCACTAGGAGCCATAGGCACTTTAAGGAATTGATAGTGTGCGCTGCTCCTCCCTCTATGCTCCTCCTACCAGACTCAGTTTAGAATATGTGCCCGGAGGAGCCGGTCACGACTCTGGAAGCTTCTGAAGAGTTTTCTGCATTTATTTTCTTTGTTTGTTATTTTCAGGCAGGACTAGATGACACCAGCCTGCCTGCTTCATGGGACTTAGGGGGCGGAATGGCCCAACCTCTCTCAGGGTTAATGGTCCCGTTCCCCGCTGACAGGACACTAACTCCTGAGGGAACTATTCGCAAGCACCATCACGGCAAGCGTACATTCCCGCAGCACGCCGCCACCCCTAACAGAGCCAGAATAATGAAGAGTGGTGAGTACTAAAATGGCTTCCCGGTTAGCTGGTTGCCGACCATTATGGTGGCATGAGGGTACGGAGACACACAGCTTCTAAATGGGTCGGACTGCGTCTCCCACTATGGGGGTCATTCCGAGTTGTTCGCTCGTTGCCGATTTTCGCTATATTGCGAATAGTCGCTTACTGCGCATGCGCAAGGTTCGCAGAGCGCATGCGCTTAGTTATTTTACACAAAAGTTAGGTATTTTACTCACGGCACAACGAGGATTTTTCATCGTTCTAGTGATCGTACTGTGATTGACAGGAAGTGGGTGTTTCTGGGCGGAAACTGGCCGTTTTCTGGGAGTGTGCGAAGAAACGCTGGCGTTTCTGGGAAAAACGCGGGAGTGTCTGAAGAAACGGGGGAGCGTCTGGGCGAACGCTGGGTGTGTTTGTGACGTCAAACCAGGAACGAAACTGACTGAACTGATCGCAATGGCTGAGTAAGTCTCGAGCTACTCAGAAACTGCTAAGAAATTTCTATTCGCAAATCTGCTAATCTTTCGATCGCAATTCTGCTAAGCTAAGATATACTCCCAGTAGGCGGCGGCTTAGCGTGTGCAATGCTGGTAAAAGCAGCTAGCGAGCGAACAACTCGGAATGAGGGCCTATGTACGGACACAGACGCTGAACAGCGGACACAGTACCCAGACTGGCAACATAGCCATAAAAGGAATCTGTCTCCATTTTATGCACATAGACACATACAGCCAGTATAAAAAAGAGCGGGAAGACAATGTGACATTGAAGGGGGGCGGCTTAATTATGAGCGGATCCAGCAGCTCACCAGTGCCATTTTCCCTCTGCAGCTGACACAGACGCTGACTGACAGGGACGCGCAGCTCCTTCAGAGAGACTCCAGATTACCTCAGCGGTACCAGGTGGTCATAGCAGGGGGAAAGCGATTATTAGTATACTAAGTCCCTAATCTAGGTACTTAGTCTGCGACCCACCTAAGCTTGGCATTAGCGTTAAGGGCGTTGTATGCTGGTTCCATACTCCCTCTGTGTCTCCCTGGAAGGTCTCTTTGTGGGTTATTTGTGCATTTAACCTTTTCCTGTGTGAGTGTGTGTGTGTGTGTGTGTGTGTGTGTGTGCTGTCACGGTTACAGTATGTCAGGCAAAGAGAGTGTTTAATGTAAGGCACAGTGTTTCTCTTCCGCAGGGGGTTCACTAGTGTGTACTCAATGTAGTGTCCCTTCACAGGCTAGTGGTGCAGAACCAGCATGGCTGGATCCATTAGGGGAATGATTTCCATAATATCTAAGTTATTTCGGAATGAGAAAGAGACGCAATACTTAAGACAATCTATGACTGAGTTTATGAAAAGAGACTCAGTACCCAAACCAGTGTCTCAGTCCCCTGCCATTTGTCTGTAAAAATGCACTTTGGCACATATCCTGCAGTCTGACTCGGATGATGAGGGGTCAGAAATGGAGGAGGGTGAGGTAGACTAAGAGGTGGGGGAGGGTACTCGCAGGGAATAGAGGCTCTCATAGAAGCTATCAGAGAAGTTCTGAATATCCCTGATAAGGTGACAGAGGAGATTGAGGAATCTTATTTTAATATAAAGAAGAAATCCTCAGCCACTTTTCCTGTGTCAAAGGAACTAAATACCCTGTTTGAATAACCGTGGGTTAATCCTGATAGGAAATTTCAAATCCCTAAACGGTTGTTATCATCCTTTCCTTTTCCTCCTGAGGATAGGAGAAAATCCACCAATAGTGGATGCATTAGAATCCAGGCTTTCATGAAAAATTGTATTGCCTGTCCCGGGTGCAGCCTCCCTAAAAGACGCGGCTGATCGTAAAATTGAGACTACGCTCAAATCCTTGTATACAGCTGCTGGGGTGGCCCAGAGATGTACTATAGCATGTGGGTGGATTACAAGAGCCAGTGCTAAATGGTCGGGAGACCTGACTGATGGGTTAGACAACTTGCGTCAGGGGAGGTTATCTTGTTCCTGCAGCATATACAGGACTCTGCAAATTGTATGGTGGAAGCCATAAAAGAAATAGGCTTGCTTAATGCACGCACTACAGCTACGGCAGTGTCTGCATGCAGGGGTCTATGACTACACCAGTGGACTGCAGATGCGGACTCCAGGAAAGGCATGGAAGGCCTACCTTTGGGTGGTCTTCAGTATGCCGACTGACGGGATCCCGGCGTACAGTATACCAGTGCCGGGATCCCGACAGCCGGCATACCGACACTTATTCTCCCTCGTGGGGGTCCACGACCCACCTGGAGGGAGAATTAAATAGCGTGCCCGCAAGGGGCTCATTTGCACTCGCCACACTGTCGGTAAGCCGGCGGTCGGGCTCCCGGCGCCGGTATGCTGGTCGCCGGGAGCCCGACCGCTGGCATATCGTAGTGAACCCCTACCTTTCACAGGCGAGGATTTATTTGGCGATGAACTAGACAAATGGATCTCCAAAGCTACTGCGGGTACGTCCACATACCTACCTTCTGCAGCTGCCCCAGATAGGAAGGCCTACTCAGGTCCCAATTTACAGTCCTTTCGGACTGCCAAGTTTAGGGGAAAACCCAGAGGTTCTTCTACTGCCACCAGAGGTGCTAGAGGTAAATCATGCAAACCAACAACTGCCGGTTCACAGGAACAGGGCTCAGGCTCTGCTTCCTCAAAACCTTCTGCATGACAGTGGATCGCGATGCCTGGAAGACAGGAGGGTGGGATCCCATCTAAAATTCTTCCGTCACATCTGGACAGGATCGTGCCAAGATCCATGGGTCATATACCTTATATCCCAGGGCTACATAATGGAGTTCCAGGAACTCCCACCTCACAGATTCTTCAAATCAGGCTTACCAGTTTTACAAGAGGTGAGAGTAAACTTACACGACACCATTCAAAAACTGTTACAGACCCAGGTCATTGCTCCAGTTCCACCTCATCTACAAAACAAGGGTTTCTATTCCAGCTTGTTTGTAGTACCGAAACCGGAGGGTTCGGTAAGACCGATTCTGAATCTCAAGTCATTGAACTCGTACTTACAAGTGTTCAAATTCAAGATGGAGTTGCTGAGAGCGGTGATCTCTTTTTTGGAGGATGAAGGAATTCCTAGCATCTATGGATGTCAAGGATACATACCTTCACATTCCGATCTGGCTGCCTCATCAGGCTTATCTACGATTTGCATTGCGGGATTGTCACTATCAGTTCCAGGCCCTCTCACTTGATCTCTCCACGGCACCGAGGGTGTTCACCAAAGTGATTGAAGAAATGATGTTTCTAATCTGCAAATAGAGAGTGAACATAATTCCTTACCTGGATGATCTTCTGATAAAGGCACTGCCCAGGGAGCCATTGTAGGACAGTATGGGCATCTCAACCAGACTACTCCTGGATCACGGGAACTGACACAGAGGCTTCTCTTTCTGGGAATGATACTGGACACAGAGTCTCAAAGAGTGTTCCTTCCCTTGGAAAAGGCTATGGTGATCCAGTTGATGGTTCGGACTGTCCTGCAGCCAACCTGATTCTCGGTGTATCTGTGCATTCGCCTTCTGGGGAAAATGGTGGCCTCTTACGAGGCGCTTCAGTACGAATGATCCGGATCGCATCTTCACATGCACCAGAGGATCTGTCTGTCACCAAAAGCCAGGATCTCCCTTCTGTGGTGGCTACAGACTTCTCACCTAGTTGAGGGTCAGAGGTTTGGGATTCAGAACTGGATTATGCTAACCATAGATGCAAGCCTCAGAGGTTGGGGAGCAGTCACCCAGGGGGTGCAGTTTCAGGGAAGATGGTCAAGTCAGGAAGTCGTGCTTCCAATAAACATCCTGGAACTCAGGGCTATCTACATTACCCTTCTGCAGGCCTCATCTCTACTTCAGAATCAGGCCATTCAAGTCCAGTCAGACAATATGACGGCAGTAACATACATAAACCGACAGGGTGGAACGAAAAGCAGAGCAGCAATGTCAGAGGTGTCAAGAATTCTCTTCTGGGCAGAAAAACACACAGTGGTGTTGTTGGCAGTCTTCATTCCGGGAGTAGACAACTGGGAAGCAGACTTCCTCAGCAGACACGACCTACACCCGGGGGAGTGGGGCCTTCACCCGGAGGTGTTCCGGTGGTTGACACGTCGTGTGGATATCCAAAGATCTACATGATGGCCTCTCGACTCAACAAGAAGCTCAAGCAGTATTGTTCCAGGTCGAGAGACCAGCAAGCAGCGGCAGTAGACGCTCTGACAACTCCGTGGGTCTACCAGCTGGTGTACATGTTTCCTCCACTTCCTCTGATCCCAAGAATTCTAAAAAGAATAAAAAGGGAAAAGGTTCAAGCAATACTCATTGCTCCAGACAGCCTGGTACGCGGATCTTCTCAAGAAGCTGATCGAAGATCCTTGGCCTCTACCTCTTCGCGAGGATCTTCTGCAACAGGGCCGTTCGTCTATCAAGACTTACCGCGGCTACGTTTAATAGCATGGAAGTTTAACGGCTGATTCTAGCCAGGAGAGGGATTCCTGACAAGGTCATCCTGACTATGATCCAAGCCAGAAAGGGTGTAATGTCTAAACATTACCATCGTATCTGGAAGAAATATGTCTCTTGGTGTGAGAGCAGACAATATTCTAAGGTGGAATTTCATATGGGACGTTTCCTGCTTTTTCTACAGTCGGGAGTGTATGTGGGCCTACGTCTAGGCTCCATTAAAGTCCAGATTTGGGCCTTGTCTATTTACTTTCAGAAACAATTGGCTTCTCTCCCTGAGGGCCAGACGTTCTTGAAAGGTGTTCTGCATATCCAACCTCCCTTTGTGCCTCCCATGGCACCTTGGGATCTAAATTTGGTGCTGCAGTTTCTCCAATCGGACTGGTTTGAACCGTTACAGGAGGTAGACGTAAAGTACCTTATGTGAAAGACCGTCACACTGTTGGCCTTGGCTTCAGCAAGACGTGTGTCGGAGTTGGGGGCGTTGTCTTACAAGAGCCCCTACCTAATTTTCCATGAGGACAGAGTTGAACTCAGGACTCCTCAGCAATTTCTTCCTAAGGTGGTGTCTGCGTTTCACATCAAACAACCTATTGTGGTTCCGGTTGTTACAGACACCTCTGCTACTTCAAAGTCTTTGGATGTTGTGAGCGCTTTGAAGGTGTATGTAAAAAGAACAGCTTGTCACAGGAAATCGGACTCGCTTTTCGTTCTATATAAAATTGGGTGTCCTGCTTCAAAGCAGTCAATTACACGCTGGATCAGGATCACTATCCGGCATGCTTATACCACGGCAGGCTTGCTGGTTCCAAAATCTGTGCAGGCCCACTCTACTAGGTCGGTGGGTTACTCTTGGGCGGCTGCCTGGGGTGTCTCGGCTTTACAGTTCTGCTGAGCAGCTACTTGGTCAGATTCAAACACTATTGCAATGTTTTACAAGTTCGATACTTTGGCCTCTGAGGACCTTCAGTTTGGTCAATCAGTTCTGCAGGAACCTCAGCACTCTCCCACCCGGTTTGGGAGCTTTGGTACTTCCCCATGGTACTAAATGGATTCCCAGTATTCCCTAGGACGTAAGAGAAAATAGGATTTTAATTACCTGCCAGTAAATCCTTTTCTCGTAGTCCGTAGGGGATACTGGGCACCCGCCTGGTGCTTCGCTCTTCCTGCACTGTTACTTGGTTAAGTATTCCGGTTTGCTCAGCTGTTGCTGTTCCTGTTTCAAGATTGGTTAGCATGGCTTTTCTCTTGTTCTGTGTGTGCTGGTTCGTAATCTCACCACTTTCCTTATCTATACTTCTCTCAAAGTATGTCCATCTCCTCAGGCACAGTTTCCTAGACTGAGTCTGGTAGGAGGGGCATAGAGGGAGGAGCCAGCACACACTATCAATTTCTTAAAGTGCACATGGCTCCTATTGGACCCGTCTATACCCATGGTTCTAAATAAATTCCAAGTATTATTATTATTTATATGGCGCCACAAGGGTTCCGCAGCGCCCAATTACAGAGTACATATCCACATAATCAAAACAGGAAAACAGTGACTCACAGTTGAAGACAATATCGGACAAGTACAGGGTAACTAAGCATAACTACATCAGTAGACGACACTGAGATAGGTATCAAGGTGGCTGAGAACTGCAGGATTTGGGCAGTTGAGGATTGTTAAAGTAAGAAAAGGATAATCACATGAGGAAGAGGGACTTACTTGTGAGAGCATACATTCTAAAGGCGAGGGGCAGACAGACAGGGGTGACACAGATGGGGTAGACCGAGCGTGGACCACAGAAGGCTTAGGATGAGAGACGGCTGGGTTTGGGGAAGAAGTGTGTCTCATGAGCCCGTTTGAAGTTCTGTAGAGAGGTGGAGAGCCTGAGGGGGAGAGGTAGAGAATTCCAGAGTAAGGGAGCAGCATGTGAAAAATCTTGGAGATAGGAGTGGGAGGAAGTAATCCGTAGGCAGGAGAGTCGGCGTGCATTAGCAGAGCGAAGAAGACGGGTGGGAGAGTAAAGGGAGATAAGGTCAGAGATGTAAATGGGAGAGGAGTGGGTGAGGGCTTTGTAAGTGAGAGAAGTTTGAGTATCCCCTACGGACTACGAGTAAAGGATTTACCGGTAGGTAATTAAAATCCTATTTTTTCATACCATTCTATATCATTATGTGTAAATATGCATATTATTGTACACCCTCTGCATTTCCTTGTCAACCACTATATATTTGTGCAAACTGTGTGCCTAGGCACCCTGAGGTGCCACGGAGCTCTTGCAGGGGTGCCTTGGGTTGGTGGTCCTGGACCATATCAAATTATTTACAGTCAAAGTGATAGGCAAAACCAGTGCTGGTGGCTGCCAATAATAAAGCATGTGAACAATCAGAAGCACAACTGTACACCACCAGACAACTGACCCTAAGGATGACAGGTAGGCACAATTTAATTTTTTTATTTTTTTTTCCCACGTGTATCAAAAAAAACTTTTAGCTAGAGGTTCTGTGAAAAATATGCTGATAATATAGGGTGCTGTGATTCAAGAAAGTTTGGGAACCACTGGCATAGTGCATAGTTCGTCAATGATGCCTCTCTATGCTTTTCTTTTCTACAGTTTGTTTCTAGCCTTGATTTTGGCTTCTTGCCCTATTCCTGCCTCATGAATTTCAATTTGGCCATTGGTAAGGCATACGGCGTCTGTGCCTAAACAGTCAATGTTGACATGAAGGCTTCAGATGCATCGTAAGCAGAGAGTTACCACACATAGCGATGAGTGAGATAGTTCTTCAGGGACAAGTAAAAAAATTCAACTTGAACCACGATTTGGAGCACAAAGCCAGAGCGATGACAGCTTAATGAATAACCCAACTGTTATGATAGGAAGACAACATAGTTTTAAGAGAAAATATTTAAAATGATATACGAAGCAGGATATGCACATTTGTGTTGCAGCTCATAACCAGGGAAATACCAGATTCCTTTAATAGTATCAAAATGTGAACTGTAAATAGAAAATTTGTGTAGCCACAGGAAGAGAGACACCAGATAGGCTGTTATCACTCATTAATAGGTCCCTGTGTGTCCTTAACATGTACAGCTACTGTACTGCATAATCATCTAAGGTCCTGTTGCTCTTGGCAAGGTCAATAATTCTATTGTTCAAGGCTGGGGAACAATCATGACAAAGGAAAGTTTCATTGCAGTTTAAAAATCTTTTAACAGTAATTCTCTAATGGTATCATAAAAAGCAACATTTTATGGTACAACATCCGCTTTAACTCAGACTTTTGAGGAGGTGTGGATAACCAATTGATGTTCTCTATAAAATTACTCTTCTCACCTTCTCACCTCACACAGTGCCACAACCTGAGCCTTCTATTGAGCTTGTGATCTTGGAAGGGTTTTTCTTTTTTAATTCAACAGTCAATATCAATGCACATTATTTTATTTGTGTTCTACTTAGTGAAAGTGCTTTCTAAAAATATTTTTTCAGTTTCACCCTAGGTGGAGTTGTTATATCTCTTACTGTTTCTCCCTTTCATCCATAATTCTTACTGCCTCCTCCATAACTCTCCAATTGCCTCTTCCATCCATAGCTCTCAATGCGCCTTCCATACCACTCTACACCCTGACATCACTCATTGCTCCCTCACAGCTCTTTCTGGATCCTTCACAGCATTCTCTGACTCATTTTGTCCTCTTACATTGTTAGTCAGTAGCCTATGCTTCTCCTGCTCGGCTGTGCTCTTTGACTCCTATGGCATGATGTTCAGGCAGGAAATGAAAGAGTGCAAAGTGGTGGGGGTGGTGTCACCTGACTTCTCCACAGATCGCTCATATAGCTATCTGAGGAGTGAGATTTTAGCCTCATCATGCTCCTCCCAGAGCCCGTGCAGGCACCTCCCATCCATCCAGCACTAGGACACAAGCCCCACTGCCTCCCTAAATACAATGAATAGATATTGGTGCTTAGAAGTGTGTGTTTTTCTAACACCAGCAGCCATCACCCT